>NC_134579.1:141286281-141606281 GCF_037038515.1 Microtus pennsylvanicus | reverse complement strand
ATCGCAGGCTTTGTTGCTTTATTGTCGCTACTGGGATGAAACCCAGCACCTCCGGTCTGCTTACTGCACCTCCACCAAGCTGCACCCCTCAGGTGGCTTTTATAAAATTGGGAGTTCAATTCAATGAGGGAGATGGCTCAGTGGTGACAACAGATTGAGTTTCATCCCTGGGGCCCACATGGTGGGAGGAGAAAACTGACTCTCAAGGGGTCCTCTGACCTCCACACGTACTCTGTGGCAGGCACGCCCCCATAAATAAAATAATAAATAATGGTGATAATGATCCTCCTTACCACCACGGTCTGCCTGTTTGGGAGAAATCCATACCATTAGTATTATCTGCATATACTCTGACAGGTATTTGAACAATTACCAATGCACTCAACAAGACAGCTGGGTGTGGTGGTGCATGACTTTAATCCCAGCAGTCGGGAGACAGAGGCAGGTGAATCTCTGAGTTCTAGGCCAGCCAGGGCTACACAGAGACACCCTGTCTCAGTTCTAGAGATGGTAGGACCTGGGAGAGTGGAGCCGATGAATGAGGTGGGAATAGCTGACTTTATTCAGAGCATCAGACAGTCTGTACTCTGGCGGTAGGAGGAGTCACGTGTAAAGTGTCCAAATCGCAAGGACAAGCCACGCATGGCAGACAAGCCGCATGCAACAAAAGCGTGTTTTTCCAGAGAGACATATAAACAAATATCAGTAGCCATGGTGACGACTGATCTGAAACAGACTCTCTCCTACCCACTATGCCTGGGAAGAGCACGGAAGCAGGAGCAATTCTGTGGATTTTGAAGAAACTCAGGTCACAGGCTCTGGTCTTGGCTTCTTAGGGTTTTCTCACAAGCTCGCAGACTTCTCTTCACAGGGCTCTCTTCTTGACCTGTGTTCTGACAGTGTCTGGATTGGTCCTTTTCTGTTATTCTCATTGATGGTGATCTAATCCAAGACCTAGCAGGCTAGGCAGGAGTTTTATCCTTGAACTGGATGGACTTTTAGTCTTTTGTTTGTTTCTGAGACAGGGTTTCTCTGTGTAGCCCTGGCTGTCCTGGAACTCACTCTGTAGACCAGGCTGGACTTGAACTCAGAGATCTGCCTGCCTCTGCCTTCTGAGTGCTGGGATTAAAGGTGTGCGCCACCACTGCCCTGCTCTCTTTCTGTCTTTTTAAAAAGATTTATTTTATTCTCCGTGTGTGTGCATGCACATGTGTGCTTGTTTGTACATGAATACAGTCCTCTCAGAGGTCAGAAGAGGCTGTGATGTCCTATAGAGTTATGGATGGTTGGGAGCTGGCTTGTGGGTGCTGGGATCTGAACCTGGGTCCTTTTAACCACTGAGCCACCTCTCCAGCCCCATTCAAGCGAGTCTTAAAGTCATTCTGCAGCCCCGGCTGGCTTTGAACTTTATATCCCCACCGCCTCAGCTTCCTCCATCACTGGGATCATAGACCTGCTACCCCAGACCCTGCTGGTTCTGGCAGGGGCACTCAGATGCTGGAAGGTTGGACTCTGAGCCCTGTTGATCCCCACAGGTCTCTGGCTGAGCGACTGGCCAGGGTGGGGCCCCCTGAAAGTGAGCCGGCCCGGGAAGCTTCAGCCATCGCTTTGGACCGTGTGACCCGACTCTGCCATCGTGTCCTTGCTGAGTTGTTATTCCAGGAACTACAGGTGAGTGTGAGGGGGTGGGGCAGTTCCAGGATGGATTGGCATTGCCCCCACACCTCACAGTTCCTTCTAACCCATGATTCAGTGTTCAGGGAAACAGGGAGGGCTGGGGGTGATGCCATGTTGGAACTGTTTGTGGGGGGAAAGGGAGCATAGGAAGGAAGAGGTGGGAGGATGTGGCAGAATGGGGTGGGCAGAGCTGCCAGCAAAAGAGGGCTTATGTAGTACTTTTCCTACTGAGGTCCCCCAAAGTCATGCCTCTTTATGGCCCAGAGCCTCTTTAAATGTCGTAAGGGGGTGAGGTAATAAGTGGGTTAGCTCCTGTGTTGTGGACCACAGGGAGGCAAAGAGCCATTCAGTAGCAGTATAAAGGGACTCTACACACCCTTTCTATGCTCGGAATTCTGCCTAGACTCCCAGATCCCCGATAGAAAAAGCCAGGGGCCTCGCTGTGCCCCAGGTCCCCTGGTCAGCTATTCTAGGACCTCATATCCCCCCACCTCCGAGACTCCATTCCACTCACGCAGTAACACCCACTTCTTAATGCTTTCCTGCCTCGGGCCCTGGGCCTTTCTGTTCTCTCTGCTCAGATGCTCCTCCTCCCTTAGCCCCCTGGCTTGCCCTCCTCCCTTCTTTCAAATCTTTTTATTCATTTGTTTACTTGTTTATTTTGATTTTTCGAGACACAGTTTCTCTGTGTAGTTCTGACTGTTCTTGAACTCACTGTACACCAGGCTGGCCTCAAACTCACAGAGCTCCACCTACCTCTGCCTCCCTAGTGCTTAGATTAGTTTGCACCACCACTGACCAGCTTCTTTCATTCTTAGGCAGATGTTCCCTGATCATTCCCACTTAAAATACAGTCTCTAGGACTGGAGAGATGGCTCAGTGGTTAAGTGTACTGGCTGCTCTTCAGAAGGACCCAGGTTCAATTCCCAGCACCCACATGGCAGCTTTCCAAATCCAGGTAATCTGACACCATCACACAGCCAAATGAGCACATAAAATAAAAATCAATAATTTAAATATTTTAAAAACATAGTGCCTTGGGCCCATGAGCTGTGGTGGCACATGCCCTTAATCCCAGCATTCTGGAGGCAGTCTGAGGCCAGGAAGGTCTGCAGTGAGTTCTGGGGCAGCCAGAGTTGCAGAGTGAGAACCCGTCCCGATAAAAATCAAATCAAATATGACAGGACGATGACTGGACCCAGACTGCTGCGTGTACCAGCTCACACCTGTACCTCCAGCTAGTAGGAGTGCTGAGGCAGGAGGATCCCTTGAGCCTAGGAGTTCAGAGTCAACGTGTCCAGGGGAGCTCTACCCACTTCTGTTGCAGGAGGAGGAAGAGTAGGGGTCCTGGGGAATTCTAGCACTGATTCCCTGTTGCTTCCTCTCCCAAATCACTTACTGCAGCCAGATGTGCCAGGGCTTTGCTTTCCTGCCCCTTTAAGGAGCTGGGGACCAAGCTCAGCACTTCCCATACTAGGCAGAGGCTCTACCACTGAGCCACACCCTAGCCCCTCACTGGGGGATTCTAGGCAGGGGCTCTACCACTGAGCCACACCCTAGCCCCTCACTGGGGGATTCTAGGCAGGGGCTCTACCACTGAGCCACAACTCAGCCCCTCACTGGGGGATTCTAGGCAGGGGCTCTACCACTGAGCCACACCCCAGCCCCTCACTGGGGGATTCTAGGCAGGTGCTCTACCACTGAGCCACGCCCCAGCCCCTTACTGGGGGATTTTAGGCAGGGGCTCTACCACTGAGCCACAACCCAGCCCCTCACTGGGGGATTCTAGGCAGGGGCTCTACCACTGAGCCACATCCCAGCCCCTCACTGGGGGATTCTAGGCAGGGGCTCTACCACTGAGCAACTTCTCCAACTCACCTCCCACTGAATCTCTTTATTTATTTATTTTGTTTGTTTGTTTTAGATATAGTCTCTTTATAATGCCAGGCTGAGTTGGAACTCACAGAAATTTACCTGCCTCTGCACCTTCAGGGTAGGATTAAAGGTGGGGGGCATTGGGACAGGGTCTCTGTAGCTCTGGCTAGCTAGTACTCACTATGTAGTCCAGGTTGGCCTCAAATTCCCAAGACCTCCTGGTTCACCCTTCCCAATACCAGGCTTCCAGTCACTAGTCTCCATGCCCAGAGAAGCCTGTGGTTTTGAGATGCACAGTTAGAGGCATAGGAAGGTCTGAGAAAGCTGGTAGATGAGAGAGAAAGGGAAGGAGTTTGGGAGGAACAACTGTCATGGGGCTACAGAGGAGGGACAGCTGAAAGGGAGATTCATGGAGTCAGAGCTGCCATGAATATTCAGTCTGTACCCTGGTAGCGTTGTGCTCAATACTGGTAACTGTGTGTGTGTGTGCATGCATATATGTATGCATGTATATATGTGTGTTTAAGTATGTGTGACTGTGTGTGAGTGTATGTATCTACATGTGTGTATATGTATGTGTGTGTGTATATGGGGGTGCATACACAAATGCTGGTGTATGCCAAGCAGGGTGGGAACCTGACCCTCTCCCTTCCCTACTTACAACCTCCCACAAGTCCCCTGTTGCTGCAAGGGAAAGCTGACCCTCTTCACATTCCAGGAGACCTTGTTTGCTCCAGCCCTGTCCAATGGACCAGACACAATCATTGTCTCTCCACCACGCACCAAGAATAGCCACCAGGGAATCACATGGCTCGCAGCACACACTCACTTGAGAGGCAAAGGCAGGTGGATCTCTGAATTGAGGCCATCCTGATCTATAGAGGGAATTCCAGACAGCCGGAACTACACAGAGAAACCCTGTCACAAAAAACCAGCACAAGCCAGGTGGTGGTGGCGCACACCTTTAATCCCAGCACTCGGGAGGCAGAGGCAGATGGATCTCTGTGAGTTCAAGGCGAGCCTGGTCTACACAGAGAGTTCCAGGACAGGCTCCAAAGCAACACAGAGAAACCCTGTCTCAAAAAACCAAAAACCAAAAACCCAGCACAACAGTGATGATGATAACGATAAGAAACACAGCTCTGACAACCCTGTTTTTTGAAGGAGGGTCCCCAATTTTTGTTGTTTGGAAACAAAGTTTTACTATATCTGGAACTCCCTGTGTAGACCAGGCTGGCCTAGAATTCAGAGATCCTTCCAGAGTACTGGAATTAAAGGCATGTACCACCACACCCAGCTACGGGTTCCCGGTTTTCATTTTGCTAAAAATGATTCAAATGAGGTCTCTAGCCACGACGAACTCCATCCGGGTTCTCACAAGCTCGTGGCTATTCGAATCCCTCACCTTTCAGGGCACTTCGTCCCCCCTCTTCAGCCTGTCTCACGTCCTCTGAGCGTGGGTTTTCCTCTCCAGGAAGCCATTTTTGAAACTGTGCTGGCTGGCTCTAAGTCCCAGCAAGGCAACAAGGCTCCTCACCAATATGTCCACAATCACCACACAGCCTTTGTTCTTCCCTTGGGGAAGAGTTGAAATGACGTGGTCCTAGCCCAGAGTGGCGGCACTCACCAGTAATCCCAGTATTTGGGAGGTGGGGGCCAGGAGATCAAGAGTTCAAGGCCAGCCCGTGCACTGTGCGTCAAAAGGATAAGAAGTTTTGCCTTGGAGAGGTGTGGGAGGGTGGGGGGGAGGAAGCTGTAACCCGCCCTTCCACACTGTCCTACCCAGCCGCACTTCAACAAACTGATGCGCAGGAAGTGGCTAAGCAGCTCTGAGGCTCTGGATGGCATCGTGGGCACACTTGGCGCCCAGGCCCTGGCCCTGCGCAGAATGCAGGATGAGCCTTACCAGGTAAGTTGACCCGAATGCTCTCCTTCTGGGGGAGACCCTACCAAGTGGGGTGTCGGTTGTCTGGTGGCACCTCGAATATCTGGGGGCTGCAGATGGGAGACGTGCCCCCTGGAAACTAAGGTGCAGGGACCGGTGGGGTCCTCTGCAAGGGAAACTGTGGGGAGCCTGGGGTGGGGCATGCTTTAGGGAGAATGGTGTGTGTCATATCTGATTAAGGGTCTGATGGGATGAGGGGACCCGGAGAGGGCCTGAGTGTAGAGGGGCTGGGCACTCCGAGAGAACGGGAGGGTTCCCATCGGATGTCATGAGTGTTCTGTCTGGGTGCGCAGAGCGTGGAACCGGGGTGCCTCATGAACCTGCTAGGTTGGAGCATATAGACAGCGTCCCGGTCTCTCGCTGTCCCCAGGTGCTGGTGGCCGAACTGCACCGCCGGGCGCTCGTGGAGTACGTGCGGCCACTGCTGCGCGGGCGTCTGCGGTGTCGCTCTGCGAGGACCCGCAGTCGAGTGGCCGGGAGGCTCCGTGAGGACGCAGCGCAGCTGCAGCGGCTGTTTCGGAGGCTGGTGAGTGCCAGGCTGGGTTGGGGAAACCGAGGCGCGGAGTGGGGGTGGGGCTGCTTGGCTCCCAAAGCAGGATGAGGGGAGGCTCTGGGAAAGGGACCCTCAACAGAAACCGGGTTCATGATGGTGCATACCCAGCATTAGGGAGGCTGAGACAGGAGGACTGCAAATTTATGGCCAGGAAAACACCCGAAAACGGGGGGGGGGGGGGGGGGCGGAGCGGAGACTGGAGAGATGGTTTAGGGTTAAGAGCCCTGGTTACTTCTCCAGAGAACTCGAGTTCTCTTCCCAGCACCCACACCGCAGCTCTCAATCACTCATCCAACACTACATTCTGGCTTCTGGGGCTCCAGGCATCCACACGGTGAAGAAAGAACACCTCTCCATAGAATATAATTTTTGTTTTGTTTTGTTTTGTTTTGTTTTTGAGATGGTCTCTCTATGCACTCCTGGATGCCCTGGAATTTGCTATGTAAACCAAATTTGCCTCAAACTCATAGAGCTCTTCCTGCCTCTGCCTCCTGAGTGCTGGCATTAAAGGTGTGCAGCTACTATGCCTGGCTAAGATAGTTTCTTAAAAAAAATAAAAGATATACTGGGTATGAACCCTGTCATTACAGCACTGTGAAGGATGAGCCAGGAGGGTTATGATTTAGAGGCCACCCAGGTCAGCCAAGGCTATGTAGTGAGACCTTGTCTCAAAAAAATAAAACAAAACACCTCTGAATTCAAGTGTCACCAAAGCCAAGAATTTGAAGTCCCAAATCTTAGGTGTCTGCAGTTGTCGTGGGGGGACTGGGAGAGGGGCCCAGGAGCTCCACAGCTGCTGCCTGTGTCCTTGGGAGTTTGTGTTTAGTTTCATTTATTGAAACATTTTCAAGATAATTGTGGGCTTGCAGGCAGTCCCGGGGAAAGAGGACAGAGTACTCCCTGGGGACATTTTTGCAGCGTTCTCTATATGGTAACATTTTTGCACTCTTCCCTTTGGGTGACAGTATCTAAGATACAACCTTGCATATGCTGGCCCTCAACCCCCCCACTTGGAATAGTTCTAGTTTATGCTCCCCTCCCCCATGAGGCATTGACACAGGGCCTCAGTTTACCACACAGCTATATCTGCTTGGTCCTGTCTCTTGAGATGACCTCTGGCTATACAGCCCCAATCCACCCACCCTCCCACCCAGTGCTGGTGTTTTCTTGTTGTTATTGTTGGTTGGTTGGTTTTGGAGTCTCCTGCAACTGAGACTGGCCTCAAACTCTTTATGGCTGAAGATGACTTTGAACTCCAGACCCTCCTGCCTCTGCATCCCACATGCTGGAATTATAGGTATTTGCCATCAAACCTGGATGGAATAGGTTAGGTCTTTTTTTGTTTTGTTTTGAGACAGGTTTCTCTATGTAGCCCTGACTGTCTGGGAGTGTAGATCAAGCTGGACTTGAACTCACAAAGATCTTCATGGCTCTACCTCTCAAGTGCTGGGACTAAAGCACTGTGTCACTCTGGCTGGCAGGGTTTTTATTTTATTTTTTGTTTGTTTGGTCATTTGTTTGTTTGGTTTGGTTTTTCGAGACAGGGTTTCTTTGTGTAGCACTGGCTGTCCTGGAACTCTCTCTGTAAACCAGGCTGGACTCGAACTCACAGAGATCTGCCTGCTGCTGCCTCCTAAGTGCTGGATTTAAAGGCATGTGCCACCACTGCCCCGCCAACTGGCAGGTTTTAAATCATGTTACCCAACCCCGGATTCATATAAGCAAAGGTTCTAGCTAACCGCTGGCCAGTCTGCCGTCTGAGCCCTTTGGGAAAGAGCCTAGGTAGGAGCAGGGCTCAGCACGAACAGGGTACTAGGTGTTTGCATTGGGTGACCCTGGAGCCCTTGTCCCCGCAGGAATCCCAGGCTTCCTGGCTCGACCAGGTGGTGCCGCATTTGGCCGAGATCCTGCAGTTGGAGGACACTCCGAGCATCCAGGTGGAGGTCGGGGTGCTGGTGCGCGACTACCCAGACATCAGGTGAGATGCCGCCAGGCCCGGGTCTACTTGGCATCCGTCCCAGCGTTTCCTGGCCCGCGCCAAGGCAGGGTGGCGGCGAGCGTGTCTGACGGCCGTTTCCTGCTGAAACCAGGGCATTCTTAATACGATTTCCCTCCTTCGGCCGCCACCGCCACCAGTGCTCACAAACAAACAAGCGGCCACAGGAAGCCCAGGGCAAGGGGGGCGCAGGCCGCCCGGCGGCAGGAAGGGCTGGCCGTGCAGGGAACCGCCGGGGACACGGGGTACACATGGGCATGCGGGCGCACACTCGGGGGACAGCAACGGGCACGTCCGAATCTAGGTGGGCCTACTTCCTTTTAATGGGACCTTCCTTGAGTCTCATTCTCCTTGTCTGCTGCCCAGGAATGGTAAAACCCTATTTGTGGACTGGTTGCAGGAATTACTCCGTCATCGTCCTCGTTATCTAGGACAGTCCAGCCGGGTGTGGTGGCTCACGCCTTTAGTCCCAGTGCTCTGAAGGCAGAGATTAGGTGGATCTCTTGTTTTTGAGACCAGCCTGGTCTGGGAGTGAGAATTGAACTCCAGCCTTCAGGCTTGGCAGCAGGTGCCTTGAGACACCTTGCCAGACCTAATTAGGGCTTGTTTTGAGGCAGCCTGGGGTTGGTTTCCAGTGTGTGGCAATCCTCCTGCCTCACGGCTGGGATCACAGGTGCTATCTATCATACCAGTTTAGGAGGTTTGTTTTGGCTCAGTGAGGTAGAGTTGAGACCACAGCTTACAGAAGAGAGTTTTGAGCTCAAAGATGACTTGAGCGTGAATTGTAGCCCTGCTACGGAGTTTTCAGAGGTGTCCCACTTGGGGAATATGTTAGTGAAGTGAGCATTCTGGGGGATGAAAGTTCTGGAATGATCTACATGAAGAGACAGTGACTTGAGGTTTGTCTGTCTGTGGTGGGGAAGTTTCCAAACCTGCAGAAAGGGGGTGGGAATGTAACAGGGTGAACCTCCTAGGCTAAGTGAGGAAAGAGATGAAGGCACCAAGTGAGTACACCTGAGCCAGTCAGGACATCGCAGCACAGCTGTGTAAACCGAGCTACTCAGGAGACTGGGAGGAGAGCTTCATCAGAAAGTCAAGGCAAACCTGGACAATTTGATGAGATGCTATCTGAAAATAAAACCTAAAAAGTAGGCTAGAGATGCAGTTCAGTGGTAGAGCCCCTGCCTAGAATCCCCCAGTGAGGGGCTGGGGTGTGGCTCAGTGGTAGAGCCTCTGCTTAGACCCCTCCAGGTGTGAGATTCTTGCTTCAGTCTCCATTACTGTAAAAATTCTTTTAAAGAGGAGACTTCTGAGGTAAATTAGAGTGAAGACTGAAAGCTAAATTAATGGGAGTAGAGACGTTGGACAAAAAGACTTTACTACTGAGCTTGGAGGTGAGAGTTCTGGAAGATTATACATGGGAAATTTGGAAGTGGCTGCAGGAGATTGGGACAAGAGATGGCCCAGGAAATGAGACAGAGTTCAGGAGGGTGCACCGATGGGCTGGGTACCTGTCAGGCTCCCAGGACACTCCAGTAAGATCTCTGTGTCCCTCTCTCGCCAGGCGGAAGCATGTGGCAGCCCTCCTGGACATCAGAGGACTTCGGAAC
The DNA here is from genome assembly GCF_037038515.1 of Microtus pennsylvanicus. Taxonomy (NCBI): domain Eukaryota; kingdom Metazoa; phylum Chordata; class Mammalia; order Rodentia; family Cricetidae; genus Microtus; species Microtus pennsylvanicus. The sequence continues at coordinate 141,596,625 of NC_134579.1, read as the reverse complement.
ACAGCTGCCCGCCAGGAGATTCTGGCGGTGGCCCGGGACCTGGAACTATCTGAAGGTGGTACCCTATCACCAGCTCGGGACCGCGCCTTCTTTGCTGACATTCCGGTGCCCCGCTCATCCTTCTGCCTCGGCCTCCCTCTCTTGTTGGGGCGCCTCCCTCTCTCCCGGCTGGCCAGGCCCAGTCTGGCTTGTCTGCCCCTGCGGCCTCGTCCTCCATCGTCAGTTAGAGCCCGAGCCCAACGCTGAGGCTCCTGATGCCCACGTTGCTGCGGAGATACCCTCCTCCCTTCCACGTGACTCCTTGCATGAGACACAGACCTCCGGGATGGCAGGTGCCTTAGATCTCCCACCCAGCCCGGAGTGTCCCCTCTAGAAGGGAAACAGAGGCTAGGATGAGTAAAGAGTTCCCCAAGGCTGCCGAGGTCATTCCCAGCACCCTCCTCCCCCATAGCCCAGCATGGCGGAGAGCCTTCTGGAAGGCTCTACACAAATATCCCCGCCCACCTCCTTTCCCCTCACCTCAAGGTCTGGCCCCAATCCAACGTACTAAGGAACGGTAGATACTTAGAATAAAGAGGTTTCTATTTAACACTAGGAAGGGCTGAGTCCCAAGTGCAGGGGAGGGAAGACAGGGCCCAGGGCCAAGCACTCTTTGCACACACCCAAGGCCACCAGGGCTGGGGTCCAACTCCTGGGGAGGACAGTGAACGTGGACAGAAGCCGTAGGAGGCCAGACACTGCCCAGTTGCCCGTTGATACTGAGTCCTTGCTCAGTGTGGCTCTGAGGCAGCCGCTTGACCGCTCTGAACCAGACACCGCTAGTTTATTTACTGCACTGTCTGCCGTCGTTCTGGATTTGCGGCTGCCACCTTGGCACGGCCCTCCCTGTCCATGCTTAGTGGGGGAACCTGGTCCAGAGAGGAAGGAGCTGGGGGGTTGGGCCGGCAGCATCCAGGGCGCCCTCCTGGGTTGATGCAGGAAAAGTCTCAGGGTGGGAAGTTTCCAGCCTCTCAGGCTGGAGCCCAGCCGGATCCCAGTCCCCACAGAATCCTTGAGGTCATCTCCCTGCTGACCTCTGCCCCTCCGGCCTCAGCTGGACAGCTTGTGATGGATGCTTCCTGGCCTGGGTTGGGTTTTATTTTATTTTTTTTCCCTGAGAAGTCAGAAAGAGGAGGCAGCCAGGGGTCAGCACAGGGGCTGGGGTTGGAACCTCACGCATGTCTGGACATTGGCAACAACATGGGGGCTCTAGACTCTGAGAGCCTCCCGGCTGTGTGCTTCAGAGGGGAAGCTGTTAGTCTCTGGGCTGTACTTCCTGTCTCTCCTGGGAAATTGCTTAACTTCTCTCTGCCCAGGCCTCCTAAGAGGCCCAGAGAATGTCCCTCCTCCTCCCTTGACCTTCTGAAAGTGACACCTCAATGTCTTTGACGTTCAGGAGAGGGGAACTGACAGGGGCAGTCTGTTGCGTTGGTGGCCGCTTGCACAATTACACATGTATTTAATCTGTGTGTGGTCACGTTTCGTCATTTTCGGACTTGATAACCCATCGTTCAAACGCAGCCTTCCTTGTCTTCATGCTCGCGGATGGCAGGACGGTGATCCTAGCAGACTGGGTTCTGAGGAAAAAAACAGAAGGGGCCAGACTGGGCTGCATCTCAAGATCACATCCCACAAAATGGGGTGGGTTTAGTGAGATGGCTTACTGGGTATAGGTGCCTGCCACCAAGCTTAACAGACTGAGTTTGAGCCCCTGGAACCACATGGTAGAGAAAACATACATATACATACATACACACACATGCACACGCCTGCACACATGCACAAATATAACCAATGGAATGTAGACTCCTACTTCTCTTTTGGGTTAAGGTCTCACTATGTAACCCTGGCTGGCCTTAAACTCACAGAGATCCACCTGCATGTGCCTCCCAAGTGGGTTAAAAGTGTACACCACCATGCCTGGCTATTTTGAGACAAGATCCTGCCTATAGTCTAAACTAGCCTAACTCTCACTTCTCCTGTCCCAGGCTTCCGACTGCTGGGATTAGGGACATGAACTGTCCTGGTTTTTTTGTTTTTATTTTTGTCTTGTTGTTGTTGTTGTTGATATAGGGTTTGTTTCTCTGTGTATATCTGGCTGTCCTGGAACTCACTCTGTAGACCAGGCTGGCCTCGAACTCACAGAGATCCACCTGCCTCTGCCTCCCTGAGTGCTGGGTTAAAGGCGTGTGCCACACCACCTAGTGGTTTATTATGTTGTTGTTGTTTTGAGACAGCTCTGTATGTACCCATGGCTGGCCTGAAACTCAGCAGCCACCGTCTGGTAAGCCCAGCTCTGAATGACACCTGGGACACTGCGCTCAAAGTTTAAACCACCTACATGTCCAGTAACTGACACTGGGGTGCACAGATGGGCCACGCAGTGCCATTTGTCAATAAGAGGCATGACAACCCAGCGGTGGACACAGTGGCACGTGCCTAATACTCAGCTTGGGATGTTGCTGCAGGAGGATCATGATTGGAGGCCAACCTGGTCTACATGAATTCCAAGTCAGCCTGGGCTACAAAGCCAGACCTTGTCTCAAAACAGTGAAAGGGTGGGCTGGGGAGAAGGCTGGGGGTTAAAGGCCTTTGCAACACTTCCAGATCAGACTTAGTTCCCGTACACTAGGCAGCTCTCTCTCTACCTGTAATTCCAGCTCAGGGAGATCCGGTATCTCTGGCATCCTCAGACACCCAGAGTGACGTAAACACTTACTCACTTACACACTTACCCACAAACAGATACGTAATTATAAATGAATGAATGAATCAAACCTGACTGGAAAGATGGCTTGGCAGTCAAGAGAAATTGTTGCGCTTCCAGAAGACCTGGGTTCAGTTCCCAGCACCCACATGGTGGCTCAAAACTGCCTGTAACTCCAGTTCCAGGGGGCCTGATGCCACCTTCTAACCTCCAGACAGCAGGCACGCATGTGGTGCACGTACATACTTGCTGGCCAAACACATAAAGCAAATAAAGAGAGAGCAAGCCTTGGTGTCAGATGCGATTCAGAGTAGCCTTGAAGATGGCACAGGCAGAGATGGGACCAGATGAAGCTGGGTACAGAGTGGGTTTTCGCTCAGATGGACCAACCACTGCCAGGAGCAGGGATAGAAGAGGGAAGACTTTGTGACAGGGTTTGGGATCACATCATTCATTCCATCCACAAACTGGAGCCAGGATCCAAAGATAGGATGCCAAAAGCTGAGATGAGAGGCCGGAGTTGAAGGCCAGCTTGGGGTGTGTAGTGACATCTCATCTCAAAGAAGCAAGTCAAGGGTGCAATTCAGTGGCTACACCTCAAATTCCCCAGTGAAGGGCTGGGGTGTGGCTCAGTGGTAGAGCCCCTGCTTAGAATCCCCCAGTGAGGGACTGGGGTGTGGCTCAGTGGTAGAGCCCCCTACCTAGAATCCCCCAGTGAGGGGCTGGGGCTTGGCTCTGTGGTAGAGCCCCTGCCTAGAATCCCCCAGTGAGGGGCTGGGGCGTGGCTCTGTGGTAGAGCCTCTGCCTAGAATCCCCCAATGAGGGGCTGGGGTGTGGCTCAGTGGTAGAGCCCCTGCCTAGAATCCCCCAGTGAGGGGCTGGGGCGTGGCTCTGTGGTAGAGTACTTGCATAACATCAAGATTTTTGGAGGAATCACAACACACCAATGGGCAAAGGGTACAGTGGGGTTCGCTGTAGCCCCCAAGGAATATAGTGTATGGAATTAAAGATTGGAGACCAGGGACTGGTGAGTTGCTCAGCACATAATGGCACTAGCACCAAGTTTTTACAACATGAGCTTGATCCTCGGAAATCACAGGGCAGGAGGAGATAGCTCTTACCAGTTGTCCACTGACCTTTGGTTCCATCTGTTGGAGCATCTAACAAACCAAACTACTGCCATATTCAGGAGCTGGGCTGGGCAGACACAAAACACCCCACGCTGGGTCTGCTGACTGTTGGCCTTTTTGCAGAAGACAGGTTAACGGGGCCCTGCCCTGAGTGTCTGGCAACCTCTCCCAGCCATCTGACTACAATTCTACCCTAAATGCATGTGGCATCTGGCTGGAACGGAGCGGGGACATGGTGGGGGGCGGGCTTCATCATCCCTGCTGGGTACAGACCTTCCAGTGTGGCTGCCTGTGGCCCCTCATCCCTGCTCTATGAGGAAATCTAACAAATCCTCTGGTTCCTCGGTGAATAAGCCTCAGTTTGTCTGGGGACCTTGGGAGGAAGTGGATGTTGTTTCCAGCTCCCCAAAGGAAGAGATTTTAGAAACACTTCCACATGTATGCATGCACTAGATAAGTAAACAAACAAATACATATTTTAAAAAATTGGAAGTGACCTTTCTGTTCTGATCTCCCTGTTTGTGAGGAGGTGAGTATGTCATTGTCCCTACCTGAAGAACCCTAAAGACAATCCCTGATGTGTGCTCCCAGTGCCCCAGAGCTCACACGGAAGGAGGAGATGCTCCACCCTTCAGGTCTGTAAGCTTAGGAATATGCTGCATGTAGAATCATGCATTGGTGTTCCGTACTTAGCTGAGGCTGGTCTTGAACTTCTAACCCCTGCCTCAACCTTCCACAGGGATTATAACCGTGCACCTCAAAGCCTGGTTCTTTTCTCTCTTTCTTTTTATATTTATTTATTCCTTATGTGTCGTGTGCAAATGGCTGAGATCAGAGCCAGTGTGTCTCCTTTTGGCACATGGGTTCCTGGAAGCTAACTCTGAGCATCAGGTTTGGCTACAAACACCGTTACCCACGGAGCCCTCTCACTACCCCCCCATTCCTATTTTCTTTCTCATTTTAGTTTTATATAATTTCTATTTTTTAGCTTCCTTTTTTGACCTCTGAGCTATTTACTTTCCAAATACTTGTGGTGTTTTGAGATATCCACTTGATTCACTTGATTTTCATTTCCGCTGTGGTCCGAGAAAATACTTTGTGATATTTCAGTCTTATAAACAATAGCCACGACTTGCCTTTTGACCCAGCCTTCCAACCCTACCCTTTAAATATTTGTGTTAGATATTTGCTTATTTATTTGTGTATGTCTACAGCACATGCGAAGGTCAGAGGACAAGAGTCTGGTTCTCTAATCCATCGTGCGGGATCTAGAGAGCAGCTCAGATCTGGCAGGAGCCTTTTCTTACTGAACCATCTGAATGACCCAATTTAAAAAAATAAAATAAAAAATTTGAAGCAGGAGACAAAATAGGATATTCAGACATACCAAAGTTCAGGAACATATCTTCAGTGACAGCTGATGGAATGTCGCAGGAAGGCCTGGGGCCAGAGGAAGAGCTACCAGCTGGGAATGTGGATTTCCACAGGGAGAAACATAAGCCAGTCTTCAGACTTCGAAATAAGTTTCTCTCACACGACATTAACTATTCACCCAGAAACACGCACCTGGTATAGTGGTACTGGATCATCTCCCCAGCCCTCGGGGCAGAGGCAGGGGAATGGCGGTGCTGGACCATCTCCCCAGCACTCCGGCAGAGGCAGGGGAAAGAGGAAGGTGCACACTAGGGAGGGACAGATCCTGAGCATGCAGACTGTGGCCTCAATTTCCTGAGGTCCCCATGCCCTGTGTGAATCAGTGCTGTGTCCACTGTGGGTCGTCTCTGAGGAGTAATAGATGGAGAAGGGCTTCTAGAATGTCAGAACTAAGGGCCCCAGTGGGTGAATCACCCATAAAGCCGGGCACTGGAGGACATCTGTAATCAGGAGTCCCTCAGTAAGACCTGGGGCAGAGACAGAATTCCCAGGAACTTTTGGGTAACTAGCCTGGTGTAGGCAACAGTGAACCAGAGACTGTCTCAGACAAGGTAGATGGCAAGGACCCAAGGCTGTCCTCTGACCTCTACACAGGCACACATGCAGATGAACGCAATCACACACACACATGCGCGTGCGCACACACACATATATGCACACACACACTCACACAAGCACACACACAGATTTCTTTGTTTGCTTGTTTTTCAAGACGGAGTTTCTCTGTGTAGCCCTGGCTGTCCTAGAACTCCCTCTGAAGACCAGGCTGGCCTCAAACACACAGAGATCTTCCTGCCTCTGTCTCCCGAGTGCTTGGATTAAAGGTGTGCACCACCACTACCTGGCCACACAGTTTGTTTTTAAAAAGAGCCACAGGTATGAACCAGGTGAAAATACAGCAGAATCATCACAAAGCCTACGTGAGGGCCAGGGTGAGGGCTCAGCAGCTACAGGAGCTCGCTGCCAAACCAAGCCAGATGACCTGAGTTCAGTCTGGGGACCCATGTGACAGAACAAGAGAGCTACTGCCACTAGTAGTCCTCTGACCACCCTGTGCAGGTCGCAGCACATGTGCCCACACACATACAAGAAAAAAGACGTATGTAATTTAAAACTACAGGCGTGCAAGTGGGGACTGCAGGGCTGGTTCCAGGGTAAGCCTGCTTGTTACTCTTCCAGAGGATCAGAGTTTGATTCCCAAGACCCACATCAGCAAAGTCACATGTGACACCAGTGCCGACATGTCTGACACCCTCTTCTTGCCTCTGAGGCTACACACACACGCACACACGCACACACACACATGCATACATACATACATGCATGCACACATACATACACACATGCATACACATACATACATACGCGCATACACACATATACACAGCACACATACACACATACACACACATACACACATGCATGCACATACATACATGCGCACATGCATACACACATGCACACACATACATACACACATACACACGCATGCACACATACATACACACATGCATGCACATACATACACACATACAAACACCTACATACACACATGTGCACACATACACACACACATACACACACACACACTAAATCTTTTTTAAAAACAGGCAGGTGTGCTCAGCGAACTATTTTTAAAATAGATATGCTCCTGCAGCTGGAGAGACAGCTCAGCAGCTAAGAACACTGGCGGCTTTTCCAGACCCAGGTTTGCTTCTCAGCACCGACATGGTGGCTCACAACCATCTGTAACTCCGGTCTCAAGAAATCTGATGTCCTCTTCTGGCCTCCTTAGGCACCAGGCACGCCACACTAAATAAATACATACATATACACACAGGCAAAACACGCACACAGGTAATATTTTTATTTATTTTTTTTTCTTTTATAAACTGCTTGGCCCTTAGCTCTAGCCCTTACTGGCTAAAGGTAATATTTTTAAAAACTAAATAAAACTGGGTGTGGTTGTGAACACCTCTAATCTCATTCAGAGGTAGGGACAAAAGGTAATCTGAGTTCGAGGCCAGCCTGGTCTACATAGTGAGTTCTAGGACAGGGCTGTTACACAAAGTTTCAAAATACCAAAAAGAAAATAGGAAAAAAAGAAAGAAAGAAAGACCAAATATATGATGTAACACAAATTTAAAACAGTCTGAAGCATTGGCACACGTCTCTAGTCCCAGAAAACGGGAGCTGAAAGTTATCCCCAGGGAGTTTTCTGGGTAGCCTGAGATACATGAGCCCCCCTGCCCATCCCCCCTCCCCCAAATCAAATAAAAATGTGGATCATAAGCTCTAGGTGGCAGTACTGCCCGCTCCCACCAGCCCAGAAAAGTAGTCTTTGAAAAATTGGAACCGGAGAATATGAAGGGTCAGAACCAGGCTCAAGGTAGACAGGTGTTGGGTGGCATATCGTGTGGACCGTGGCTCACTCAGGACAGTAGTTTGTTACTGTTTCAGGGAATTCCCACAGGCAACAACATCCCATCTTCTTAGGATTTCCAACAGAGGGCAGCAGAGAGCCAGAGAGACGCCCAGACGGCCCGGAACAGTTCCTACTTTAAGGATAGTGTAAGTGGGCACTGGCTTAATCACCCTTAGAATCTGCAGGCCATGAATACAGTGTTCACTGTGCTGGGTCTCTCCAGACATCCAGCGAAGACTGGCTCAGAGACACTGCACTCACGCGAGAGACTGGCATGGGGCTGCCATGAGGACATCCCAGGGCCTCTGATAGGTCCATACATCTCCATGTATCAGACGAAGGCGAAGTTGGCATGTACTTTGTGCTCTTGTTCTGGAGAAGGGATAGAAGGGAGCGGGTGTCAGGTCCTCAGCCCCACCCCTGCCAATGTCTCTCTCTCTCTCTCTCTGTACCCATATGTGCACATGTGGATGCCAGAGTAGGTAACTGGGTATCCTCTTCTGTCGCTCCTCCCCCCTCCCCCCCACCCTTTGCCTTACTGTGCTGAGACAGGGTCCCATGGAACCGGAAGCTTGCCTTTTCTGCTCAGCTGGCTAGCAAGCTCTTGGGACCCACTGTCTTCCCCACACCCAGTGCTGGAGTTACAAGCATGCTCAGCTATGCCTGGCTTTTTACACGTGGGCTGGGGATTGGAACCCAGGTTTGCATGCTTCCAAGGCCAGTGCTCTTAGCCACTGAACCATTTTCTCAACCCCCCTGCACCTCTACTCTTGACCAACTGAGCTCACTAGTTTTCCCCCACCTCCTGGAGTGTGGCTCATGCCTATAGCCCAGAACTTGGGAGGTGGAGGGAAAAGGCCGGTTGGGCTCCACAGGGCATTCAAAGTCACCTTGGCTACACAGTGGCATACAGGACCCGGTCTCAAAGCAAAACAAATGCCCACCACCCCTCTCCGTGGAGCTTATGTGTGCTAGTGAAGGGAGACAATTTAAACCTAAGCCAAATAAATAAAACACAAGGTACGGGGGCAGCTATCTAGTCCCTCTTCCTGTGGCTGTGATAAAAAAGATAAAGGGGTTTATCCTGGCCATGGTTTGGGGGTGCAGTTCATCATGGAGGGAAGTCGAGGTGGTGAGGGTTGGCAGTCGTTGGTCAAGCTGCATCCACAACAGGAAGCAGAAAAGAACGAGCCAAGCTGTCACTCAGGCCCCTTTCTGTCCCTGGTCCAGGACCCCAGTCAGGGGATGGTGCCACCCAAAGTGGGCAGGGCTTCCTGCTTCAGGTAGGGAAATTAAGATAATCCCCACAGCCACAGCAGAGGGGAGTCTCCTGGATGGTCCCAGGCTCTGTCAAGGTGACAATCAGCCACAGGTCTCAGAGGACCCACGTGCATGTCCTGCATGGCTTTTTCTCTCACCATCATGTTAAAATCTATATTAAAATTCCTTTAATAAACCGGGTGGCGATAGCGCATGTCTTTAATCCTAGCATTTGGAAGGCAGAGGCAGGCAAATCTCTGTGAGTTCAAGGCCAGCCTGGTCCACAGAGCGAGTTCCAGGATATCCAGGGCTGTTACACACAGAGAAACCCTGTCTCGAAAAGAAAAAAAAAAAAGAAAAGGAAAAAGATTCCTTTAGTAAGTGGACTGGAAAGATGCCTTAGCATGTAGACCTGAGTTCAGGTCCCCAGCACCCAGGTAAGTCTGGGTGGAGCAGTGCATGCCTGTAACCCTGGTGCTGGGGACAGAAACAGAAAAAGCCCAGGGACTGCATGACAGCAAGCTCCAGGTTCAGTGAGAGACCGTCTCAAAAAACAAAGATGGCTAGGCATGGCTGCATGCTCTGATAGCCAAAGCTCTGTGGGGCACAGAGCCAGGAGGACCAAGGGGCTGACTGCCCTCCAGCCTTGTCCAGGTTTAGGGAGAGGGGATCCCCAGGGCTCCCAGTCCACCTAGTCCAGCTAAAACCCTGGGCTCCAGGCTTGGTGAGAGACTGTCTCAAGAATAGTAGTAACAACTGATAATAACATGACTAACATGCAGATGAGGATGGCATGCCTACATCAACCCCATGCTCAGATTCCTTCCCTGCGGAGACTACACAATGTCCACCCCGCCCCCAGAGCCCAAGGGGCAAACTGAAACACCATTCCACCAAAGTTTACCCAGGGGAACCTTTTACATTGGTATGGACTTTGGTTTATTGATACAAATTTAAGATCAATTTTGTCATATGTATATTTCTACCCTTGTTTAAGGTATTATGTTTATACAGCTCATTTAAAAACATAACATAATTTAAAATTCAGGTTAATAGATAGTCATTTATAATAGTCAAACTTGTAGTCACGTTAGTTAGGCTTTCTAGATATGCAAAGATATAATTCAGTTAGTTAATCTTCAAAGACCTACAGAATATGGCATTTAAAAAGTTTTAAGAATTTAGACTTTTCTCGACAGTGAGACATGTCTGCTTCTGGCACCATCAATTACTTCAGAGAGGTTGATGGGCATCAAGGAAACTTGTTATGGAATTTGCCTTCAATGTGACAAGGCTAGCCATTTGGGCAACAAACTGCTCTTGCCTAGAGTGCTTGATGGTATGCTGTATGAACTGGACATGCAGGACCCACAGAAAAGTGACTGCTGAACTTGCCAAAAGATGGGATCGTCCTTTAAGGGTTCCTGGTTCACGGAAGAAACTGCCAGACCTTCTGCAGGATAAGAAGAAAGTGACTGACAAACTGCCAATGTAGGTGAAAGAGTCTTTCAAATTTCTTATTCATGGAAAAGTTTGCTGGATACTATGGGCCTGTAGCCTGAAGATGGATGCCCCAATGTTACAGAAGAACTTTGGGTGACTGTTCAGGTAGTAAGATATCCCTGTCAATTCTAGAGTTTTGGAAGTTGCTTACAATGTTCTTCCTGTTTACTTAGGTAATATTATATCCTTCTAAGGTCTTTGATGGAGTTAAAGATAGATAGTTATAGTTTCTTTAGTTATAATAAAAGATAAATCAGATATGAAACTTTAGATTTACAAAGAAATATTATAACTGTAATTCTTGCTTGATACCTGTTTTGTTATATGTAATTTTACTATGTTAAAGCTAAAACCTTGCTTTTTATTTAGACAGAAAGGGGAAGATGATATGGGATTCCCCTCTGTGTGTTGTAAATATGTTTTATTATTATTGGTTAATAGAGAAGCTACTTTGGCCTATGGCAGGGCAGAATATAGCCAGGCAGGAAATCCAAGCAGAGATAGAAGAGGAAAGAAGGTGGAGCTAGGGAGACACCATGTAGCTACCAAAGGAGAAAGACTCCAGAATCTTACTGGTAAACCACAGCCTCATGGTGATACACAGATTTATAGAAATGGGTTAATTTAAGATATAAGAGCTAGCTACGAATACACCTGACCTGTTGATCAAACAGTGTTGTAATTAATACAGTTTTTGTGTGATTATTTGGGTCTAGGTGGCCGGGAAATGAAAAAGTCTCCGCTTATAGGAACCAGAGAGTTTATTAGACTTAGTTACAGAGCGAGGGTGAGGGGTTATGTGCAGGAGCGGCCCCACAGGAAGGTCTGCACACAGGGGGATGATGGCTTCCCCGTGGTTATGAGGGTGGAGCCCCTCCCTAATCCTTCCCAGCCTGCAGGCTTGTGCCCTCCCTGACACAGGTGCAGTTAGGGCAGAGCTGCAAACAGCTGCATGGGAGGAGTGGCTGGACACTCAGGTGAGGGTCTCATGCCCTCCCCACCCCTCCTTCTGTGGGGGAAGCCAAAGGTTAAGAAGCCCAACTGTGGTGGTCTTCCTCCCTCTCTCCCTCCCTTCCTTCCTCTTTCTTTCTTTTTTTGGGGGTGGGTTTCGAGACTGATGGGGGAGAATCTTCTGTTTTGTGTTAATTTCATTGGTTAAATAAAGAGACTGCCTCGGCCCTGATAGGACAGAAAATTAGGTAGGTGGAGTAGACAGAACAGAATGCTGGGAGAAAGAAGCTGAGTCAGGGAGTCACCATGATTCTCCCACCCAACACAGACGCAGGTTAAGATCTTCCCTGGTAAGCCACCTCATGGGCTACACAGATTATTAGAAATGGGTTAGATCAATATGTAAGAGCTAGCCAATAAGAGGCTGGAACTAATGGGCCAGGCAGTGTTTAAAAGAATACAGTTTCCGTGTAATTATTTCTGGGCACAAGCTAGCCATGCGGGCGACCGGGTGTTGGGGACGCAGCCCTGCCGTTCCTACCACTACAAGAGACAGGGTTTCTCTGATTCTCTGGATTTTCTGGAACTCACTCTGTAGACCAGGTTGGCCTCTAACTCACAGAGATTCACCTGCCTCTGCCTCCTGAGTGCTGGGATTAAAGGCGTTGTGCGCTACTAAATGGATGCTTCTTTCTTTTGGAGTGGTACTAGGAGTTGAACCCAGGGCTGTCCAGATTCTAAGCATACACAATACCACTGAACTACAGTCTCATCTCATCCCCCAAGTTTCCTTCCACATAAGGTCAGAGACTCCTCATTAAGACACAGGTGTTACTGCCTGGTGGCGCGTGCCTTTAATCCCAGCACTCACACTGAACAGGCAGGCTGATCTCCGAGTTCAAAACCAGCCTGGTTCAAGAGTGAGTTCCAGGACAGCTGTGCCTACACAGAGAAACTCTGTCTTGAGAAACAAAACCAAACAAGCAAGCAAAGATGGAGAAAAGACCAGAGGTGAGGAACAAAATCCCACAGGTAATTGAGAACAGAGATCTCCAGGGTAAAGACTGAGTTGGGGCCTGAGGTCAGGAGCACTGCTTGCTGGCGGAAAGGGCGGGAGGGGGGGAAATAAATACTTTGGTATACCAGGTGTGTGACTGTGTTGGGGGGGCAATGGCACAGAGAGATCACATTTACTGAGTGAGGTCGTGGGAGGGGGGCTCTGAGCAGACATGGTGTCATGGTGGAGGGAGTGAATGTGAGGGATGGTGATGATGAAGGTAGAACTGACCTACTACCCAAAATCTGTACACTGATTGCTCCGCGTATTTTTCTCATGTCTTACTGCCACAGCAAAGAACTTCAAGTTGTGTTAAAGAGGATGGTAAGAGTGAATAGCCGAGGCTAGCAAGATGGCTCAGGGGCTAGGAGCACCTGCTGCTGTAGCAGAGGACTCAACACCCACACGGCAACACACAAACCCCGTGACTCCAGTTTTAGGGAATCTGATGCCTCTTCTGGTTTCCACGGCACCATTACCCTTCACCCAGATACACACACACACAACTAAAGATAAATACAGCTGTGTGGTGGTGGCACACACCATTAATCCCAGTACTCTGGAGGCAGAGGCAGGCGGATCTCTGCGAGTTCAAGGCCAGCCTGGTCTACAAGAGCTAGTTCCAGGACAGGCTCCAAAAGCTACGGAGAAACCCTGTCTTGAAAAATTAAAAGCCGGGCGGTGGTGGCGCACGCCTTTAATCCCAGCACTCGGGAGGCAGAGGCAGGCGGATCTCTGTGAGTTCGAGGTCAGCCTGGACTACAAGAGCTAGTTCCAGGACAGGAACCAAAAGCTACAGAGAAACCCTGTCTCGAAAAACAAAAAACAAAAAAAAAAAAATGAAAAATTAAAAAATGAGCAAACAGAATTGTTTTTTTAAAAAATAAGTAATTTTTCCTTTGAAAAACGTATTTGTGTATGTGCAATGTTTAGACACAGGTGTCCCAGCATGTGTGTGGAGGCAGAGGGCACGTTTTGGAGGCTGGCTCTCTCCCACTATGGGTTCTTAGGTTCAATCTCATCATTGGCCTGTGGTAATCACCTTACCCTATGTGCCATCTCCTCAGCCCATAACTTGTCCTCTTCAGAAGTCGGCTTTTAGGGAAAGTTTGTCAGAGCAAGACAAAGCTAAGGAGATCATGTTGTCTTGCGGCCCAGGATCTTTGCATGTGCTGTTCTGGGGCCACCCCATTTCACCTACCTCCTCGATCATCACCTCACTTCCCTGGGGAGGCCATGATCACCCTCTTCCAAGACCAGGCCACCTGGAGCTCACACCTCCCCAAAGTGCATGACATTCTTTATGATTCTACTCACAGTGCCAAAAATAAAATAAAAATAAACCAATCCCTGAAACCTATTTATAGACAATTTTATTAATGTCTCTCCTACTGGACAGGGACTGCTATATTGTACTCTGACACAGGCACCCCTAAAAGAAGTGGATTAATTTAATATATTATCAAGACAAAAATGAAGGTCCCCAATTTTCTTTTCTACCTTGTTTTTTAAAATATTAAAATATTAAGTACATTGGTGTTTTGCCTGCATGTTTGCCTCTAGAAGGGTGCCAGATCCCCTGGAAATGGAGTTATAGACGATTGTGAGCTGCCATGTGGGTGCTGGGAATTGAAGCCCAATCCTCTGAAAGAGAAGTCAGTGTTCTCAACCACTGAGCCATCTCTCCATTCCTGGCTCTGATCTTCTAAGAGCTTTACCGTGAGGTTTTTCTTTGTGTATGTATGTGTGTGTGCGTGTGCACCGAGTGCAGGCGGGAAGGCAGCTTGGATAAACTGGAGCAAAAGCTGCAGCTGGCTGTGAACTGCCACCGAGGTCTGCTCCAAGAGCTCTCCAGGCCCCAGCTTCACCTTAAACAGGTCAGGCAGGTGCCTCTGAGACCCTTCTCTGGAGAAATCACCATCCCACTCACCCTTGGTCAAAAGGGAGACAGCGGAAGTGACTTCATGGGGAAATGCCTCGTCAGTCAGAGAATTTCTCTCCCACCTCCCCATCTTAGGAGGACCAGGCAATAAGACAAAGGGAGGAAATGTAAATAGAGCCAAGAGAGTAAAGTCAGGACCCAAAGAAGAAAAACGAAACTGTTGTCCTCAGTGCCCAGCGAGATTAGCAACCCATGTCCCTTTAGCATCCAGAAACCAACACAGTTGAGTGGTAGGTTTTTACTGTGTGGAGTCATGTCATATAGCAGTCAAAACACCTGGGGGCGCTGCGCCAGACCAAAGGGCCTGATGGATGTCAGAAAAGGGGTAAGGGTTACTACCTAGGCCCAGCTTGGGTCCTGCAGGGGTCTGTGGGGGTGTGTAGAAAGGTCTCCTTGGGTCAGGAGTGGCCACCATTTGGGCATGTAAACTAGAGGGAGCCCGTTCTCCGCAAGCCTGGACCCAGGGAAGTAACACAAAAGAAATCAAAGCCCATGAGTAAAGCTTAATTTAGGAAATACACCAGAGTTGATGTCCACAAAACCTGGACCCAGTTTTGGGGGTGGGGATCCCAGAATTGTGCTAAGAATAAATAAAATCGGGACATATCAATGAAGATGCCAGGACTTGGCTCCTGTTGGCATAAACCAACGGCTACGAGGCATTGAGGACCGCAGTGATCCGGGATCAAGGACAGTCAGGTGTGTGTGCGGGAGGGGGATAACAGCGAGTCAGCCTAAGCTCTCGGTCCTGGGTCTTGTTCGGGCTCGATGCCTGGTACCCCTCGTATGTCCGGCAGCAGGCGACAGCCAGCTACGATGTCCAGGCGCTCGGCAAGCGCACAGAGGTCCCCGCGAGCCAGGCGCACGCTGTGGGCGGCCGCCAATCCCGTGGCCTGAGCAGCTGCCAGCCTCCCGGCCAGGGCGGCCACATCGCGGCCCGCACGGCGGTACACGCCGCTCACCGCGGCCGCCACGTCGTGGTCCAGACGCGTCTGGCTATCCGCCAGCCGGAGCTGCAGGAGCGAGCGCGCAGGCGCCACGGCCGGGGTCTCTTCCGTGCCCCAGGTCTCCTCCGCCTCGCGCTGCACCACGAGTGGGGGTAGGTCTCCCGGCGCCTCCGTGGGCTCAGGCTCCGGTTCCGAGTCGGTCTCCGCTGCCTCTCCGACCACGCGGAGACCCGTGGGGCGGCCGCGCGTCGGGCCCGAGGGACCCAGGTATAGCTCCTCCTCCTCCGACGAGGACGCAGACAGCTCCGAGTCGGTCTCAGCCGCTTCCCCGGGTACCACCGTCCCTGGCCTCCGCCGCCGACCCTGGGACGATGCCATGGCGCGGAGCTTGGAGAAGAGGAGCGCCGGGACGTGAGGTCCGAAGTACCAGCCCCTCCACCGCCACCCCCAGCCAGTTCCGGCTCGGCTTCAGGTTCCTCTGGTGTACACCTGGGTTGGAATTCAGCATCTCAGTATCATTCGTGTGTACACTGGGGAAACCGAGGACCGGCCATGCAAATCTTCGGAACTAGGTCCTGAGAAATGGCTCAGCGAGGGGGTCAAGCGCTTGCAGCCAAGCCTGACTCCCTCCTCCCCGCCCCCAGGATGGACCTGGTGGAAGGCTCAAGAACTGAGGCAGGTTTAATCCCAGCACTCAGGAGGCAGAGGCAGGCGGATCTCTGTGAGTTCAAGGCCAGCCTGGTCTACAAGAGCTAGTTCCAGGACAGGAACCAAAAGCTACAGAGAAACCCTGTCTCGAAAAATCCAAAAAAAAAAAAAAAAAAAAAAAAAAGAACTGAGTCAGGTCAAGTTGTCTAGCAACCTCTGCACACACGCACACACACACACAATAACTAAGTAACTATAAAATAATAATAATAACGCCTTTAATCCCAGCGCTCAGGAGGCAGAGGCAGAGGCAGGTAGATCTCTGTGAGTTCAAGGCCAGCCTGGTCTACAATAGTCCCAGGCCATCCAGAACTACACAGAAGACCCTGTTTCAGTGTAACACAAAATAATGCTTACAAAACGCTTTGTAACCAAGAATTCCCAGAGTCCTCCAGCACAGACCACATCCTCCACTGTCCTCCTGGCCAGCTTGCAGCCAACACAGGCGCCAGGGCGGACGGGGAAAGCACGACCGCTCGATGGGACACACTAACGGGGCGGGGGGGGGGAGCTAATGGGGGACACTCACGGGGGGGGAGACACTAACGGAGAAACACTCATTGGGGACAATCACGGGGAGACACGCGGGGACACTAACGGCGGACATTCACGGGGGACACTCATGCGGGGACACTAACAGGGAGACACTAACGCGGGGACACTCACGCGGGAACACTCACGCGGGGGACACTCACAGGGGGACGCTCAAGGGGGGGACACTCACGAGGGGACATTGACGCGGGGACACTCACGGGAGGACATTCACGGGGGCGGGGGACGCTCACGGGAGACACCGACACCACAGTCCCAGACAGCCATACCAGGTCTTCGAAGCTCCGAACCCGAGGGATTCGCCGCCTGGCGGAAGTGAGGCGGTTTTTCCGTGTGGAGTCACATGAGTCAAGCTCCGGCCAATAGGAAAGCGGTTAGACAAGTCGTTTTCGTGTCGTATTTTTTAATATTTTGGAAAATTCTGTAGGACACTTGAATTTTTTTTTTTTTAAACTGGGAAAGTCACTTGACTCAGAAACTCAGCCAATGGGAATGTCCGAAGACCCGGAAACAGCGAGAGAAGCGAAGTAAGGGCGGAAGAGGTTAGCGTGGGAGGCCCAAGAAGGGGCTCGATGCACCCGCCCCCTCGCTTCCGCGTCTTCAGCGCGCTCTGCGCCTGCGGAGGAGGCGTGGCTATATCAGAGCATCAATCAGGTCGGCTCTACCTCCTGAGCTGCCCAATGGGAGCCGGAAGCGTTGTCTGGGAGCGTGGGGCGCGAGGCGGTGCATGGCGGACGCGGTGCTGTTCGAGTTTCTGCACACCGAGATGGTGGCGGAGCTGTGGGCCCGGGACCCAGACCCTGGCTCGGGGGTGAGCGGCACGCCGTGGCCTCGGGGGTGACTTCTCGGTGGAGAAGTGGGGTGCGATCGAGCCCTCCTGGCCTGTCATTGCTGAGGTGGCGTGAGATGACTCGGGACAAGGGCTCAGTTCGGGGCCTGGTCCTGGTGAGCCATTGGTATTTAGGGTAATTGGCTATTACTAGGGACTGATGAGGACTCGTCTCGCCACCCACTGTGCAACTCAACATCTTAATCTCCCTATCCTTCCGTTTCCTCCTTAGAAAATGCACCCTAGCCGTACCCCGTCTTATCTGTCCCCGCTGCCTGTGTGCCCCGGGTGAGCCGCTTTATGCCCCAGCACACAGTGGGTCTTTTAATAGGGATTGGCTCCAGTAGTGAGTAAAGACCCCACCCGATGATGTGGAGGGTGTTGCCGGGGTCACTGAAGTATTGTAACCCATAATAGTTCCTACCACTTACGTGTTCCTTTGAGCTGTCCTGGATGTCACACTCCCATTTTCCTGGGTCTTCCACCCCATCAGGCAGGTCAGCCCGACCCTTCCATCTGGGCCACGAAGAGACTGCTCTGTGCCACCTTGATTCTCAAAAGGTTTACAAATAGCTCTCCGCGAGTCCGCAGAAATGTGAGCTTGCCGGGCCCTCTTCTAAAAGCTCCTAATACTGCCGCTCGGGTTCCAAAGCTGGGATAATAGAGTTGGTGGGGGTGAGGCCTGAGCATCAGGGCTCAGGAACTTCCCTGACTTTAAACTACATGGCAGCTGTCATGGCTTCCTCTGGATCCTTTGGTGTAGGAGCTCAAGGCCTGCATAGAGACTGCTCTGTCCCCGCATTATTATTTTTTCTCTTTTCTTCCCTGACAACCCCCCCCCCCCCGCAATCTCCTGAGCATGTGGTCGTGAGGCAGGTTTTCACTGTCTATTCCAGGCTGGCACTCTGGCTGGAAAGTGCTGGGATTATAGGTGTGCAGACTCCAAACAACTCTCTTCCTTCTCTGACTTGGGAAAAGCACCCCTGGATCAAACGCGGGCCCTTCTGTGTCTGGTTTGCACTCTGTGTTCCCAGTGTGATACAGCCGGCCTCTGCCTCCCAAGGGGCTGCACCTGGAATCTATTCTAGTCTTAAACACATGATCCTCCTGCCTACACTTCCCAAGTACTAGGATTTGAGGCACAGATTTTTCTTAATTATGTCTGTAATGATTGTCTGAAATTTTTTTCTAATTCCCTAAACAGTATGATGTAACTAGATAACAGTGACATTGTATTAGCATTATAATCACTTAGTATTATCATATAGAAGGGATTTGCAGTCTATAAGAAGGCTGGGGTGTGGCTCAGTGGTAGAGCCCCTGCCTAGAAACCCCCAGTGAGAGTCTAGGTTTTTATCCTCAGCACAACAAAATAAAGCAAGGTCTGTGGAGGAGTGTGTGGGTTATTGCAAACACTCCATTTCATCAGAAGGACTTTTGCAGTTTATCTGTGGATGTTAAATATTCAGGTCCTAGAACAGCACCTGAGGCAGACAACTTGTTTTGATTTTCAGGATTGGGACTTTGGAAGAAGGACCATGTTTTGGAAGCTGCACAGGCTCTGAGGACAGCCAAAAATAAAAACTCAATCCCTCAGCTCCAGAATTTGTCTATGGATAGGGAATCTGCCTGACCCAGCTGCTCTTTGCTTTGTACTATATGTCATTTGTCCCAGTACTGGTGACATCTCTCCCAGCACCCTCTCTGTGTATTATACCCCCTGTTCCTTCTACCCATGATCATGTGGCCAGGGGGGACAGCCCTAAAAACACACTGGCTGGCCGGGCTCTGGTCTGTTCATAGGGCAGTAGAGTCCCTGCTCTATCTCCTCCAGGAGAATAAGCGCCTTTGGAGGCGCTGCTGTGGTGGGGGCTTCTCTGCACACCTCCCTGGCCTTCCCCTGCTTTCTGTTGTCTCACTGTACTCAGAGTTTTCTTTGGGCTGTCAGCTCTGCTCACAAATATGGCATGGAGACTTGCTAATTATGAAAGCCTGCCTTAGCTTAGGCTTGTTTTTAACTAGCTCTTGTCACTTAAATTAACCCATTTCTATTAATCTACGATAAGTTGTGTGCAGCCTGTCCTGCTTCCTTCCTTCCCTTCATGTCTCCTCTGTACCTCAGTTACCTCCTACTTCCTGTCTCTGCCTGGAAGTCCTACCTGTACCTCCTCTAGTCTATATTCTAGCTATTGACTGTTCAGCAATACATCATCACACAGTGTACACATATCCCACACCATTTCCCCCTTTTTGTCTAGATAAAAAAGAAAGGTTTTAACTCTAACATAAAATTGTAAAATTATACACAATAAGAACAATTATCAGGTAAGAATTATATTCACAAAGCTCAGTCTATTTGTATCTGGCATATTTGGAGAAAATACTCTACTATTTATCTTACCTTGATTAATTTAAAGTTTATACCTAAACATTTTCTATCCAAACTTTCCATCCTAAAACTATCTTTTTAGATCTCAAAACATTTTTAGATAAACAGTTTAAATTATTATGTCTCTCAACCTTAAACACTTTATACCTCTTATGTAAGTTTTCTCCATTTCTGATCTAGTCTTCAGTACCCATTAGAGACCTGAGAAAGATATACCTATTACCCAAGTAAACAGGAAGTGCAGAGCAAGCAATTTTCAAAACTATAGAAATGACAGACATCTGGCTGCCTAGACAGTCACTGAAAGTTCCTCTGGAACATTGGGGTATTCATCTTCGGCCTACAGGCCCAGACTATCTGACAGACTTCTGTGAAGCAGGAATTTTTGAAGGACTGTCTTACACTGTCTGGCAAAGTTTGGCAGCTGCTGTCTTTTGTATTCTGCTTGTCCAGTTTGGACAGCATAATGTCAACAGTTAAGGCAAGGGCAGTTTCTTGCCCAGTGACTAACTTTCCCACAAATGAAATCA
This sequence comes from Microtus pennsylvanicus, assembly GCF_037038515.1. Taxonomy (NCBI): domain Eukaryota; kingdom Metazoa; phylum Chordata; class Mammalia; order Rodentia; family Cricetidae; genus Microtus; species Microtus pennsylvanicus. Next base: position 141,576,222 of record NC_134579.1, on the reverse strand, counting down.
AGCTCCATATGGAGGTTCTTCAATGCCCATCATCCTTTTTTTGAAGTAAGTTGGTGCTGTCAGGAGATGTGTCTCATTGTCATGAAAAGCCTTATGTCATTAAAATATTTTAAATGCCATATTTTGTAGGTCTTTGAAATGTTTGAAGACTGTCTAAAATATATCTCTGTGTGATCTTGAAAACATACCTAACATAACTACAAGTTTGATTGTTACAGATAATTAACTACTAACCTGTGTTTCTTTTTTTTTTAAATATTTATTTACTTATTTATTATGTATACAATATTCTGTCTGTGTGTATGTCTGCTGGCCAGAAGAGGGCACCAGACCTCATTATAGATGGTTGTGAGCCACCATGTGGTTGCTGTGAATTGAACTCAGGACCTTTGGAAGAGCAGGCAATGCTCTTAACCACTGAGCCATCTCTCCAGCCCCTAACCTGTGTTTCTTAATTACCCTAACTGGCCTATAATAATAGCTTTTTGTTTTTGTTTTCATTTTTTTGTTTTTTGCTTTTTTGAGACAGGGTTTCACTTGCCCTGGCTGTGCTGGAACTCATTTTGTAGACCAGGCTGGCCTTGAATTTACAGATCCACCTGCCTCTGCCTCCCAAATGCTGGGATTAATAGCATATGCCACCACTGCCTGGCATTATAATACCAGTTTTTAAGGACTAGAACTTTACGTTGCATTTTTAAATGAACTGCATAGGTACAATACGTTAAACAAGAGCAGCATATATACATATAACAAAAATAACCTTAAATACATATCAATAAACAAAAACATCTTAAACAAAAGTTGGAGCGTATAAGCAGTATAACAAAAATGACCTAAAATTTGTATCAGTAAACAAAAATAAGGAGTAGAAACATGTACAGTATAACAATAATAACCTTAAATTTGTATCAGTGTACAAAACTCCATACCAATGTAAAATATTTGAGACTAGTAGTTGGTTTTATAGTTTGAAAGTAGATTCAGCTGGGCGGTGGTGGTGCACACCTGTAATCCCAGCACTTGGGAGGCAGAGGCAGGCGGGTCTCTGTGAGTTCAAGGCCAGCCTGGCCTACAGAGTGAGTTCTAGGACAATCGGGGACTGTTTTTGTCTCAAAGAAACCAAAAGGAAAAAGAAAAGAAAGCAGATTCAGTTTGATAATCTCCTCTCTTCTCCCATCATTTCTATATCCCCCCCCCTCTTCTTTTCAGATTTGGATCCCTGAATCTAATCTCCTTTGTTCAGCTTTTTTTCCTGACCATCACCAGTAATAACTTGTAACCAACCCCCTAAACAATGACAAACATCCATAACCCACCAAGTACCAAAACCCACCCACCCCACTTCTTGGGAATATGGGCATCCTGTTCTCTAGACTGTTTCCTGTTGTCTGGGGTGACGGCATCTTTAGGGGACCCTGAGAAAATTGGGATAATGGTCAAGTCCTGGGAGAGCTAGCTGTTGTCCAGTCTTGGAGTGATGGGAAGGTGCAGGCTTATCTGAAGTTTGGCTGAATAGTCTGTGAGGCTGGACCATCTCAGCAAGCAGCTCTGTAGCTGTTCTGGATGTAAAGTTTTGAGGAAATGGCAACAGAGGCATTCTGAGAGGCTGGATCACCTGGGCTACTTGTCTTGTCTTTATTGGTGTCTGGTCCTTTTGTTCTGGAAACACACAAACTTCATTTATTTGTTTGTTTGGTTTTGTTTTTTTGAGACAGGGTTTCTCTGTATAACAGCTCTAGCTGTCTAGCTGTCCTGGAACTAGCTCTTGTAGACCAGGGTGACCTTGAACTCTCCGCCTGCCTCTGCCTCCCAAATGTTGAGATTAAATGTGTGCAGCACCACTGCCCAATTCAGAAACACACAAACTTTTAACGGTAACATTACAAGTCAGCTAAAGATGGTTTTTGTTCTGTGTTTGAGCAGGTAAATGGCATCTGTTAATTTGATAAATTTGTTTGGACTGCATGACCAAACTTATAAGTCTCTCCACCATATCCGTGTGAAAGGACAGCATGTACTAATAAGTCCACCACATCCATGTGAAAGGACAGCATGTACTAATAAGTCACAAGGACCTTGCAGCCAACACGGTTTATCATGTTCATTCCATCTCAGAGCTGTTCCTACAGTAAAACGATCAGCATATGCCACCTGTCCTGTAGTCTATTTTTGTTTTGTTTTGTTTTTTCAAAACAGGATTTCTCTGTGTAACCCCGGCTGTCCTGGAGCTCACTCTGTAGACCAGGCTGGCCCCGAATTCACAGAGATCCACCTGCCTCTGTCTCTGGAGTTCTGGATTAAAGGTGTGTACTATCACGCCCAGGGGGGTAGCGTTTGAGACAGGGTGTCTCAGTATGTAGCCACAGCTGGCCTCGAGTTTGTGATTCTTCAGCTTCAACCTCCCAGTGCTAGGGTCACAGATCGTGCGGCCATGCCTGGCTAACACCTTGATTGAGATGTAGGTGCTTTCACCCAGGCCCCTGCACTGAGCTAGCCCCTTTCACCCAGGCCCCTGCACTGAGCTAGCCCCTTTCACCCAGGCCCCCTGCACTGAGCTAGCCCCTTTCACCCAGGCCCCCTGCACTGAGCTAGCCCCTTTCACCCAGGCCCCCTGCACTGAGCTAGCCCCTTTCACCCAGGCCCCCTGCACTGAGCTAGCCCCTTTCACCCAGGCCCCTGCACTGAGCTAGCCCCTTTCACCCAGGCCCCCTGCACTGAGCTAGCCCCTTTCACCCAGGCCCCCTGCACTGAGCTAGCCCCTTTCACCCAGGCCCCCTGCACTGAGCTAGCCCCTTGATTGTGGTGTGTTGAGGTGTGATCAAATACAAGGTCTCAGACGTACCTTACTGCTGAGCCTCACCTCCAACCTTTTCCTGTAACTGTGACAGCACCTCATGTAGCCCAGGCTGGTTTCAGCTCGCTGTGGTTGAGAATGACCCTCATGCTTCTGGTCCTCCTACCTCTGTTCCCAAGTTTGGGGACTATAGGAGTACCTCACCACAGGTGCCTTGAAATTTTTTCTCAATACAGGGTTTGGCCAAGTTGCCCACACTGACCCTGAATACACTCTAGCTCAGGCACCATGTGACCTTCCTACCTCAGCCTTCCAAGTAGCCTAGGTCAGCTAGGCCCCAACCTAGGCAGCTAGGCCCCAACCTCAGGGACGACATGGGGCTGGGGACAGATGAGGGCTGGTTTCAGAGACTCCACCTGGGCGGAAGACCAGGACAGCTTTCGGGAATCAGCTAGAAGGCTCTAGAAGCTGAGCTTTCCTGGCCGAGGGGAGAGAAAGCTGGGGAAGAAACCATCACAGTGTCTTCCTGAACCTCCCTTTCTTGACCTTCTAGGGAAAGAAGAAGAGCCTGTCAGTCCTGGAAGGCCTGGGCTTCCGTGTGGGCCAGGCTCTGGGTGAGAGGTGAGAGCCAGCTCCACCTGCCTGGGAGGGTGGGCAGACCTGATGTTGGGGTTTCAGCTGGAAGACCTAGGGTGGGGAACATTTTGTGGGCTCACACATGTACCAGATGGCCTGGCTCCATCAACATCCTCCTCCAGGCTGCCCCGGGAGACACTGGCCTTTAGAGAGGAGCTGGATGCCCTCAAGTTCCTCTGCAAAGATCTGTGGGCAGCCATGTTCCAAAAGCACATGGATGGACTCCGAACCAACCACCAGGTGGGTGTGTGAGCTGGCCTGGCTCAGCGCCAGCACCTGACCTCCAAGTTGGGGGCAGTGGAAACCCCACAAGGAAACCTACCAGTGGGCCCACTGGGGACTTGGGAAGCAAGAACCATAGATTCTCTATAATCATCTACACCTTCTCCTTGGAGCCCCAAAGGGAAGCCAGGGCTGCAGTCGGGTGGCAGGGCTATTTCTGCAACTTCAACCTGCCTGTCAGGAGTGAGCTAGCTAGTGGCCTCAACATGATGATTCTTGTCCCAGGCTTGTGGTAGTCCCCATCGAACACCCACACTGTGCCCATTCCCTGCCACTGTTTCATGGGCCAGGGCTTCAGCTTCCAGCACTCCTGCCAGACGGCGACTGCTTCCTACGAAGTCACGTGTCCAGCAGGATGCCCAGGCCCCCAGCAGCGCTGAAGGATTGGGTGCTGGGGTCCTTGGGTCTGTTCCTTGGGTCTTCTCTCCCTTCTGTCAGCGCCCAGCCTCACCAGGCTCTTTCCTGTTGCCAGGGGACCTACGTGCTACAGGACAACAGCTTCCCCCTCCTCATCACCATGGGCTCGGGGTCACAGTATCTAGAGGAAGCTCCCAAGGTACTGGGGAATATAGGAAATGCCCATCTGCCCACCCCCTGCCTGGTGTCCCCTCCTCCCACAGTGGTCTGTGTTCCCCATCCTAGTTCCTGGCCTTCACCTGCGGCCTCCTGTGCGGCGCCCTCCATACGCTGGGCTTCCAGAGCCTAGTCACCGCCTCTGTGGCTGCCCTGCCTGCCTGTAAGTCACTCGGGAGCCCTCAAATGTGGTGTAGGCTTTGGGGCTTCCCCATCCCTGGTCCCTCAGTGTTGGGAAGGGGAACCAGAGTACCAAACCACATCTGACAGGGAATTTGAGGCCCAGAGACAGCTAACATGAACATACCCATGTGCCCAGCCTGCCACCTGGGGCCTCTAAGGAAGAGTAGCAGTGGGGCATCTTAGGCCACCTGGCCAGGTTCCCTGGTGACCTCGAAGTGTGGGAACCACAGGGCACTGCTGGGCCTGAGTCCCGCTCCTCACCATTGTGGGGACCTGGGATGAATGAGCAGACAGGAGCTCAGGCCAGCCCTCCTACCTCCTTCAAGTTCAGTCACCTGTCCCTAGGCTCCCTCTTGGTCTGGGATTTGGGCCAGTTGGGTGGGGGAAGTCCCCTATAACCCACTTACTCCAGGGCTCCCCAGCCTGCTGACAAGCTTCCTGTCCCAGCCCCAGTTAAAAGTGGCGTGGCTTTTCCCTTCCAGGTAAGTTCCAGGTGGTGATCCAGAAGTCCTGAGGACCCCAGTCCACGAGAAGGTGGCACTCTGGCCCTGTCTCAGCAGTCACCTCTGCAGGTGGTCTTGAAGCTGGAGCTCACAGGCTCTGAGTTCATCATGTGCTTCAGACGAGGGAATGGAAGGAGCCGGAGGGCCCCAAGAGGCAGGACGGTCCCATGACTTCAGAATGGGCATGGGGGGGGGCATCACCCACATGACAAGTGTTCAATAAAGGTTCTTTACACAGACCTGTGCAGTGGCTGTCACAAGTCCCTCTGCTCCCACCCCACCCTGAACACCTGGTTCAGCTCACCAGCTCTGCCAATGACCATATCTGGGGCTGCCCTCGGCCCTGCGGGACATGGTGCATACACCTTCTGGATGTATTTGTAGCATCTGAGGCTGCACTTGGACTTGAGCCTGGGCTCTGCTGCCCACTGCTGTGTGGGTAGGTACCCAGACCCAGGGGAAGGAACAAGGGTCAATGGCTCTTTATTAGTTTTTAATTATGTGTATGTCTGCCGGATCCAGTCCACTGCAGGGGCAGTATGCACTAATTACTGAGCATTCGATCGCTCCAATCCCCAACCCCCAGACAAGGTATCTCTGGGCTGGACAGGACAGATGGTTCAGAGGCTAAAAGTGCTTGTTGCTTTGGTGGGGAGCCTGGGATTTGATTCCCAGAGCCCACACAGTGGTTTGCAACCATCTATAACTCCACTTCCATAGGATGCGAAACGCACTGTTCTGACAACTGTGGGCACCAGGTACCCACACATAAAAGCAAGCAAAACAAGTCGTACAATAAGATAACAAGACAAGGTAACTCAGGTTGACCTGGAACTCATGAGTGGTCCTCCTGCCTCAGCCTCCCAAGCAAAGTCTGATAAGTGTCACCAGGCTCAGCTGGGTCCCTGTGCTTGGGGCACCCACCTCTAAAGAGGTCCAGATGTCCCCTGTGTTCCCTGGCCTGTCCCTGGCTCCAGTTCCCTACAACTAAACTCTTAGTACCACAGGTTGCATACATGACCGCCTGCCTGGTAGGCCCCACCCTAGTCCCCTCTCTAGGTCCAGCAGCCTTGAATTTCTGCCCTTTCCTTGCTACACAGCCTAGCGGGCAGGACTGGCACTCCACGGTTCCCCTCTAGATACATCTCCGCCTCCCAGGTGGGCCAGGGGACAGTCCCCAAACAAGGGGCTTGAAGGACAGCTGGCAGAAAAGAAACTTCACAGTGGGAAGAAAGTAGCCTGTCCTCGACAGCAGGAGGCAGCATAGCCACCCAAGCCCCCACTCATGCAGGGAAAGAATGCCACAGTATGGGGCGCCCTTTTCCCAGCACCACCCTGGCCTGACCAAGCACAGGGCAGAACCCTGGAAGTCGGCACTTCCTTTCAGTTCTCCACTCTGTGTGGTCCGGGGCAAGGAAGGGGCTTTGTGTCTCTAGGCCTCAGGTTTCTCATCTGTGAAGTGGGCACGACTTCTGTGGGCTGTGATAATAAAGGGGCTACAGAGTGCCCAGGTTCGGGAGCCGCTCTCCGTGTATGCTGTTGCCAGGGGAGCCGCGCCTGGTAAATGGGTCAGCTGTGCTAGCCCTAAGGGCCAGCCCCGGGCTGGATGGACTCATCCCTTTGACAACCTCAAGAAACAGGTGCCAATCTGGCCTATTCATCAATGAGGAAGCCGAGGCCCAGAGAGATGAAGTCACTGACCCACGGTCACACAGCTGTGCCCCAGACTGGTGGAATTCTTTCTGCCTCCTCCCTCCCAGCAGAAGTGCGCAGAAACCTGGTGGGAGGATTGCTCTCCACCCCTTCCTGGGTTCATCCAGTCTGAGGTACCCAGTACTAGAGAGCATCAGGCCAGGCGCCTGCTCAAAGGGCGGGGACACACGCCGGAGAACCGGCCGAGCGAGCGGGCGCCACTGGGCTCCAGCCAGGCCTGCGTGCGGCCACGGCAGGGAGCTGGGGCCGCGGGGCCACCACCAGGTAGGTACTGGGAGCCCTGACTGGGATGGGGGAGCATGAGGTGGTGGGCTGAACCGCTGGTCTGATCCCCAACCCTCATTACCCAGGTTCCTTTGCCCTGGGCAGACAGTATCTTTCCCAGCTCATCTCTGACTCCTCTGAACCTCTCAACACGCTGCGCACCCCACCCCACTGCCTGAGTCTCCTCAGAAAGAACCAGACGTCCCTTCTCTTCACCCCCGTGTTTAGCTTCCACATTTATTTACTTATGCTTGCTTTTGTTTTGTGAGAGGTCTCGCTATGTAGCTCTTCCTGACCTCAAACTCAGAGATCCCCCTGCCTCTGTTTCCTGAGTGCTGGGATTAAAGGTGTGTGCTACCATGCCGGGCAATTCCCTACTCTTGGATTTTAGAAATTTTCTGGCTCTGCTTGGTGGCTCCCCAGCCCAGGCTACATCAGCCTCTTATAGCACCCCCCTCCCACGCCCCAAGCTCTATACTCCCTACCTGGCAGCACAGTAACCCCTCGTCATCTGGCTATTGGCTTTCCTTCTTGGGGCCATGCCAGCTTCTCACTTCAGTGCCCACTCCAGTGACCCAGGGAAGCCCCCCGCCCCCAAACCTGAACTGTGTCTCTTGCCTGTCCAAGGTCACAAGGAGTCATCTTAGACTAGGCCAGGGGCCCCACCAAGCTGATCACTGACCCTTCCATCTAGGACCCGGCCACTGACGTCACGGCCCGCCATGCAGAAGAACTGCAATGTCCACTTCACCAAAAGTGGCCGGACCCCCAATGAGCAATACTTTTTGGATCCTGACTCGGGGCACCAAAAAGGTACGAGTTCAGTCTTGAGGGGGTGGAGCTGCGGCAAGAGAGGTGGGTGGAGTGGGTGGGTGGGTGAGTGCTGAATTTATGTGCACCTGCAGAAACAGGCTCCAGGGAGAAAAGCCACAAGAGCCAATGGTTGTGGCACATGCCTGTAGTCCCGGCATTTTCCAGGCTGAGGCAGGAGGATTGTTGCAAGTTCCAAGCTAGCCTGGGCTACAAAGTGAGTCTGGTCTTACTGAAAAGAGCTGAGACAGGGTCTCACTCTACAGCCCAAGCTAGCCTTGACCTCCTCTGCTCAAACACGGAGGTCAGCCTCCCGCGAATCTGACATCAGGCATCCACGGCCATGCTTGGCTCTTGTGGAACCCCAAAGGCTGGAGTGTTCACTGTGGGGGGAGGGGGAGCAGGGAACTCCCTTCTGAAAGTCTCCAGGAGGTGGGGGATGACTTCCAGAGGAATCATAGGTGGGAGGAGGGGAAGCCCCCCACCCCTTGAGTGTGTCTGAGGGAGTGGCTCAGGCTCCCACAAGGACCAAGGGGAGCGGGAGAGGAGCAATGACCTCCTACTAAAGATGTCACAGACTGCCGGGGTCTGACAGCTCAGGCCCACCTGCCTTCTCAGCCCCTGGCCTGTCCCTTCTCCATGCCACCTCCCTTTACTCCAGCCACTTCCTAGTAGATCCTCAGCCATCCTCACCCTAAGACCCCCTAGGGATGCAGGAAGTTAGTCTCAGGATTTGGGGTGCCAAGATGCACGAATGTCTGGTAGGGTAGTGTCCTCTCTCCGTCTCCCTGGGAAGCACGGACCCTGTGTGTCCTGTGTCTGGCCTCATCTGGGTCCTTCTTGCACCTCTCACTCCTGGAGCCTCTGGGGCTCCCACGGATGCTCCAGTCCAGCCTTACCAAATAGCACAACCTGGTTCAAACCAGTGTCGTCAGGGGGGCCGGGACCCAGTCCCATCACCTCCACTTCCTTCCTTCCAGGATGCTGTCGTCAGTGGTACCAGGACCCGGTGGCCACTCACGCCCACGGGCCCTGTCAGCTGCCCCCCAAGGCTCACTGGCAGCAGGCCTACCGCAGCCACCGGGGTGGCAGCAGCTGTCGCAGGTGTCCCCAGCCCCTCATTCTACAGAAACAGCAGCGGCAGCAGCAGCAGCGACAACCCCCACCCCTTCCTCCCAGCCCGCTGCGGCAGCGGCACTGTCCAGTTCGCAGGGCCCAGAAGGGGTCACCTGCAATCGCCGCTGCCCGCATAGGACCAGCCAGCGCCCCCCAGCCTGCCACCTCATCACCCACAGCAGTATCAGCCATGGCCAGCAGCGGCCCAGCCCTGCCCTCTGCAGCCGGTGCCCTCCTGGAGCCCAGCGAGCCCACCGAGGCGCGGCCTCTGCCTGCGCCCCCAGCCTGTGGCTCCTTCACCTCCTATGGCGCCGGTGCTCAGCCCAGGCCTTCCTTTTGGGGCTGTGTCCCCATCTGCCTCGCTTTTGCTCCCTGGCTAGTGGTGCCTTGGGCCTGTCCTCACTCTACACACACTGTGATCCCTGTCAGGAGAGGGTTTATCCCAACCCCTTGGTCTCTTCCGCAACTGCTGGGGACCCTGATTTCTGGGCCAGGCCCGTGCCTCTGCCCTGTCCCTCGGCTGGTGCCCTGCCTCTGCTTTCTCTTTTCTTAGCCCTCCCTCCATGGCTCACAAGGCCAGAGAGGCCGTGCGGTAGGAGGTCATGAGGACCTGGGGCAGCATTTTGGTCAGCTGTGGTGTTGGGGGGGGGCACAGATCGAGAGTGAAGGTTAAGGAAGATGTGGGGAGTGCATGGAGGAGGGGAGAATACTCGGGGATGGGGGACATGGTCACCTGGTGCAGTGGGCCACAGGAAGACGCTCAGTGAGGAGGTGACAGTCATGTTGAGGACAAATAAGACAGGCAGGAAAGGGGAACCTGGCTTGGAATGGGGCCATCATTAGGGCAGGGTCATATTAGGCACTGAGGTGGCCTGCTCCAGGGACAGTCAAGGTGAGATAGGCACATAGGCTTGGGGTGTCCCTCAGAGAAGGGGACACTGGGAGGAGGCAGCTACAGAGTCCATCAGGAGGAGGGAGGGGCTGGCTCATGACCCAGGTTTGGGGTGGCGATAGCAAAGGTGGGGACGCACAGCTGTTTCAGGACTGAAAGCAGAGCAACAGGAATGAGTGGGCACTCGTGGCAAGGTTGGGCATGTACAACCTTGCCATGGCGCCCGGGGCCGGGAAGTCCATTTCACACTCAGGAAAAGGAGGCTTAGTAAGGTGAGGCCACCCATCGATTAGGTATGGCTGAGGACGAGGTCCACCCAGGCCACTGTCACCTCAGCTCACCTAAGCTCCTCCTGGCTCTGCTACCAGGCACAGCCACACCCGGCAGCCCACTGCACTGACTTCCACGATTGGGGTCTAAGAAGTAACGCTCAGGGGGACAGGGTGCCCCTGCAGAGGGGACTTTGTGGTTCTTGTGCGCAGGGCCTTCTGGGATGAGGAACTTGTGTTCTGAATTGTTGTTAGACTGGGTCAGCCTCCTTCCCCTCCTTACTCCCCAGGGTCTTTGTCACAGAATGGACATATGGCTCACAGGCCTCGCTCAGTTCCTAAGTCCCTGTGAGGAATCAGGAAGTGTGTGATGCTTTTGGGGGGTGTGAGAGTACTGTAGCCTCTGCGCGGGCCTTGTGCCCCAAGAAAGGTCGAGAACCACGGGCTGAGCAGGCCTACTGATCTAGGGCCAAGAAGTCCAGATTCTGCAAATCTCTGGGTCAGGACTGGGGCAGAGCCTAGAAGGGGCACAGATGCCCTTCCATGGAGGGGCGGGACCTGAGTCACCTTGGGGATTCAGGGAGGAGAATGCTGGTGGCAGAGCAGGGCTGGCTCAAGGCATGGAGGGCACAAGGGATGAGGGAGGGTGGCACCTAAGCAGCCTCATTGACTCAGTTTCCCTCTCCCACCTCTAGACATCCTGACGGAGGATGATGTCTACTGCAGCTGTCTGGCTAAAACCCTGTGTCACGTGCCTGTCCCTGTGACCGTGGGTTTCTATGCTCCCTTCGGCTGCCGTCTTCACATGATGCTGGACAAGATCATGAGTGAGTGTCTGCTTGTATCGAGGGCAGGTGGGGGTGGAGGCAGGAAACACGGTTCCTGGTCCCTTTCCTGTTCTCCAAGTCCCATCCTCTCCCTGGCCCTTCTTCCCCACCAAATCTACTCTGAAGAACCTTCTTGAAATATACTCTGTCCCTTCCCCACTGCTGCTCAAGAACACTCCTTGCTCCCTAGTGCCCTAAGGAGAAAGTTTGGGCTTTTCACTAAGGCTGCAAGCCACACCCCTGCTTTTGATGCAAGCCCTGCACTCTGGTGGGGGCTGGGGGTGTCCCCAAGACCCCAAGCACACAGATGTACGCTGAAGACGCCAGCAGAAAGTTAGCCAGCTGTTGGACACAGCCTTGCCACGCTCTGTCATGGCTGCAGTTCAGCTCCTGCTGGCCCTGCATTGCTCCAAGCGTGCAGCGAGAGAGGAGATGAGGACCCAGAAAAGGGTGCTCTGAGTTCCAGCCCTGGGCTAGGTCGTGGGCGAGGCGACAGTTCCGTTCACTCATCACATCCTGTCCCAGAGGACTCAACACCCATTGTTCAGATGCTGCCAGCACCTCCTTGGTGCTTGGGGATGGAGGGATGGCCCTGCCCTCTCTGAGAGACACACGCATCTGTCCTCAGTAACACCTAGAGTGGATTCCTGACCCAGTCTAATCATGGTAGGCTCCCTGGAGGAGGGACAGTCAGCCAGAGAAAGATGCAGGCTGTGTTCCCACTGCCTTGTCTGGTCTGTCACTAACTCATTCATTCATAATCCATTCATTCACCTTGTTTCATTCATTCGTTTATCCATCCATTCATCTCCTTGTATCTGGGTATGCCATTCATTTGTCCACCTATCCATCCATTCCCCGTTAGTATGGGAAATGGATGGATGGGACTTCCAGGCTGCCTCATCTTCTTGCCTGGTCCCAGTTCTTTCCACCTCTGTCCCATCCTCTCTCCAGGGAGGTCCCTACTTCTGTCCTCGACCTCCCAGTCTCTCTCTCCACGCCTCCCACCTCCACCTTTGTGCCCTTGGGCCCAGCCCCTCCCTGCCATCTCCACTAACTTCTTAACGTCTTCCTTCCCCTCCCCTCCCCCAGCGCTGATGCAGCAGGAGGCCGCGCAGCGCGAGAGCGAGGAGCTGCAGCGCGTGCAGTGGCGACCGCGGCGCGTGCGCGGCTGGGGTGTCCCGCAGCTGTTGTGGTTCCTGGTGTTTCTGCAGCCAGTGATCACCGAGCTGCACCTGAGGCGCAGGAACGTGCGCTTCCTGTTCATCCGCTTTAGCGCCTGGCAGTACGCAGGCACCGACAAGCTGTGGGCGGGGCTGGTGACCACGTTGTGCGAGGGCATACGCCACCACTACGGCGCGCTGCCCTTTAGCGTGTACTCGGTGCTGGGCAACAAGCCAGGTGGCCCACGCGAGGGCCTCTGCCAACGAGAGTGGCACTGCCGACGCCGCGTGTGCTTGGCACTGCTGGCGCTGCTGGCCGCGCTGTGCCTGGGCGTGGGGCTGCTGTACCTGTCGCTGGGGGGCCATGCGCCGGGCCACTCGGGTCGTGGCGTGCTTAAGGCTCTGGGAGGCGCAGCCACCACGCTGTCGGGCTCGGGGCTGCTCATGGCCGTGTACTCCGTGGGCAAGCACCTGTTCGTGAGCCAGCGCAAAAAGATCGAGCGTCTGGTGTCGCGTGAGAAGTTCGGCAGCCAGCTGGGCTTCATGTGCGAGGTGAAGAAGGAGGTGGAGCTGCTCACCGACTTCCTGTGCTTCCTGGAGATCTACCAGCGACGCCGGCTGCGCGTGGTCCTGGAGGTCACGGGGCTGGACACGTGCTACCCGGAGCGCGTGGTGGGCGTGCTGAACGCCATCAACACGCTGCTGTCCGACAGCCACGCACCCTTCATCTTCATTCTGGTGGTAGACCCCAGCATCCTGGCCGCGTGCCTGGAGAGCGCGGGCAACATGAAGGGCACGGCAGACAACGGCTACCTGTTCCTCAACCGCACAGTCACGCTGCCCTTCTCCGTGCCAGTCATGGGCCGTCGCACCAAGCTGCAATTCCTGCACGATGCGGTGCGCAGCCGCGACGATCTGCTGTTCCGGGAGCTGACACGCAAGCTGCAGCCGCAGAGCCAAGGCTCGGGCGCCGGCGAGGGAACTCAGCTGCTGGCGGTGGAGACGCAGGCAGACGGGGAGCGCACGCAGGGTCGCGTGGACGCGGAGGCTGCGCGGCACATCCAGGAGGCGCTCTGCTGCCTGCACGACGAGCACGACTGCTTGTACGAGTACGTACCCGACAACGTGGTGTCCATGCGGCGCATCGTCAACACTGTGCCCATCACCGTCCGCCTCTTGCAGCAGCAGCAGCACCAGCAGCCGGACCGCGTGGGACCCACCCCGCGCCACGCTGTGGCTTGGGTGGTGCTCGCCAACCAGTGGCCTTGTCGCCTCAGCTGGGTGCTGCAATGCCTGGAGGACCGGCAGCAGGCGGGGGGAGCGCCCGAGGGCCGCGCACGTCTCTGGGACGTCTTCTGCGACAATAGTCGCGAGCTGCACACCATGACCAAGGCCTTGCAGAATGTGCTGGACCTGGATGGCGACCCCGAGCTTTTTGAGCGCTTTTTGGGCACTGATTTCCCATTCACCGTGGCCGAGGCACAGAGTTTGCTGCGCTGTACGGTCAACCTGGACCATTCCATCCGCCGCCGCATGGGCCTCATCAGGGCTGTCAGCGCGCTCAAACCGCCCAGCCCGCCCAAGTCCCCATCCCGGGATGATCCCCAGGCCAGTCACCGAGTCAATAACACCGCAGGGACATCCCAGGTGGCCCATGGATCAGGACACAGTAGAGAGGCACATTACCCTGGGGACCGGACCGGCAAGCCAAGGCCGATGGCCTAAAAGTCCTTGAATTTCAGGGGTGTAGAGGCTGCTTGGGTTTGGAATGGTGAATACCAGCAGCCACGGGTGGCAGCAACATCCCACCTACCCTGATGAGAGTGTGAAGGCAGGGCTAGGCTCAAAACCAAAGGGGTTTGGGATGGCATACACCCTAGTGACTTTGGAAGCCAAAGGGCGGCGGGTAGTAGCTTCCTGGAGTAGGCTGTTACCGCACCAGTGTCTGAGCCAACAGAGGGGCCAGTGAGGAACACAGGAGTCGAAAAAGCAATAAAGGAAACTGTGGAAAGCCAGGAGGGCTGGCCTTCATGTCATGGATTTCTGGCTAGGTGAGGATGCCACCTGCCCCAACCAACTTCCTGCTCAGGGAGCCAGGCCTCTGAACTGCATCCTAGCAACTGATGTTGGCATCCCAGGTGGTAGGAGGCTTGCGGGGGTGGTGGGTGAGGCTGCGGGGGCAGGGGAGATGAAGGGCAGACGCCAAGTTGACTCAGGCAAAGGGGAGCACCCAGGCCTCAGGGGATCCTAGGCCTTTGTTCCCCACACCCTAGCCTGCCCTCTGTGGGCAGAGCAGGAACTGACATTTCCCAGGGTGGAGCCTGTGACCTCACCAGGTGGCTCCACCCCTCAGCATGTTGGCTAAATAGGCCTCAGCCAGATGGGTGTGTGGACTGCCTTCCCCAGATAGGCAGGTAACTGTCCAAGAGGAACTATTAAGGATATGCCTGTTTTACGAGTCACGCCGGGGTCACTGGCTGGGGCTGGTTACTGACCGTGAAGCCACGTCACCAGCAGGGAAGTTGAGGAACAGAGATTGAGACATGAGGGGAATACAGAGTCAGAGAGCAAAGCCAGGTGGGACTTTCCTTTCCTGCTAGCATGATCAGAGACCAGGGATGAGTGTCACTCCTGTGGGTGGCTCCTGAGTCCTCAGTGGTCAAGCATGCTACACTCAGGCTGGGGTCCCTCATCCACTATAGTGTGGAGAGAACTCAGCCCTGAATTACATAGACACCTGCGGTCAAATGGATGACTTTGTTTTGTGGTGCTAAGGATTTATGAGACCCTCCTGCCTGATAGACAAGCATTCTCCTACCGAGCCACATCCCCAGCCCCTCACTGGGGGATTCTAGGCAGGTGCTCTACCACTGAGCCACACCCCAGCCTCTCACTGGGGGTTCTAGGCAGGGGCTCTACCACTGAGCTACAACTCCTGGGGGCTCTAGGTAGGAGCTTACTGATGATTTACACTCCTGACCAATCAGTGACTTTTGAGCCAGGACCTTGAGGACTAAGAGGACAGTACCCCTCACCCAGGAACCAAGAGCTCACCCACTCTCAGGCTGTGTGGTTCATTGGTTGTTGGTATTGGCTTCACATCTCTTAGGTCTCGGGCTAAGCCAGTCCACCCCTGACCTCCTTGGTCTCTCACGATTACTGGCTGAGTGAACACAAGTCGGAGGGTCCCTGTAACTGTTAGGAAATGTGTCTTTCAGCCTCGTTGTGGCTAAGCTCATGTTTGGAGTTCCACATAGTGGCACAAACCTTTCCTCCTCCCAGAACTCCAGAAGCAGAAGCAGGCAAATCTTTGAGAGGTCAAGTTGGCCAGGGCTGCATAGTGAGACCCTCTCTAAAAAATAAATTAACTAAAAATCTATGTTTTAGAAAATGGCTCTGCAATCAGCCAGCCAATAACGGCATTTGCTGTCAAGCCTGACGACCAGAATTAGACCTTTACCACCCAGAGTGGGGGTTGGCAAGATTGCTGCTCTTGCAGGAGACCCATCTTTGGTTTTCAGAACCTATGTATGTCAGGTCTACTGTGGGACAGTGGTCTTGTACCCTCTTGTTTATACTGTATTGTTTTAATAAAACACCAATTGCCAGTAGCCAGACAGCAAGTATAGGCAGGGCAACTAGAACAGGAGAATTCTAGGACGAGGTAAGAGTCAGTCTACAGTCGTCACAGAGGAGGCAAGGCGAGAACGCCTCACTGATAAAAGGTACCAAGCCATGTGGCTAACAGAGACAAGAATAATGGCCTAATTTAAGATGTAAGAATTAGTTAATAAGAAGCCTGAGCTAATAGGCCAACCAGTTTATAATTGATGTAGACCTCTGTGTGCTTCTTTAGCACTGAATGACTGCAGGACTGGGCAGGACAGAAATCTCAGTCAAGAGGTCCCAACCACTTCCACCTGTTACTTCAGCTCCAGGGAATCCTATGCCTCTCTTAATCCGTGACCACCGCTCTCACACAGAAGTACAGTGAAGCCACTGTATTGACAGGGCCTCCTGACTCCACCAGGTCCCACTGATGCACAGGCTGTGGGGGCCAGATGTCTCCCCTCCCATCTGCCAGGATGCGCTTGATTCTTCACAAGGTTAAGGCTGGAAGAGGTGAATCCCAGGATCAGCCAAGACCACCCTAACTGGAGCAGGAGGACCAAGACCACAGGAAGCTGAAGCATTTGCTGAGTGCCACAGCCAGGGTTGTTTCCTGGGCAGGGCTCCCCTTACGCAGCCCAGACTGACCCGTAGCAGAGATGAGCTTTAGCTTGCGAACCTCCAGCCTCCACCTCTTGGATGCCCCACTCCATCCTGCCTACTCTATCTTGAGACTGTGTGTCTGCTAAACCTAAACCCAAACAGAATGTCAGGATTCAGTCCCCCCATACACCACAGGGCTTCGGTGTGATCTCACACAGGCCAAGGAGCTGGCTGCCACCAAGCAGAATTCTAAGAGCCATGTGTATCTCTGCTACTGCAATGGCTGAGATGAGAGCCTCAGTCTGTCCCACAACCAGTGATGTTTGTAGCCCTTGGGGTTCACTGCCAGCTTGCAGGGGTGGTGTCCCTGACACTGTGGAGAGCAGCTGCCCCTCCAGCTGAGCTCCAGGAAGTCTATCAAGGAACATTTCCTGTGTTAGGGTGTCAGGGTCACTAAGGCGGGTACAGCTTCAGAACCACTAAACCAGGTGGGCATGGCACTGCATACCTTTAATCCCAACACTCTGGAGGTAAAGGCAGGCAAACCAGTCTACAGAGGGAGTTCCAGAACAGCCATGGCTACACAGAGAAACCCTGTCTCAGAACAAAACACAACCAAAACCAAGGACAAATGGCTGAGTTTTCAGAGGGAAGAATTATGTGACCAGATGATCATCTCCAGCCTGCAATGCCATGGTCCTGGAATCCAGCTCTCCAGAGCTGACACTTCTGCTCTGCAAGGCTGTGGCAACAGTGACATTGTTTCCTGCATATGGAGATTCACTCCAGTCCAGCGTCACAAGGTCAGCCCTATGGCTGTATCCACATTCTCTTCTTTTCTTTGGTAAGAGCCAGGCTCTTGCTGCGTTTCCCAGCCTGGCTTGGAGTTCCTGGGCTCCAATAAGCCTTGCATCAGCCTCCTGAGTACCAGAGACTACGGATGGACGCAGATGCTGAGGGTGAAACGGCATGCTTGGTGGGTACTGTACCACCGAGCCACACCCCGGCCCCCAAATTCCCTTTCATAAGTACCCTTTGCATGCTAGTTGGGGCCCACCCTAAGGGACTCCTTTTCATGTGATCATCCCAGAAATGAGCTCCTGGGACTTTGGGCCTCAGCATTTCTCTGAGACGGACGTCGTCTCTGCAGCAGTTGGGAAGGACCAATTTCTCACGCCATGTTGAGAGCTGGTACAAGCAGAGACACAGCCGAAAACAGGAGGAGCCCTGCCCAGGCCCATGGAGGATGAGTACAGGGCCAGAGCTGCTGAGACTTAATACACTGACCATAGTCCCTGAGATGGTTGGGGACAATACTATTAAGACCCCACCAGGCAGGCTTTCCCCAGAACCCAGAATGCCTCAGCTCCTCCCCAGCCTAGCCCAGAAGGGGCCGGTAGCAGGGTGGCTGTACTGGTGTCTTCTGCGTACTTAAGGGATGGGATGCAACAGATGGTGACTTGTTGGCAGTGGCCTCTGTGTGTGGCTTCCCAAACAAGTGTCCATGTCCAGTGAGTCCTAAGGAGTGGTGACGTTGTCTGCAGCAGTTGGTGACAGAAGTACAAGCCTCTAGTGTTTCCAGAGAGGCTTCTGTGCTGGGGACATAGCTCAGTAGATTAAAAAAGTTTGCTGTACAAGCCTGAAAACCTGAGTTCAAATCCCAGCATCCATGTAAAAGCCAGACAGTGTAACATGGTCGCCTGTAACCCCAAGGTTCCTATGAGGAAACTGGAGCAGACAGAATAATCTCCAGTTCCTGGGCCAGCTACCCTGCTGAAAAAGATCCTGACTCAAATCAAATGCAGTAGAATCTACCCGGGGCTCCCTCTGATTTCCGTGAGTGTGCCATGGCAGGCATGCACCATATTCAAACACTAATTTGTACACACATCCATGTGCCTAAAAGTTAGGTTTTTTAAAAAATTTTATTTATTATGTATACAATATTCTGTCTGTGTGTATGTCTGTAGGCCAGAAGAGAGCACCAGACCTCATTCCAGATGGTTGTGAGCCACCATGTGGTTGCTGGGAATTGAACTCAGGACCTTTGGAAGAGCAGGCAATGCTCTTAACAACTGAGCCATCTCTCCAACCCCTAAAAGTTAGTTTTAAAATGTCTCTGACAGATACAATTGTGGGGTACAGAGGACTCCCACGTTTTTTGTTTGGTTTTAATTTTTTGGGACAGGGTTTTGCTGCGTAGCTCTGGATGTCCTGGAACGTAGTCTGTAGATCAGGCTGGCCTCAAATTCAGAGAAGATCCGCCTGCCTCTGACTCCCTAGTGCCACCTAGTGAGCTACCACACCGGGCAATTTTTAGTGCTGCTGATCAAGAATGACTCCCAGGTTTAGGACACCATGAGGCTGCAGCCTGTACCCATACAGGCAGGCGGCAGGCGGCAGGCGGCAGGCGGCAGGCATTTCCTATATATGGCTCCCCTTACTTTTCACTTCCGGTGGTGCCCAAGACTGAACCAAGGCCACATCCACGCAAGTGAGTACCCTGTTGCTGAGGCCTACCTGGCCCCTCACTGATAGAGTCTAGGCCAGGGCTCACTGTAGGGCCATATTATACAGACCCATATTTCTACATGGTATGGCAACCAGAATTTCAGGCCACAGTTCATGCCTGCCACACAGGTGGTCACCTAGCCTTTCGAGACAAACTGACACCATCCTAAACAAAGGGTCAGGATACACTCTGTTCCTTCTTTGTAATTTGGGAGGTCACCTGGGAAAGAGGTGTTAATTCAGTCTATGTGACAGAGCAGGCATAGGTAGGAAGACGTGACAAAATGGGCACAGAAAGGTGTGGACGTGACCACATTCTCCTGGTTACCTAGGAAACAGAATGCTAATGAATTTTCCCCATAGTTTACATTTTTGTATAAAAGCTGTTTGGAGAATGAACACAGGTGATTTTTCAGGATGTGAACTCAGGACTTCATGAGGGATCCCTGAAAACTCCCTCCCGATAAAGCCATGTGAGTTGTGTCTTTATTCCCACGACTTCTTGCTGCTCAGAGAAATAATTTATGGTTCAGGCTGGTCCCTGACCACAACATATTGGCGCCTAACATGTGGCTGATCAGTGAACACCCCAAAACACGGAAGTGACCAGACATATGGAGAAAACGTGAGGAACCCATGAGAAAAAATTGTACCACAGGTGGATACGTGAGTAATGAGTGCTCAGAAATAGAGAATAAAATTTAAAGAAGTATAGAGAAGCAAGAAAATCAATTCGGGAGTAAAAATTTGTAAATAATAAGTTGTATGTATATAAAAATAAAAACAGTATTCCACTAAGTTAAAACACTTTCACTTTCTAGGTCACCCAGGGTGGCCTGAACTGCGACCTCCCTTCTCAGAATCTTTGGTGGCAGGGCTGACAAGCCTGTGTCACGGACCCAGCAGTGCTCTGGTGTTCTGCAGGGGAAAAGCTCTCCTAAAGATGGTCCACAAGCCAGGCAAGTGCTAGTGACAGAGCAGGCTGTTCACAGGCCCTGTGTGCACCCCTCCCGCAACAGATGGAGCCAAGAAAGGACAGGCTGGACCTGCTATCTCAGCCACAGAAACACCTTCACCTGACACCTTGGGAACCTCCAGGCTGGCTGCAAGCGGGGGAGAGAATGAGCGGCCTTAATGTCCTGCTTGAGGTGTGGATGGATAAGAGGAAGTGGAGAGGTCTGTCCAGCCTTCTGGGTTTCCTTTGGGGACACCAGCACCAAGCCAGCAGAAACTCTGTGACCACCCACCCTGTTTCCCGCCTGCCGGGCAGCAGAGCCCAGCACGAAGCAGAGGCAGATGGTGAACCCAGCTCCCGTTTATTAGAAAAGGAGTGACAGCTGCACCAACAGGAGTGGCCCAGCCCAGTCCACCCTCACCCACACCCATCCACCTACCCACTGCCCACTGTTGTAGTGCCTGCCAGGGCGCAGGGTCCCCGAACTCCACTGCTGCGTGCCCAGCTCCCTGATAGAGTTTATTGCACTTAAGAAAGAAAGCTCTGTTCCTGTCAGCTGGCCCCACCCCACAGGGGCTAGCAAACTCCACCACCACACTCACCAGCCAGGTCCTGAAAGGGGCCAGAAGGCCATCCTACATCTGCCCTGCCTCCTATCCCTCCCCCAGGGCAGGCTGGTCAGTGGGCCATCTAGGACTGGGGCAGCCTTGTGGCCAGTGACCCTGGAGAGCTCCTCCTGTCCTCTTCTCCAGTCCACTCCAGCCCCAAGCTGGGGAGCTGCAGACACATAAATACGTGCTCGAGTCCGGAAAGCCACTCCCAGCCCTGTGCCCCTTGTGGCTGTAGTGTTCCTTGTAGCCAGGCCTGAGATACCCCGCCTGGTTTCCTAGGGGACCAGGCGGGGAGTCAGCAGATCCTTGGGGATGGCTTCAGCTCATCACAGATCAGCCGGAACAAAAGAACTAGGGGAACAGAGGTGGGGATGGTCAGAACAGGCTCCTAGCTCTTCCTCCCCAGTTCCCACAGACGTCACCTACTTACAGTGTCACAGTGTGTCCCGTGGGGCCTCCTGACTGGCCTCTAATAGCAGTTCCTCCAGCTTGCTGGCACCCTGGGGGCGGCTCAGTGCTGTAGACAGGAGGTGGCAGCTCCCTCAGAGGCAGGTGGGGCACAGCCTTGCCCCTCCAGACCACACAGTCCCCACCCCAGGGAGACCTCTGGGGCCCAGGGTAGGAGCGGACAAATTCTTTTTCCTATCCCTTTACGGGCCATTCTGAAGAAAGGGAAGCTGAAGCCAACCCATGGGTAGTGTTTCTTGATGGCCTATCCTCCGCCTCTCACTCTTCTTACCGTGCTCCAGGCTGCAGCTGCCCCCCTTTGTCTCCAGCCCTGGGGGTGGTTCTGGGGGCAGTGCCAGGGCAAACTCAGGCTTCAGGCCGTTGGGAAGAGGCTGCCCTGCCTGAGATGGCTCCGGTGGGGGCTGAGCCTCTGATGACTCTGGGTGCTGGATGTCCATGGTCTGAGATGGTGGAGAGGCAGGTGGGGAGGGAGGAGAGGGTGGAGGAGAGGAGACAAAGGTGGGAGGAACAGGGGGCTCTGGCCTCTCAGGTGGACTCTCCACCCGGGTGACCACAAACACCTTGTGGCCTCGGCCTGGGCTGGAGACAGAAATACGCTGCTCAGTGGGGGAGGAGGGGCTGCCTGGGGGGCTCTTAGCCCCAGGGCCTAGGGAGTCCGTGGAGGGTATGAGGGCAGGGCAGGGGGCTGAGGGGCTCTGGTCAGCGCCACCCTCGTTCCTCTGCTGGTCAGGTTGCTTTTCCTCTTCTTCCTCCTGGTCAGAGTCTGAGTCCGAGTCTGAGTCAGGGCCAGGTCCGGGGCTAGGGGCCCCATTCTGCGCCCCCATGGCTGGCAGGTCCCCAGGCTCTTCCAGGGGCTGGGGTGCAGTGATGGTGATCTCGGGCATGGAGGCCGATGGCTGCAGTTGCTGCTTCTCCTCCCGCTCTCGCACCAGCACGAAGTTGCGCTTGCAGCCGTTCTGGATCTCAGCCAGCAGTGCCTTTTGCGTCTCGATGAAGCTCTTCACCTGTGGGACCCGGCCTGCTAGGGCTCTGTGTGGCCTCTGCCCCACCCTGGTCCACTTACCCTCCCACCTGCCCTGCCCAAGACAGCACTGGTACAAAGCAAGCACCCTCACCGCCTCCTTCTTGGGCTCTCGGTCCAGGTCCAGGCGAAGCAGGGAGTGGTTCACCTTGAGGGCCAAGGACAGTGCCATGAGCCCGCCTGTCTTGATCTCGTTCTCCCGGAGGTCCAGTCTCAGGAGGCGGGGGCTCTCGGCGATGAACTCTGCCACGGCCACGGCGCCTGGGAGGGGGACCGCAGGGGCTGGCCATGGGCCCCACGCCTGGCCGCTGGCCGGCCGCCCTGTCGAGCCCCGCTGGCCCCTGCGCGCCTGGCCCGCATCCTACCCTCGCATGTGAGCTTGGTTGAGGCCAGGCCAAGGCGCAGCACGCTCCTATTGCTGATGAGCCCGTTCTTGAGGTTGCGCACACCCTCATTCCCAATGGGGTTGTGGCCCAGGTTCAGTGTCTCCAGACTCTGTGTGTGCGGCTGGAAGGGACAGGGAGGGTGAGGGAGGGCCATGATGGAGGAAAGGCCAGAAAGGTGTGTCAGGACAGGAGCCAGGAAAGGAGCCCAGGCTCGCATCCTTTTCTCTGTTTGTTTTGCCTCTCAGAGCACAGTCCTACCACAGGTCTGGGAAACTCAAACCCTTCCCATTCCGGGTCTCCCCAAAGCCCACACTGCCCACTCCCTACCAGAGTCCAGGTGGCCCCCATACCCATAGCCTGTCTCTGAATGGCTTTAAGGACCCTGAAAGACAGCCTTTTTGTAGGAGGGAACCTGGGCACTGGGCACAAAAGCGCCCCTCCCCTAGTATCTGCTTGAATGATTTTACATATTATGTGATAATAAAAAGACTAAAAACTTGCCGAGCGGTGATGGCACACACCTTTAATCCCAGCACTCAGGAGGCAGAGACAGGCGGATCTCTGTGAATTTGAGGCTAACATGGTCTACAGAGCAAGTTCCAGGACAGGCTCCATAGCTACTGAAAACCCTGTCTTGAAAAAAACAAACAACAACAACGAAGAAGAAGAAGGAGGAGGAGGAGGAGGAGGAGGAGGAGGAGGAGGAGGAGGAGGAGGAGGAGGAGGAGGAGGAGGAGGAGGAGGAGGAGGAGGAGGAGAAGGAGAAGAAGAAGAAGAAGAAAAGAAAGACAGACTAAAAACTAAAAACATACTGCTTCCCGTTAGGTCAACATATTAAGTTTGTGCAAAGCATTGTCCTGCGTAGTTTGCTACAAAAAGCCAATAAAAGAAACAGGGCCCAGCTGGGCAAGGTGGCGTACGCCTTTAATCCCAGCACTCAGAGGCAGAGGCAAGTGGATCTCTGAGTTCTAGGCCAGACTAGTCTACAGAGATACCCTGTTTTGGGAGTTGGCAGGAGGAAGGGGAGAGAAAAAAGAAAGAAAGAAAAAGAGAAAGAGAAAGAAAAGGAGAGAGAGAGAGAGAAAGAAAAGAAAAAAACAGCCCAGGGCTAGCTAGCCAGCCCAAAGATCCAAGTTCTATACCTGAGATATGTATACAAGGTAGGAGAAAACTGACTCCTGTAAGCTGTCTTCCAACCTCCACGTGCAAGCACATATACACACACACAAAGAAATAAATGTAGTAAAAAAATTAAAAATAAAACATGTACTGGGGCCAGGTAGGATGGGGCCAATGAACAGGGCCCCTGGACTCACCAGTGCCATGCCCAAGAAGGCCATGCCTGTGTGCGTGAGCTGGTTGTTCCACAGCACCAGGGTCACCAGACCCTTCCTCTGCTCCTTGAGACCCTCGCAGATGTAGGCCAGACCTAGGGGATACAGGCGGTTAGCACCTCTTCCACCCTGGAGAGCATCTCTGCTCACACTGTACCAGTGAGACCCAGAGGACTCTTGATCCTTAGGTTGAGATTCTCCTGTGCAGGCTCCCTAGCAGGGCTGTCACTGTCAGAGGCATATCAGTCTGCCCTGTCAGCTGTGAGCCTGGGAGGCAGTTCTGGGGCAGGCCACACCTGTGCCCAGCATCCCCAACCCCCAAGCACAGGGCTGGACACAGAAGGTGCTGGGCGACAGTGTGGACAGGCGCACCTGAGTCTAGCACGTGGTTGTTGCGCAGGTCCAGGATTTGCAGGGAGCAGTTGAACTTGAGCAAGTTGCCCAGCTGGGCTGAGTCCTGCAGGCCGTTGAGCTTATTGTCTGCCAAGTACAGCTCTCGTAGGTTCATGTTCATCTTCAGAGCTGTGGCTGGGGAGTGGATGGGAGTGAGTGGCCAGCCCTTGCCCTGAGTCACCTGTCCAGCGGCAGGCCTGTGGACACAGACTTACCCAGCAGCATGAGGGGCCGCCCGGACAGGCTAGCATTTTCTAGGTGCAGCACTGCCAGGCTACTGCGGATGCGCAGGGCACGGGCCACAAAGGGTGCAGAGTGGTCCAGCAGGGGTGTGTTGCGGGCGTCTAGGTATTGCAGGCAGCTTGTCTGGTGGGGACGAGTCAGGAGATGGGTCATTTAGTAGTCACAGTTAGCACCTGTGTCTGAGTTCCCTGATTCCTGTTGCGGGGACCCTCCTTCCCAACAGTTCCATTTCCTTCCTGCCCCAGTCTTTGCAAAAAGGAGTAAACAAGGGCTGGCGACAAGGCCACTTTTCAAGAGTCATGCTAGGGAGGAGTAGGAAAGCAGGAGAGATGGGCCTAGGGTAGGTACCTCCCCACATTGTTTCCTACCAGCCTGTGAGGTACCTACCTTGCGCATCATGTGGGCAGCAGCCTGCCAACCCCGGGTGCCAATGTGCTTGTTGAAAGAGATGTTGAGGTGGGTGGCCGACTCGTAGTACTCAATCATGTCAAAGAGGGCTGAGGCACCCTAGGGATAGACATGTGGGCTTGGCCTCAGGTCAGATGGTCAAGGGAAACACATGGACTGTGCCATAGGAGGAGTGCTGGGCAGGCCAGAGCCCCAGAATGACAGATACACCCTAGATGACCCGGGAGGGTGGAGATCTTCTACATCATTCAGGAACACGCAGCCCTCAGAGGCTGCAACTCTCCAGGTGCCTCTCAGCCCTGCAGCGTGACAGCCAGGAAAGCTCCTGGTGGCCACCTTTGCCCCTCACTCAGCTCCACAGGCCTCACCTTCAGGGCCTCGGGATCACCCTGGTTACATCAGATACCCCTTCTGTTCTTCATGAGGCCCTGTCCTTGCCCTCTTCCCTACCCAAGCCTCAAGAGAGTCTAGGAGCCTAGTTGCAGCCGGATTCTTACATCTTCATCCAAGTTGGTCTGCTCCAGGTCCACAACCTTGAACTGCAGCCTCTTAAAGACCTCCTCCAGAGCCTCACAGGTCTTGTAGTCAAGCTTTTCCCCTGGGAAGGAACAGGTACCTTTATGTGGAGAGTCCACACTACCACCAGTCTATCTCCTGCAGAAGCCACCGATCCCTTGGGCACTCTGTTCTCCCTGGGGATACACACCTTTTAGATCCAGGCAATTGATGCGTTGCTCAAGGTCCGTGAACTCCTAAGAAAGCAGGATGGGGCTGGTCAAGGCAGGTAAGACATCCCAGCAACTGGGGTGGTCTGCCAGTGGGGCAGTCAAGCTCAATGGGCTCTGCCATGCCCTTCAGTGAGATAGTATCTAAAATAGGATTGGGCAGGGCAGCTGGACAAAGGCCTAGAGGAGAACAGGAGCTGGTTCTGAGCACACAGGGCATGAGATAATCTGCCTGGAGCCAGGGAGCCGCAGTCCCGGCACTCCAGCTAATGAACTGAGAGTGAGGGTATCCATCATCACTGGAGAGATGTCCAGACTCAGGGAAGTCTGTCCCAAGGAACTGAGATAGGCAGGCTGACAGTCACACTGTGGCTCTCAGCTAAAGACAAAATAGCACTGGCTCAATTGTTTTTCCTGCCCCTTCCTGTAGGGCACATCTAACCCACAGACATGTCAGGTGCCAGTCTCTGGGCTTCACTGTCACTCCAGGGTTGAGCACTGTGACAAAGCCCCAGGACAGACAGGCTAAGGCTGGCGTGACAACATACTTGGCCAGTAAGGAGCAGGTCCAGTCAGCCTTCATCCTTGCCTCAGATGCCACACAGAGTGGCTCTTTCCCTGAGAGGCACAAGCCCCCACTCTGCTAACTGCAGAACAGACAGAGTCCAGGAACACAGACAGAACATTGACCCAGGCACCCCAAAGGACCCACTTCTGAGCAAGCAATCTTTTCTACAAATTCTCTAACAGGCTGAGGATAGGAGCCTCCTAGGACTAGGGGGAAAGGGAAGAAATGAGAAGTTAATTTTGCTTTCCATGTCTATATTTAAACTCTTTTTCAGGTGTGCGCATGCGTGCACGCACACATCACTGTGCACACAAGAAAAATTTAGTCCTCTTCCTCTGTCTACTATGTGGGCTCCAGCTGGTCACACTCAGGTCGACAGGGTCTCATACAGTCCAGGTTAACCTCACACTCAGTAGCTGAGGATGACCCTGAACTCCATCTTCCTGCCTTCACCCTCTAGGTGCTGGGATGATGGGCAATGCTGGTTTATGTTAGCTTCCTAAACAGTGGGGAGTGCATATCACTTCTGAGGTCCAAATTTGGGTTTTTGCTGTTTTATTGTTTGTTGAGTCAGACCTCAATATGGAGCCCAGACTGATGCTTGCTCACCTTAGAATTCACACTTTTAGGAATGAATTTTGGAGTTCAGACTTGAATAAATTGACAAGATGACTTTTTTCTGAGGACAGAATTTCTTTGGGGCTAACAGAGCCAGAGGTTATCACCTAATGTGATTCTGGATCCTTGCTAATTTCACAGCTAAACGAAGGATTTCTACAGCTGTGCTTACACAGGCCCTGGCTGGGGAGCAGGCTGAGCAGACCCCAGGGCTGTGCTACCTACACACTCACAAACACACATGCACGCAAGCATGCACAGGTGCTGGTGAGTGTCCCCATCCTTCATACCTGCAGCTGCCTGAGGAGCTTGGGGATCTGTCGGCAGTTCAGCTTCTGGCAGGCCTGCCTGTAGGCATTGATCACTTCATCCACGGTCACGTTTTGGGCTGTGGGCAAAGGAGCAGGCTCAGATTCCACAGGCCTTGCTTGCTGCCTTGCAGGGCCTTCCATCCATCCCTCCTTCCCAACAGCAGCATGACAGAGCTCCGGGTCATGGGCATCACACACAAACTAGCACGGCCCTCTACAAGGTGCTGGGCTGTCAGGCAGTCATAGAAACATAAACAGCTCAAGACTTTTGCTTAAAACCCCTCCCCTACCACATGGTAGCTGGGCACGGCCACCACCAGGTCCCCAGCAATGCCAGCACAAGGCCAGGCTTAGGGATTTGGCTCAGTGGGTGCTCTGGTTTCATTTTCGTGACAAACATCCTGACCAAAAGCACTCCTGGGGTTATTCTTGGCCTCAGCTACAGGTTATAATCCTTTACTGCAACAAAGTCACACAGGCAGAACTCTTGACAACTGCTCACTCCGCACCCGGAGTCGGGGAGAGAGAGGCAGATGGACCTATGCTGCCTGCTAGCTTCCTCCTGCTTTACAACACATCTCAGGGCTCGCTCAGTCAATAAACCATGTACACATTCAGCATGGACTTCCCATCCTACCTCAAGTGACAATAAAGAAACCCCCAGACATGAACACAGCTCCACTTGATCTGGTGATCCCTCATCAAAACTCTCTTCCTCAGACTAACCCACACGGTGGGTGGTCTAACAACCTGAGCGGATCCCTGGAACCTACATGGTGGAAGAAGAGAACCAGCTCTCCCAGGTTGTCTTCCAGCTTCACATATGTGCTGGGTACAAGTGACACCCCCAAAACAATATAAATAATTGTTTAAAAATTATTTTAAAAGGTTTGTTTTAGAGTCAGGCGGTGATGGCGCACGCCTTTAATCCTAGCACTCAGGAGGCAGAGGCAGGTGGATCTCTGTGAGTTCGAGGCCAGTCTGGTCTACAGGCTAGTTCCAGGACAGCCAGGACTATGCATAGAAACTGTTTCGAAAAACAAAAAAAAAACCTTTTTTGTTTTGTTTTTCAAGACAGGGTTTCTCTGATTTTTTTAGAATGCTACTAAAGAAACAGAAGCAACTAAGGCACATTTGATTATGAAAACTGCCAGATTAAACCAACCTATATATTTTAAAAATGTCTTGACTTAAAAATTTAAGGACGGATATGAGAGCAGGGAAGAATATATCTTTTTTGTTTGTTTGTTTGTTTTTTGTTTTTCGAGACAGGGTTTCTCTGTGGCTTTGGAGCCTGTCCTGGAACTAGCTCTGTAGACCAGGCTGGTCTCGAACTCACAGAGATCCGCCTGCCTCTGCCTCCCGAGTGCTGGGATTAAAGGCGTGCGCCACCATCGACCGGCTGGAAGAATATATCTTAATTAAGGGAGCCATTTTGGGGTTGGCAAGAGGCTTGGCTCTAGAGGGGTTCCCAGGTGTCCACAGGGATGTCCCCAGCTAAGACCCTGGGCAGTGGAGGAGAGGGTGCCTGAACTGGCCTTGTCCCGTAGTCAGACTGATGACTATCTTGAATATCACCATAGAACCTTCGGTCCAGCGACAGATGGAGATAGAGACTGAGACCCACATCAGAGCACTGGACTGAGCTCCCAAGGTCCAGTTGAAGAGCAAAAGGAGGGAGAATATGAGCAAGGAAGTCAGGACCACGAGGGGTTGGTCCACCCACTGAGACAGTGTGCCTGAACTAATGGGAGCTCACCAAAGCCAGCTGGACTGGGACTGAACGAGTATGAGATCAAACTGGACCCTCTGAATGTGGCTGACATTTGGGGCAGACTGAGAAGCCAATGATAATGGCACTGGGATTTGTCTCTACTGCATGTACTGGCTTTTTGGGATTCTAGTCTATTTGGATGCACACCTTCCTAAGCCTGGATAGAGGAGGGAGGGGGAAGGGTGAGTGGGGGAGCGGGAGAAAAAATGGGAGGAGGGGAAGAAGTGGAAATTTTGAATGGTATTATTTATAAAGCAATAAAAAATTTTAAAAAATTATGTCAAAAGATATGTTACTTTAGGGAAGATGTTATGCTTTTATTTCCACAGGAAATGAGAGGCTGTAGATTCATTCCGACCTCCTGAAATCCTGGTTACAGATATAAAGAAAAAACTTAAAAGAACTACAAGACATGTGATGTATATTTTACTGCTCAAACACATAACAAAAAAAATCATCTTTGGCTAACATGTGTACAATGCAGTCTATATTTATATTGTATGTTACCTTTAAAACTTTATGTATTTTTAGAACAAAGGAACCAAACACCAATGAAAATAGATGGTCCAGGCGACCCAGTACTTCAAAATGCCTCTGTTTCGGTCTCCTCAAAATTCTGCATCCAGAACAGTTTCAAGGCTGTTGGCTGAGATGATACAGCCTCACAGAAAACTCCAGTCAGGACTGAACCATAATCCTCAATTTTCTCAGGGTCCCTCAAATATAACAGTGGCCACAGATAACAGAAAATAGTCCAGAGAACTATGCCCATATACAGATGCTATTATTATTTAAGAGGGGTTGGTTACAAGTTGTTATTGGTAATAGTCAGGAAAAAAAGCTGCTCAAGCGAGTTAGATTCAATAATCTTGTTCTGAGGAGAAAAAGGGGAATATTGAAAGGATAAAAGGGTAGATTATTAAATCTACTTATAAACAAAAAAATTAACTAATCTCAATATTTTACACTGGCATAGATTTTGGTTTATAGATACAAATTTAAGGTTAATTTTGTTACACTGTACATATGTTTCTACTCTTGTTTACAGTATTGTGTTTATGTGGCTCATAAATGTATAATGTATAATTAGGAAGTAGATTAATAGTTAATCATCTATAATAGTCAAACTTATAGTAATGTTAGATATGTTTTCAAGGCTAAACAGATATATTTAGACAGATGGTCTTCAAACACTCAGAGATCTATAAAATATGGCATCTATAATGTTTTAATAACATAATACTTTTCTTTTTTTTTTTTTTTTTTTTTTTTTTTTTTTTTTAAAAATCATTTATTTATTTATTATACATACAATATTCTGTCTGTGTATATGTCTGCAGGCCAGAAGAGGGCACCAGACCTCACTACAGATGGTTGTGAGCCACCATGTGGTTGCTGGGAATTGAACTCAGGACCTTTGGAAGAGCAGGCAATGCTCTTAACCACTGAGCCATCTCTCCAGCCCCCACATAATACTTTTCTTGACAATGAGACACATCTGCTCCTGGCAGCACCAATTTACTTCAGAGAAGATAATGGGTATCAAAAAACTCCATATGGAGTTTGCTTTCTTTGTGGCAAAAGCTACCCATTTGGGCAAGAAATTGCCCTTCCCTCAATTACTGATAGTTTACTGTTCAAACTAGCCCAGCAGGATGCAAAAGAACATGACTGCCAGACTTTGCCAAGCCCAGGTAGGACAGCCCTTCAAAACTCCCTGTTTCTCAAAAAACTGTTTAACCCATAGGCCAAAGTTAGATGCCCCAACATTATAAAAAACCTAGGGTGACTGTCC
This sequence comes from Microtus pennsylvanicus, assembly GCF_037038515.1. NCBI lineage: Eukaryota > Metazoa > Chordata > Mammalia > Rodentia > Cricetidae > Microtus > Microtus pennsylvanicus. The sequence continues at coordinate 141,545,861 of NC_134579.1, read as the reverse complement.
ATGTCCCTGTTGTTGGATAACATTTCACCCTTCTGGAGATAAAGACTAGATAGTCATATTTAACTATGACTAAGAAAAACTCTAACTATAAAGTTTTCCTTAATTACGATAGAAGATAAGTTAGGTATAAAACTTCAGAGTCACAAAGATAATAATATATTATTATATAATAAAATATTTTCCCCAAACGCAAATGGACTAGATATTGTAGTTTTAATTCTTACTTAATAACTGTTTTGTTGTATATAATTTTACTATGCTAAACTTTCCTTTTTTATTTAGACAAAAAGGGGGGAACACTGGGGAATATTCCTTTACACTATGTGAATATATGTCACTGTGATTGATTTAATAAACAAGCTGACTGGTCAATAGCTGAACAGAACTAAACTGAGGATGGGAACAAGAAGGGTGGAGAACAACAAATGTTCTCATATCACATACATACTTGAATATTTGGGGAGCTCACACAACTTTGCAACAAAATCAATTACAGCCATTTCTACCGGGCTATTGAGGTGACCATGAAGAGAAGCACAAACAGCAGGTGACAATTTTAAAAGGTGGTTACTTGTATCTAATTGGCATCTTTTGTAAATCTATTTAGTATTTTGTCTCTAAAGATCCCTCTGATGGTGGTGATGCATGCCTTTAATCCCAGCACTCCGGAGGCAGAGGCAGGTAGATCTCTGTGAGTTCAAGGCCAAGCTGGTCTACAAGAGCTAGTTCCAGGAGACTGGAGAGATGGCTCAGTGGTTAAGAGCACTGGCTGCTCTTCCAGAGGTCCTGAGTTCAATTCCCAGCAACCATATAGTGGCTCACAACCATCTGAAATGAGATCTGGCACCCTCTTCTGGCATGTTGTATATCTTAAAAAAAAAAAGAGCTAGTTCCAGGACAGGCTCCAAAGCTACAGAGAAACCCTATCTCAAAGATCTCAGGAGTCCCAGGGTTTACCAGAGGGAACCAGTAGTGTCTCCAAATAGACACTTGGTTCAATCAAAGGCCACAGGTCCAGGCCAGTGACATTAGCTAGGGTGAAGTGGACTTAAGCTAATATGGGCTACTTTGTTATCGCAATTCTCAGTCTTGTCTAGTCAACAAGAAGACTGACAGCGCAGCCTGGTATGGGGACACAGGCATATAACTCAAGGACAGCCTGGACAACATGGTGAGCCCCTGACTCAAAATAAAATTAGGCGGGCACTTGGGAGGCAGAGGCAGGCGGATCTCTGTGAGTATTAGGCCAGAGTGAGTTCCCGGACAGGTTCCAAAAGCTTCAGAGAAGGCCTGGAACTGATCCCAGAGACAGGTACACTTTCAACTCCAACTTATACAGGAAGCCCGCCAGAGTGTAGGGCATCTGCCTAGTCACTAAACCAGAAGAAGCAAGCCTCTGAAACACGAAGGCAGCCCCATCATTTCACTGCCTCAGCAATGGAGGTGGGTGGGTAGGGGTACAAATCTGTCACTCAAGGAGGAGCCACCAGGGACAGACCTAAGTTCCATAAGAGAACATGCAGCACAGCTGGCAAGCAGGGCCTCAGACTTGGGGCCCACCTCACCCTGGGGACAGGCTGCTGTGGCTCTCACAGAGACACTGAGAAATCTGATGCCAAGCATCAGGTGACACCACCAGGAGGCTTGAGCTCACTTGTATACAGGTGCAAGGATGTGGATGGAATGCAGGATCAGCCTGGCACAAGGGGGCAGCAGCATCTCAAGCCATCCCTAGCAGCTGGGAGCTGGTAGGAAATGGGCATCCTGTAAGGGTTCCCACCAGAGAATAATACTGAATGTGGAATGTACACAGCCCAGAAGCAGGGCTACTCACTAACCTGCACCCTAACTCCATGCTGTCCTCACTGAGAACAAGGAACAACCTCCCTGGTCCCTGGTCCCTACCATGGACAAGGAGATCTGGAGGCAGGCTCAGAAAGTGCTATCTCACCTGGGAGGTCTCAGTTAGGGCCTGGCTGGGTATTAATGAGCCCAGAGGTGATCCCCGGACACCACCCTGAGAGCCCCCACACTTGGCAACGTAGATACTATGTTGCTATTATGGAACAAAGAGGAAGAGGCCAGCTGGCAAATGGAGCAGGGCTGGTCCCCCAGGCAACCACTATAGGGAGCAGGTCTTCCCCTTCCTTTAGCAGGCACCAAACGCCAGCCCCGTGGGGGCCTCAGAGTGGGGAACAGAGGACCGCACAGCAGCTGGCAGTAGCAATCCTTAGAATGGCCTGTTGCAGGATGGGGGTGGCAGAGGGAGGGGCGTGGTGGAGAGGAACCACAGAGGCAGGGAGCAAAAGCAGCACTGCTGAGGTTCTAGGGAGGACTCTCTTCTGTGGGGACAGAGGAGGCCACCTCATGTGAGGCTTGGTTTTGGTGGCTACCAAGTGGCCTGAGGCACGGGTGAGGAGCAGGCCTGGAAGAGCCCACAGAAGCCTTGGCAGTTCCAATAGGCCCACTTCCAGGGCCGAGAGGGAAAGTCCTGAACTTCAGGCCCAGCTGCATCTACGCCAGGAAGTGCTTCTTGCCAGCCAGGTGGCAGGGCCAGGCTTGTAGAACACTGTTGCTGCAGCAGGTGAACATGCGCATGGACACAGCCATGTCAAGCAGCCTTAAGAGCGCCCTCTGTGAACACTTGGGTCAACTCCACAAACACTTACACTTCAGAGATGGAGCAAAACTGAATTCTTTTTTTTTTTTTTTTTTGGTTTTTTTAAGACAGGGTTTCTCTGTAGCTTTGGAGGAGTCTGTCCTGGAACTAGTTCTTGTAGATTAGGCTGGCCTTGAACTCACAGAGATTTGCCTGCCTCTGCCTCCGGAGTACTGGGATTAAAGGCGTGCACCACTAGTACCCAGCGCAAAACTGAACTCTATGCTCAAATGAAAACTGTATTCATGGGGCTAGAGAGATGGCTCAGCGGTTAAGAGCACTGACTGCTCTTCCAGAGAACCTGGGTTCAAGTCCTAGCACCCACATGGCAGCTGACAACTGTAACTCCAAGATCTGACATCCTCACACCGACATACATGTAGCAAAACACGAATGCAAATAAAATAAAAATAAATTATATATGTAAAAAAGAAAACTGTATTCACGGTTGGGCATTTAAAGGATGGCGCATGCCTTTAATCCCAGCAGAGGCAGAGACAGGCGGATCTCTGAGTTCGAGGCCAGCCTGGTCAACAAAGTTCCAGGAGCCAGGACTGTTACACAGAGAAACTGTCTTGAGGGGGAAACTTTATTTACAAACTCCAGCAACTGGGCACATCCGTAGTTTAGTCATCTCTGGAAAGAAATACAGGGGGCTGCTTCCTAGGGAGGTCAGCCAGACAGGATTAAGCGTGACAGAGAAAAGACACTCTATGTAGTGTCAGGTACCAAAGAAACCTGCTTTCTCTCAGCACTTCTCACCACACCTCCACCCTAAACCTCTCCAAGGGCTGGGCTTTCCCCTCCCTCCAGCTTCAGAGTCTTTGTTCTCTCTCCTCTTCCTCTTCTGTCCCTCTCCCTCCCAGAGTGCCAGTCTCTTCAGCTGGCCATGTTCAGTCTGGACTCTTCCAGATACCTCTGGCTGCATTCTCCCTCCCGTCTTCTCCAACCACACGCGGCAGTGATCACATCCTCATTTTCACTCATATCGCCCTAGTTATCAAGAAACACAGAGGTGATTCCCCCACCTCAGTCTCCTAAATCCTGGGACTATAGGTGTGTACCACCGGGCTGGTCTAGGTTCCCAGCACTGACATGGGGGGCGGGGAGCTGAGGCAGAAGGATTAACTTGAATTCCTGGCTAGTCAAGGAGACTGTGGTAGCTAAAGTTGTGTTTTAGGTTTAAATTACTGTTTAATTGCTCTATAAAACAAACAAACAAATACCCACCTCTAACCTGTAAGCCCCACTAGCCCAAGGATAGATAAATTCCTGGAGTACTGGGGGCTGTAGTTCAGTAAGATAACAAGCCCTGTACATTTTTTTTTCTTTTTTGCTTCTGCAAACAAGCTTGATTGCACCAACTGCACAGGACGTACTTGACCACACACAAGCAGGAGGTGCATAGGCAGGAGTAATCAGGATGTATGCTTGCCCCTGACTGGACAAAGTGGGGTTTGCCCTTATAAGCCTCTGATTAATGTGATTTGGTGCCATTCTCTGGAAATCCTGGGTATGGACCTGGCCAGTATTTAAAACACCTTGCTTCAAATTTGTCTCAAAAACTGTCATAGTTGGGCTGGAGAGATGGCTCAGCGGTTAAGAGCATTGCCTGCTCTTCCAAAGGTCCTGAGTTCAATTCCCAGCAACCACATGGTGGCTCACAACCATCTGTAATGAGGTCTGGTGCCCTCTTCTGGCCTGCAGTCATACACAGAGACAGAACATTGTATACATAATAAATAAATATTTAGAAAAAAAAACTGTCATAGTGGTTTTATCCTCACCTGGTGGGATCAACAACTTCACATCAGTAAACTAGGGAGAACAGAAAAACCAACGTCCTGGGCCCAGCCCAGAGCTGCTGTCAAGAGGCCAGGCTCTTGGCAGAGTGTCTGAGATGCGATACAGAAAGGGGAGGCGCATGGTGGGGCTCCAGGGGAGGGAGGAAGGTGGGGTGCAGTAGGGCACCATTCTCAGTGGAGGCCCAGGTTCCTCAGCAAGCCCTTCAGGCTGGGACTGCTCTCTGCCCGCGGCCTTGGCTTCCCTAGGCCATACAGAGCACACCCTGCCTCTCCCAGGAGCACCTGCACACTCTGCCCTCAGTAGGTGTGCAGTGGGAGTTAGAAACACCAGGGCTCCTCGCCTGCCGCAGGGTGAGGGAACACAAGAACAGAGTGGGCAAGTCCTGAACAGTATGGCAACACTCCCAGCTGGGTGGGTCTCAAAACAGCAGTGCTGAGACTGAGTACTTGCCTCCTGTGAGCTGTCTCCTCTGGGAGTGCCAGGATGGCTGCCAGTGGCACTGCAAATGGGAGATATCCGTAGCCTCCAGCAAAAGAGAGCCACTTCCTAACACACACTGGGCTGGGTCTATAGGAACCTGGCATGGGCCACTTCTGGAACCCCAAGGACAAAGGGAAGTGGAGCAGTGCGGAGGACTGCTGTGGCCAGGATGCAAGTCCTTGGTGGGGAGGCTCTCTTCTAACTCCCACCCCAGGCTTCTGACTCTCAATACTGACTGTCCATTACTTTTTTTAAACCAGTAGCCATGAACCCACTGCCTCTGAGGCTGGCCTTGGGTTCCTAATCCTGCCTTCACACCTGGGTACTACATCTTATAAGGGAGAAGGTTGAGCTATTACCTCTACTTGCAGGGTGGGCTAACAATCAGAAGCTGGGCAGACTGGAGAAAACAGGTAGTAACCCTTTCATTTGGTAAAGCCAGTCCAGGGTACAGAGCCTCTGATCCAGATCCCAATCCTGTGTGTACACTGAAGACTCATCTGCCCAGGCTAAAGGAAAAGGTAACTTACCACACCATGTCTGTTCACATCAACCAGCACCAAGGAGGCCATCACTCATGGCATGATGGCTGTTGAGGTGCCATGGAGGATGAGCCCCGGTAACAATGTCTGAGACTGGGTAAAGGTAGAGCAAGAGCAGATACCAACAACGACCATCAGGAGCACTGACAACGCTTCAGCCTCACTGCTGCCACCCTGTCCAAAAGCTCCCCAGCCCTGCCCAAGTACTGGGTGCCCCGGAAAATGAGAGACCCCAGGATCTCCTCTAGGAAGGCAAGCCTACCTGCTCTATCATTATTGTGTGCAATCATGATTGATGCTGCACATGGCCACTGTGGTGACCAGTCCCCTGCACACAGACTGACGTGACAAAATAAGGTGTGGCCTGAGCTGGGGAGGGGCTTCATTTCCTCAACAGGAGCATCTTGCTCTCCTTCCTAGTTCCAGGGCAATCTCCAAATCTACAAAGAAACCTTGCCTTGAAAAACCAAAGAGAGTTGGTTTTCTCCTTCCACCTGGTAGGTTTTGAGGATCAAACTCAAGTCAATGGGCTTGGCAGCAAATGACTTTACCCTCTAAGCCATCTTGTGTGCCTTGTTTTACTTCCCCCCCCCAAGATAGGGTTTCTCTGTGTAGTTTTGGAGCCTGCCCTGGAACTCACTCTGTAGACCAGGCTGGCTTTTAACTCACAGAGATGTGCCTGCCTCTGCCTCGAGTGCTGGGATTAAAGGCGTGCTCCACCAACGACTGGCTCTTGTTCTAATTTTTCAAGTTATTTAAAATAATTTAGGAGCTAGAGAGATGGCTCAGTGGTTAAGAGTATTTGCTGCTCTTTCAAAGGCCTAGACTTCAATTCCCAGGGCACACATGGGTCCATAATTATAATGCCAGTTCCAAGGGACTCAGTGTCCTCTTCTGGCCTCGACAAGCACACCATCGCATATAGCATATGGTCGCATAATCACATACACAGAAATTAAAGATAAACCTTGCTTTTTCTCAGTGGCCACTGTTGGAGGCACAAAGTTCTTTGTGCCCAGAGCACTAGGGAACTGAACAAGGAATGTTAAACATGCAGGGGCCTCCCTCAAGAAGGAGATAAGCCGGGCGGTGGTGGCGCTCGCCTTTAATCCTAGCACTTGGGAGGCAGAGGCAGGTGGATCTCTGTGAGTTCGAGACCAGCCTGGTCTACAAGAGCTAGTTCCAGGACAGGCTCCAAAACCACAGAGAAACCCTGTCTCGAAAAACCAAAAAAAAAAAAAAAAAAAAGAAGGAGATAAAACACCTGTTCTCCTGCCCAGAAGGCTGGGAGCGGCCTTTTTGCTATCTGGTGGCAGACCTCACCCTCCTTTTGATATAAGATCTCACCCAAATTCCCCAGAATGATTACCCAGACTCTCCCTCCCCAGATCCCAGTTAATAGAACCAATCCTGAGGGGGGCATCACTGGTATTCTACAGCCTGCTGACCTTCATGCTGTCAATCAGAGACCACACCAGATTGCAAGCCTTTTAGCTATGGAACCCTCATGGACTATAGATGTCTATGTAGACTTCAGGGTCACATGGCCTTTGTCAAAGGAGTTTCTAAGTAGTCAAACTTAAGCTTTACTGTGCACCTGAAACTGGACTGTTGTTGCCTGGAAACCTTTTCCCAAATTGTACTGTGTTTGAAATATGCTGACAGTCTGATCCAGGTGGACTAAGTCAATCTGCACAGGGTTTTTGTTCTTATCTCTCCATGGCTTGCTTCCCTGCCTAAAGGATCCTCCTTCCTGGGGCACAGGAATGGCCACCAGCAATGCTGAGAGGCAAACATCAGGTCCTCATCAGGCCGTGCTTCCAAGTCAGCATCTGCTTCCTAGCAGTGGTGATGAAGGTGAAACTGCTGGGAAAGACACTGGGACCCTCACAGGTGGGTTCAACAGTGTCACATGACCTATCCCAGCATGTGTATGTGTTGGCTTCCTTCAAATCTTCCTCTCAGGTGCCTATGGAGCTGTTGTTGATCCCTTCCCCCATATTCCTGTCTCTCACACTTCCCTTTCTGGACAGTGAGGCAGGACAGGTCTGTCCTGGCCACTGCTGCACCCTTAGCATGGGCCTGGGCACAGAACTTAAATCGGGGTGTACAAATATCTGAACAACTATGAGAACACATCTAGCACGGTGCTGGGAAGACAGTAAGGTCCCCGTGGGACTGTCACTGACCTAAAGCTTTCTACAGGCTTTCCTCTATGGCCCCAGCAGCAAGGGGATCCTCAAAGGACACAGGTGACAACAGAGGAAACAGTGACTAGTGAGGGCATGGAGTTGGGAGTCAGGCCTTGTACAGGAGGCAGGGACTTCTTGGACTACTCAGAATGGCCAGGCTTGTGTGCCCTAAGACACGTCAGCAGGGAGGAGGCTCCAGAGACAGAACGAGTGAGGTGTGGCCCAAAGGTAAGGTATGGACCACTCCCATTTACCTTGTATCCCTGATGACCAGGAGACTGCAAATGTTTCAGGCCCTGCCTCTTATTTCATGCTTGGGTCTCTATGCCCAGAAAACAAGCAAGGACAGACAGACTTCTAGAAGCAGCGAGTAAACCAGCTAACAGAGTGGCAGCAAGGGACTCAAGCTTTGTAAGCAGCAGCAGCAGCTCTCATCACAGTTCAAGGCCAAACACCTCGGTGACCAGGTGGCAGGAGAGTAGAGCAAACAGCTCCTGGATGCAGAGGGAGAGGCTCACAGCACCTGCTCCAGCCCAACTGCATCCCGGAAACCCTCCTCACACACCCACTGCTTACCCTTAAATATTTACCCAGGGCTGGGTAGCTGAGGGTGCACAGGGGACAACCTGGAGATAGGCACCAGGGAGAGAGGAATGGCAGGACCAAAGACTACTCTGCGGAGCAGATGGTGGGAGCTAGCCTCCCAAGGGTTCACATTAGGGTGTCGCGGGCAGGGCTAGGGATGCAAGTATAAGGAGTAGGCTGCAGCCCAGGGCGGCTCATCCATTCAGACCTGGAATTGGAACTATCCCTCACTTTATCCATGAGCAAAGTAGATGCACGGCCCCAGGAGGTAAAACTGTAACAGGCTCTGGAGGGCTCAGTTGCCTAGAGAGACAGGATGGCCTGCAACCTTCCCTCATCTGCAAAATGGGGCAAAAACATCACACCCCCTACACATGTGGATGCCTAGAACTGGCTGCTACACAGAGGGCTGAGCCACAAGCTACACACAGCTCACACCCATGTCAGCTACTAATGTACTTGTGCGAAGTCTGGGTGGGGGCAGGGCTGGGGAGCAGCTCAGTCAGTAAAATGCTTGCTGGCAAGCACGAGGACCTGGGCTCAATCTCTAGACTAATGTTAAAAAGCTGGGGTGAGCTGGATATGGCTCGCCTCACAAGCATTAGGGCCGGAACCTGGATCATGGCACTCACACAGAACTGCACAGATGTGACGGGTACTTCTAATCCTTTACTCAGGAAGCAGAGATGTACATCCCTGGTGCCAGCTGGCATCTGGACTAGCTGGAGTCGGTGAGTCAACTTCAGGCTTCACAAACACAGTGCATGCGTGCGCACACACACACACAAACCCCAAATGTTGGGTATGGCAGCATGCCTTTGTAATCCCAGTGCTGAGGAGGCAGAGATAAGCAGACAGTAGGGCTCACTGGCCACCCAACCTAGCCTACTTTTCACATTTCAGGCCAATGAAAACCAGGTACACACCTTTAGTCCCAGCACTCAGGAGGCAGAGGCAGGTGGAGCTTTGTGAGTTCAAGGCCAGCCTGGTCTACAAAGCAAGTTCTAAGACAGGCTCCAAAGCTACACAGAGAAACCCTGTCTCAAAAAAACAAAAGCAAAAAAGGTAGCCAGCACCTGAGGTTGTATCTGCGCGCTGCCCCCAAACCCGTTGCCAGTCATCTAAGGCCCATGGCAGCCCTAACTACTCCTGTAGGGTTCTATGCAATGACACTGGTCCTGTCCACCTTCAGTAAGGGGGTGCAGAGCAACCTGTCATCCCCTCTTGCTTCTGTGGCCTGGGGCCTCTCACTTCTAGATGGCAGTCTTGCCAGGATAGGTAGTCAGAAGTGGACAGTGACCCATCACCTCTGGGCTCTGACAGCAGGGCCCTGTCTTCTCTCTTTGCCAGACCTCAGCACAGACACCATAGGAGCTCAGATCTTTAGAAAATGGCTGAGCTTGAGGCTCATGTATTCCTTGATCCAGATCTAACTCCAAGGAAAATAGGACAGTGAAACCCATTTCTTCTCTTAATCCCACACCTCACCAGAAAACCTACTGTGCCCCATAAGGTGTCGTGGCAGGCAATATCTATACGGCACTCCCAGTCAGTGATGACCCGCGATGCAGTCCAGAAAAGCACCTAACATGGTTTAGGGTTAAGGAAGGACAGGCCACCAGAGGAAGAGGTTGGTGTCTCAGGGGCCCAGGAGGGAGCAGGTGCCCTGCTAAGTCCAGCTGAAGAAAAGGCAGGTGGGCCTGAGGCAGCATAGAAAGATAGGAAAATGGGGGCATGGGAAGGGAAAGGAGCCCCTCATGCTGGAGCCTGAGTGAGGTCACTTGACAGCTGAGAGTCAAGAATTCCAACATAACATGTGGTGGCACAGGCCAGGAAGGTGGCTCAATAAAGGTGCCTGTCAGGCAAGCCTGACAATTAGAATTCGGTCCCAGGCCCAGCTAATAGTGGAATGAAAGTATAGAGATGCCACAAAGCATCTGATGTGTACCATGCATGTGCCTCCACATCATACACACATACTGTATTAATACAATTATAAACACTGAAAAGAAAACAACTCCAACACGAGTCACCATGCAAAGCTGGCACTTTTTTTTAAAAATATTTATTTCTTTATTATGTATACAATGTTCTGTCTGTGTGTATGTCTGCAGGCCAGAAGAGGGCATCAGATCTCATTACAGATGGTTGTGAGCCACCATGTGGTTGCTGGGAATTGAACTCAGGACCTTTGGAAGAGCAAGCAATGCTCTTAACCTCTGAGCCATCTCTCCAGCCCCAAGCTGGCACTTCTTTACATGCGGTATTTCAAAAAGAAATAAGCTGAGGCCTAAGCATCCCCTGTGTGTGACCTCACTCCTGTCCAAACCAACACCCTCAGGACCCGTGCAGTGGTCACGTCTCACTCCCTTGAGCAGCTTTCACGACCCTGCATTTCTTAGCAGCTTAAGATCCTAGCCAGTGCACCTTAGAAGACTGCCATTATCTCATTAGCAAAAAGGAAGATGGAGGGCCCTTTAGGGACCCCTTTCAGCTCACCACAAACAGATAAACGGCTATTGCTAAATCACTTTAAAAGAAAGACTTACTGTTTAAAATTCTGTGTGCTTGTAATTTTGGTACATGGGTCCCACATGACTGCATGTACCTTAACGGGCAGAGACTTCAGATCCCCAGAGTTGGATTTTGAAACCCTTCTAAGCTGGGAGCTTAAGGCAGGTTCTCTGGAAGAGCAGTATGTGCTCTTAACCACTGAGCCATCTCTCCAGTTCATGCTGAAAACTTAAAAGAAAATTTTGTACAGAGAAATCCTGTCTCAAAAACAAACACACACAACAATGACAAAAAATTGCTAGGCAGGGGCTAGAGAGATGGCTCAGAGGTTAAGAGCACTGGTTGCTCTTCCAGAGGTCCTGAGTTCAATTCCCAGCAACCATATGGTGGCTCACAACCATCTGTAATTTGATCTGGTTCCCTCTTCTGGCCTGCAGACAGAACACTGTATAAATAATAAATAAATAAATTTAAAAAAATTGCTAGGCAGTGGTGGTGCACGCTGCGTTGAATCTTAGCACTTGGGAGACAGAGGCAGGTGGGTCTCTGAATTCGAGACCAGCCTGGTCTACAGAGCAAGTTCTAGGATAGTCAGGTCTACACAGAGAAAACCCAGTTTCAAAAACCAAAATGTATGTATATGTTGTGATTTATGTCCCATACATGTGCAGGAGATCACAGAGGTCAGAAGAGGGCACCAAATCTGCCTGGAACTGGAGTTACAGGCAATTGTGAGCAGAACGATGTGGGTGCTAGGTATCAAACCCAGGTCCAGCTGGAAAAGGTGCTAACTGTTGAGCCATCTCTCCAGTCCCTAACCATTCATTCCTCTTCTTAAAGGATCTTCAGTAATCACTTAACTCTACATCTGTGTAACCCGTTTCCTGTAACTCTCTTAAAACATCTGATGCTGAGTCTGAGGCCAGGCAAGTACCACATCACAAGGCCAGCCTATTTGTTATGTTGAGACAGGGTCTTATTATGTAGCTCTGACTGTCTGCAACCCACTATGTACACCAGGCTGGCCTTGAGATCTGCCTGCCTCTACCTCCTGAGTGAAGGGATCAAAGGCCTGTGTCCCTCTGTCCAGCCCCATCCCATGTTTACAATAGTTTTTGAGATAGGCTCTGGTGTTCAGGGTGACCTGGAACTCACTCTGCAGCCTCAGGAGGCTGAACTCATGATTCCTTTGTCTCAGCCTTCCAAGAAGCGGGGACTACCGGCCTGTGTCACCAGGCCTCCTCGTATTGTTGTATGATCTGTCATATGATTTGAAATTTTTGTGACTGTCCTAACAGACTTGATTTGTTCCCCTCTGTCCATTCACCTCATCAGTAATGAGTGAGTGGGTATTGGTATCTTTTAGTTCCTAAACAAAGCTGCTGGTCACAAGAGATGCTGGTGTCAACTGGTCAGGGGGCTGAGGCAGGATTTCAGAGAGTTCAAGGCCAGCCTAGGCTACAGAGTGAGACTCTCAATCCAAAAACAAACCCCACCCTCCCCCAAGACACCCCAATGCAATCAGCATTCACTCACTCACTGAAAACAGCCACAGGAGTCCAGCATACTCTGCTTACTTTGGTGACCATGACCATGGAGCCTGGGCCCACTCAAGCCTCAGTCCACAAACACAAACTGAACCCAGGGCTTCAAATGCTCCCACCCTTTGACCTTGTAAAGCCATCTACGAACTTGTGGGAAAGCCATTCAGGAGGTACAGGAAGATTTAGGGACAATCAGCATTGGTTGTTTCTGTGGCTTAAAAATGGGAAGATATTGGCTCAGCAATGAGGAAACGGAAACAGCTGGGTGAGTTACCACAGCCCACGATGAATTTTAAAGCATGCTTTTTTTTTTGGGGGGGGGGTCAAGTTCTGTAAACCAGGTTGTTTTTAAACTGTGGCAATCCCCCTGCCTCAGCCTCCTGAATGCTGGGATGACAGGAATGAACCACCACATCTGGTTGACTCCTGAGTTTTGAGTCAGAGCTCACTTAGCCCAGGCTGGCCTGGATTCTCCTATCTCCACTCCCAAAAGTGGGGATCACAGGCATGTGCTATCATGTTGGGCCTTTCAGCCATGCTTTTTTAAAAATGGGAAGAGAGGTTGCCCTCGTGGGACGTGCTTTCAATTCAAGAAATCATGAGAAAGAGGCAGGTAGATTTCTTTGACTTTGAGGCCAACACAATCTACAACCAGGGCTGCATAATAAGAGCCTGCCTCAAGGTGTAAAAACATTCAAAATGGAAGACACCACAAGAAGGAGCAGTTCTGAACTTTTCCTGCCACAGACTGGCAGTGTCATCTGCATCTCTGTGTGGCTGGCTGCTATCCAGAGATGCTGGGAGGAAACAACACCCGCCTCACAATAACCTGGTACCCAGGTATATACAGAGAACTTGGACAGACAGTGTTGTGTCTTCTGACAACACAACTTATAAATGGGCAAAGATGTGAAAAGCACAAATTTCTCCACTGAAGATGGTCAGGCATCTTAAAAAAGCACACACAAAGCTCATGAACCATCAAAAAACACAAATCAAGAGCACAGTGAAGCCTGGAGCCATGGCATACACTTGTAATCCCAGTATAGGAGGCAGAGGAAGATGGATTCACTTAATGAGGTCAACCTTGGCTAAGAGACTTTTTTTTTTTTTTTTTTGGTTTTTCGAGACAGGGTTTCTCTGTAGCCTGTCCTGGAACTAGCTCTTGTAGACCAGGCTGGCCTTGAACTCAACAGAGATCCGTCTTTGCCTCTTGAGTACTGGGATTAAAGCTGTGTGCCACCACTGACTGGTAGCTAAGAGACTCTTAACAGAACAGGACAGAACACAATGAGGTTCCATTTCTTGCCCCAGGGCAGAACCACAATCAGAAGGACAGACAGCTTCAGGAGTTATTGTCCTTCATACACTGCCAGGGAGAGGTCACTTGGCAGGGGCTGTGACAAGAAGACTGTGTAGCCATTCCTCAAGCAGTTCTAGGCTGCCTAGTTGCCCACAGGTCCTCTCCTGGGGAGGTGAAAACTGGGTCTTTGGTGGAGCAGTGTCAGACCTCAGTTCTGGCTCTGGGGCTGTGTACACAGGGGAGCCAGTAGAATGCAGAGGGACTTACAGGACAGGGTTGGCGGGGAAAGGGCTGGAGCTGGGCAGCTGCTGCCCTGAGTGATGCTGGAGGGCAGCGAGAGTTGGATCTCTGCCCTACAGGTGGACCAACCAAGGTGGAGTTCCCAGAACCTCCTCCCAGGGAAGGACTGGAACCACATACTGGCAAAGGGCCTTGAACACTACCTACCTTGTTGCAGTGGGCCAGCACCCTGACCTCTAACACAGGGCAAATTAAGAACAGACGGCCTGTTTCTTGGCACCTCAGGTCTAAACTACATTCCTAGAAGCATGGTGAGATGCCAGAGGAAGGCTGGGTAACCTGTCTACAGTCTTTTCTTGACCCATCCTGCTGTTCCTGGGGCCACTGAGATCAGCACCACTCACCACTTCCTTCCCCCAATGTCCTATCAAGTTCTGGCTAAAGCCATGCATGGTGCCACGTGGTGTGGACTTTGGAGGAACAGTAGTATCAGAGAAAATGTACTCTGGCCTTCTGTCTGACACAGTCTCAGGTAGGAGAGCACATAAGCAGATCTACAAAGAGCCCTGGGAGCTGTGTGCACAGGGCTACCAATCAAGACAGATGCAATGTGGGGCACTCCTATACGTTCAAGCCTTAAAAGCAAGCTGGTGGTACAGGGTCAGGTGAGTCCAGTGGCAGCCAGGAAGGGAGGCAGAGACAAGTCATCCTAGACCTTGAGTAGTGGATCAAAGTGTGATCTGAGATAAAGGGAGTAACAGGTGTTTTGTTTTTCTTTTTTTATTCAATAATTTACTTAATTTTATGTACTTGATGAGACTGTATCAGATTCCCTGGAACTGAGTTACAGGCAGTTGTGAGCTGTCACGTGGGTGCTAGGAGTCCTTAAACCCGGGTCCTCTGAAAAGGCAACCAGTGCTCTTACTGCTGAGCCATCCCACCAGCCCCCAGGCTGCTTTTCAAGACCTCTGGAGTGCATGATGGGAGCATAACTTGCTTCTACTCTGAATGCAGGATGGTAGGGGCCAGAAGACTGACAAACAAAGGCATTAACAAAGTCCACCTCCAAGCGCACACATTGAGTGCCAGCGCTTGGGAGCCTAAGGCAAGAGGATCTTGAGTTCCAGGCTAACCTGGGCCACACAGTTAGACTGTCTCAAAAGGAACAGAAGGAGAGATGGCTCAGTGGTTAAGAGCATTGCCTGCTCTTCCAAAGGTTCTGAGTTCTATTCCCAGCAACCACATGGTGGCTCACAACCATCTATAATGAGGTCTGGTGCCCTCTTCTGGCCTGCAGACATACACAGACAGAATATAGTATACATAATAAATAAATAAATAAATATTTTTTAAAAAAAGGAACAGAAGGGCCAAGTATGGTTTACCAGGCTGTAATTCCGTCACTTGAGGGACAAAGGCAAGAGAGAGGAACGGGAGCTCAAAGCCATCCTCAGTTACTTATTAAAGTTTGAGGCCACCCAGGACTACAGAACTCTACCTTTAAAACAAATTGATACTCAGAAGGACACCTACAATCCTGGCACAGTTCAGACAGGAAGACTGCTAAAGCTCAAGGTCAGCTGGGAGGTGGTGGCACACACCTTTAATGCCAGCACTTAAGAGGCAGAGACAGGCAGGCAGATCTCCCCGTGATGTGAGTTGAGTTCAAGGTCAGTCTGGTATACAAAGTGAGTTCCAGGATATCCAGGGCTACACAGAGAAATACTGTCTCAAAAAAACCAAAATAAATAGATAGCTAGATAGATAGACAGACAGACAGACAAAAGTTAGAGGCCAGACTGGGATACAGTGAGACCCGGTCTAGAAAACACTAAATAAACACATGCATAAATGGGGGAAGAGTGGACAAGCAGGGAATGAAGGCTTGATCACAACCCCCTCCAGCCTCGTTCTGAGCTTATGTGCTCCAAGGTACCAACAGATATACTGTCCCAAATCCTTTGGTTTTCCCAGGCTCAAGACTATGGCTCCTTCCAAAAGCCAGAAGAACAGGTACGAGTCCCCTGGTAGCTTCTGGCCGAGCGGGGGGAAATGGACCCAAACAAAAACCAATGTGAGGAGGTATCATAGCTACCAGGGGAGAGCAGGGCTCTATCTGGAGTGGTGCCTGCCGTCTGGGCCAACTGGGGAGGATGAGCAGGAAGACCATAAGGGGCATCTCAGTCTGGGGCTGGAGGCTGAGCATCTATGTGGGCTTCATCCTGTAACTCTGGAGACTTTGCCCTGGACAGGGCAAAGTGTCAGAGTTCTCCCGAAGAGCCAGCCCCTCCTGAGGCCTATGTGGCCCTGGCACTCCAGTTGAGTCTCTACCCCCTTCCTGCCTACTGTGAAGATGACCTATGTCAGTAACACAGAGCCAAAACCTGGTAGAGGATGAGTAAAAGGGAGCCTTGAGTGTCCCCCTTGCTCCCCAATTACCACCATCACCACCCCTCCAAGGAAAAGCTGGCCAGTGCTTTGGAGGCTTGCCTGCATCTTCTGGCAACTCCACTTTCCTAGCTCCTCCCTTCTCCTCTCTAGGGAACCAGCCCCAATGGTTCTCTGCACAGCACAGGGAAGGGGAAGGCGGCCCAGACAGGAGCCCTATGACTGCACTGCTGGCAGCTGCAGCCTCTGAGACTGAAAGGAAGAAAGGAGGAGTGGGTGTGAGATGGTCACAGGTCTGAGCCCTCGGGTCTCAAGTTGAAGCATGCAGGTGGGCCTACCCATCCACCCAAACCAAGCTGGGAGGCCGTGGCCTTGCTTGAATCACCAGCCTGCAAGCTCTTGCTGAGAAGGGAGAGGATGCTGGGCCAATCACATGAGCACAGCTAGCAGTGGCAGAGACACTTCCCAACTGCCACCCCCAGCTTCAGGCAACAGTTCCTGCAGCTGTCCAGAGAAAAGGAAAGGAGGTGAGGACAACGTGTGAGGCTGACTGTGCACCACCATCACCGCCCAGCCCTGCCCATTATGGAGGCCAGGAACTATGCAGGGCTAGAAGCTCGGAGGAAACTGGCGTTCAAGGAGCTTTCCCAATGTGGGGACACAGCCAGGTCCTGTACATCTCTCTAAGGACTCTGGCACCCAGCCTCGAGCTCCTTTCTGGAATCAGGGGCTCTGCACACCCACTGCCTATGCCGACGTAGCCCTCAGAGGACAGACCTGAACCTACGGTAGCATCTAAAGGCACCGTGAGTCACCTCCCTCACAGAGGGCACCCACAGCATAGGCAGACTGTGCCCAGCTGCATACTTCCCCTTCCCAAAGTCAAAACAACTTGACAGAAAACTCCAAGACTCGCTTTTAATCCCAGCACTTGGAAGGCAGAGGCAGGCAGATCTCCGTGAATTCGAGGCCAGCCTGGTCTACAAAGTGAGTTCGAGGCCAGCCAGGACTGTTACACAGAGAAATCCTGTCTTGAAAAAAAAACAACAAAAACAAAACAAAACAAAAACCCCCAAGACTATCTGCCAACCAGGGAAACAAAATCACAAGAGTATCTGTCCAAGGTCATGTAGCCTAGGAGTGGAGGAGCTGATGTCACCCTCAGGCAGACTGCACCTGCTCTTCACTTTCAGCACCAGAGCCACAGTAGTCCCTACTGCAGGCTTGCTTGTTTTAGTACAGATCAGCATCATCCTTAGCCACAAACAAATCAGCTCCTGAGGGAAGAAGCGCACATGCCATGACCACAACAGACTGATGGCCATTGGGTCCCATGCTACTTCTGCTGCTACAGACACTCTTAAGATGCAAAAGGAGGGGCTGGAGAGATGGCTCAGCGGTTAAGAGCACTGGCTGCTCTTCTAGAGGTCCTGAGTTTGGTCCCCAGCAACCACATGGTGACTCACAACCATCTACCTTCTGGCCTGCAGGCATACATGTAGACAGATCACTGTATACATAATAAATAAACATTAAAAAAATATGCAAAAAAGAAAAAAAAAGAAAAAAAATATGCAAAAGGAGGCCCCCTCAAGCTCCATATTTTCTTACCAGAGACCCTTGAGCCAGAACTTTTCTGGCTAAGCGGCAGTGCCCCACGCCTTTAACTCCAACACTTGTACTGAAAGGCAGAGGAAGGCAGATCTCTGTGAGTTTGAGGCCATCCTGGTCTACAAAACAAGTTCCAGAATAGCCAGAGTTGTTGCATGGAGAAACCCTGTCTTGAGAAACAAAAAAAGAAAAAAAGAATTTCTGGATTTAACGAGTGACAAGATATCACTATTGCACAGGATGCTAAGATACCTGAGGAGACTGTGGAGTTACCTACCTGAAGAGGTCAGAGGGTGGTATATCCTAAAGCAAAAGAGCCCCCAGGCTTCAGTGGGCTGTACTAGAGTTAAAAATGAAGGAATGGATGAGATGGGAAAGTCACAGGGATCTTGGATGTGGGAGTTGGGGGTGGACATGCACTAATCACCACACAGTATAACAAATCACCAGCAATGGCTCAGATCAGAGTCAATTATTGTTGCCTGAGGAGGCAACCTGGAAAAGGAATACATTCCTAGCATTCAAGAGGCCCTGGGTTCAATAAGAAACACAAAATCCCAGGCGTGGTGGCTCCTGCACACAGCGCTGAAGAATGAAGCAGAAGGTTCATAGTGAGCCTCGGCTTGGCCTGGGCTACAATGTGAGAGCATGCCTCAAACACAGAGGGCAGGTACAGCACTGCACCCCCTTAGCCCAGCACTGAAAAGACAGAGGCAGGTGATCTATGAATTTTGATGCCTGCCTGATCTACATAGAGTTGCAGGCCAGCCAGTCAAAACTCTTAAAAACTAATCTGGCTGGATGTGGTGGCACACACCTTTAATCCCAGCTCTTGGGAGACAGAGGCAAGTGTGAGTTTGAGGCCAGTTTGGCCTACAAAGTGAGTTCCAGGACAGCCAGGCCTACACAGAGAAACCCTGTCTCAAACAAAACAAAAACAATAATAATTTGCATATATAAACACACACACATACCCCCAAACACCCCAACCCCTGCAGCCCCCATCTCCTGTATACTTGGGTGTTTTGCAGCCTTGCTCAGACTCACCTGTGGCGTCCCAGTTTTCCTGCCCTTGTGCATGTCTGGCTGGCTGTGTCATTAGTCCCCGCACACCTGCAGCTGTTCCATACCAAGCTGACTCTGAGGACTTCTTAGCAGATGTCCCAGTTCTGTCCCATCCCCCTACTCCAGGCCTCAGCACCCAGCCTAAGCATCTACTGGTCACTCTGTGATTTCCCTTCATCTTTTCCCTAGCATATAGCACTTGAATGGACCAAGCAGGGGTGACTGCCACTGAGTCACTTATGCAACAAGAATATGCATCAGCACTATAAAAGTGTATCCTAAGGGCCAAGGGTAGGGACAAGTCACTACCAGAGGCAGAGCAGTAGCCCAACCCTCTAGGGACTTTGAAGTCACCCAGGAGCCAGTTTCCCTTTGAGTGCCAAAAGTCAAGGTCCTTTACTGTTTCTTATTCTGGCTACAGCCCTGCAAGGCCACGACTGTCACCTCTGTTTAGATGAAGTGACACTGACTGCTGGCCTAAATGCACTTGCCTTTGGTCCTGCAGACAGTACAAGGGTCACAAATACAGGCTCTAGTAGCTGATCCTGTGGGTCTGTGTCCCAGACCAGCCCCTTCTTGGAACTGTGCGACAAAGACGGGTAAGTCACTCCACTTCTCAGTGCTCTAGTCCTCATGGCCACAGGCCTATCCACTGGGGTAGCTGTGTGACTTAAACAGAGTCAGCACAAGGTGGGCACCTGGTCATGGAGAGCAGGGACCTGTGAGCACTGAAGTCACCCAGAAAGCAGACACTGCAGCCCTAGCCCCATGCTCTACTGCAGAAGGTTGGTGCCATCACCTGTGTTAGACATGTCAGCGCTCACCTTGCTGTGCACTTGCAGGCCAACCAAGGTCACCCTGCTAGCCTGCAGTCTGCTAAGAAAGGCATGAGCACAGGAGAGCCAAACCAGAGGTCAGAACAGCCTGAAAGAAGGTCTGTTGTGCAAAACCAAGCCCCTGAAGCATGCAGCAGGTCCAGCCCAGGCCTGTGGCTTCCAGATCTTAATCCTTTTGGAGCAATGCCCTAGAGGCACTATCTGTTCAGGGACTGTGCCGAGTGCCAGCTCTGAGTGCTTCAGTGGGGTTCAGGAGTGTTGCCAATACCTGCCTGGCACCTTGGAGGAAGAGCTCTGTCCTGGCACAAACTGGATGGACTGCTCCAGAGCTTCCTCCAAGTGCCACCACAGGGTATCAGATCTAAAACCCTCATGAACTCCCACATGTGTACTTAGAACCAGACTGCCATCAGCAACGACAGGCTTCATCTTTGAAGTGAGGCGGCACAGGAATATGAATCAAGAACTGAGGTTAGGGCTGGGCTGTATTGGCGCACAACACACCCTTAATCCCAGGAGGCAGAAGCAGGCGGATCTCTGTGAGCTCCAGGCTAGCCTGGGTTGTTACACAGACCAAGTTTGTCTTGGAAAACAAAACAAAACAAATAAAAAAAGAACTGAAGGTCTGAGAAGCTGGGCGCACCTGGGCCCACAGGTCAGAGAGTGGCATCACGAAGCATGTGATGGGAGCAGCGACCGGCCCAAAGTCCTCAGCAGGCTTGTGTACAGGCCAGCAACGTTCCTGCTGTCCCCCACACTCTCGATTGAACTTACTCAGAGACTGGGTAATTTGCCCACAGACAAGGCTGGACCTGGAGGCCAAGACCTACCCCAAAGTAGGGCATTGATCTTGAGGAGTGAGCCTGAAGGACAGTGCGGGGGAGGGGCTGGCAAGCACTGGAGGAAGAGAAGAGTATCAGGGCTGAAAGGCACACTGTGGGCAGGGCAAGGATGGAGCAAGAGTAGTAGTGTAGATTGTGGCCCGTGCTGTGGCCCTGGGTCCCACAGCAGTACTCTACACACAGAGATCCAGCCCATGGCCCAATGGCCCTCCCTGCCCTACTCCCCATGTGCTGTTGTCACAAGGCTTCTACCTGCCAAACCAGTTCTAGGAGTAAAGGGCAGAGAGAACAAACAGTATGGCTGTTCTCAGCACAGCCATGGCCCTCATCAGCCTCTCCCCTAAAGCCCAGGTGGCTAGGGATGGTCACATGGAACTTCACTAGAAATCTCCTAGTGGGCAGCACCAGGACTGAGTGAAGGTTGGCCAGATGCCACTGTCAGAACTGCAGGGTGGGGAACGGCATCATGTGCTTAGATCACAAGTCCCTCTCACAAGCCTGCAAAGCCCAGAATCCAGTAGTGGCTGCCGAGGCCTTGCTTGTGATTTGGTTTAGAAAGGCTACTCATTCCCGGGAAGACCTAGGACCCAAGGGTTGCCTCTCTTCAGAGGAGACTTGCCTAGCTCCCTCCCTCTCCCAGTACCCACATGCCAACATGCCTCTTCTGCTCATGACTTCCACCACCTTCCTATTCCCCAAGTCTCACTTCCCACCCCCACATCTGGCTCCAGCTTCCAAGTCATGGTCATCCCATCCTCCCAGACATCCCAACCAACTACAGGGCAAAGCCCACTGGCCCTGCTTTAGAGAGGAAGTCATAGAGCAGGCACAGCACACACACACACACACACACACACACACACACACACACACACACACACACGCTCTGCCAGGGTCCCACAAACCTCCCCTCAGGCTGGTCACACTGCTACTAGGCTCCAGGTGGGGCTCAGGAAAGTGAGACTAAAAGGCCAGAATCAGTTCCCATTCCTTTTGGGAACACCAAGGAGAAAACAGATAATAAATCACCAATGGCCCTTTTTTGACAAGGAAACAGTTGGGTCCTCCTTAGATCACCTCACATCAAGGGGCCCCCAACCCCAGGTCCCTGCAATGGTTGAGGGGCTCTGGACCTCAGACAGGCACCTAGAGCCCCAGGCACCCTATCCTACTCCAGCTAACACACACACACACACACACACCCTGCTCCCACCCCTCGAATTAGGCTAAATGGGAGCTGGTGCTGGCAGACTCTTTCAGAGCTGCTCCCCTGCCCCAGGCTCCCTTTACTTCCCAACACCCCCAGGCCCAGTCAGTTCTTCCATATGTCTCCCTATGAAGAGTGGATTTGAGACAACTCAGTCCCTCAATTCAGACATTCCAATGACTGTCACTCGTCTGAGATCGTAAATTTTATACCCTCATGCTATACAGGGCTCAGAGACCAACTGTAACTCACTATCTGCTGCCCCGATCCAGGTCAGACCATTCCCTCAGACACCCCTATCTCTCAACTGGGCTCTCACTAACCTTCTGAGCCAATTGAGCTTTCCATTCCCCATACTTCCCAGGCAATGAACAACTCTGCTGTACCCCTGGGCACCTGGTGGCTGATGGGTCTGTCCAAACTGGCCACCTTCACATTCTTGCCCCTATGGACACCAAGTTTTCAAGCTTATTACCAGTCAGCAGTCAAGGCTGTCTCTCTACCCTCTCTCCAAAAGTGAGAACTGAGTAGTTCCTGCTGTCACTCTGAAAGGCTGGGGGAATGGCAGCCTCCTGGCCTGGGGGTCATCATCACCTGTACCTGTCACCCTTACCAGTAGCAATCCAATTAGCTGCTTTAAGGGACAGGTATTTACAAGAGCTATTTAATAGTTACAACTAAAAAATTAGCACCTCCATTCGGAGACAAACAGAGGAAGGAGGGGAAAACAGCAGGGC
The DNA here is from genome assembly GCF_037038515.1 of Microtus pennsylvanicus. Classification (NCBI taxonomy): domain Eukaryota; kingdom Metazoa; phylum Chordata; class Mammalia; order Rodentia; family Cricetidae; genus Microtus; species Microtus pennsylvanicus. The sequence continues at coordinate 141,523,310 of NC_134579.1, read as the reverse complement.
ATGGTGGGTCGTGTCTGTCATCCTAGAACTTGGAGACAGAGACTGATGCAGGTGGACTGCCATGCATTTAAGGCCAGCCTGGACTATCAAATTCTATCCCCATCTCAAAAACAAAACAAGCAAACAAAGAAACAAAAAAAACCATAGAGAGGCTACAAGTGTGGCTCTATGGTAGAGTGTTTGCCTGGCACTAAGAAAGCCCTTGGCTCCACCCCTAGCCCTGCATAAAATAAGTGTTAGCACATATCTGTAATCCCATCATTCGGGATATAGAGGCGGGGGGGGGGGGGCGTCAGAAGTTGAAAGTGATCCTGTGCTATAAGACAGTCTCAAAACAATTAAATTTAATTCAAAAAGTAACGAAAGGCTTTGCCTTTTCAAGAAAACTGTGGGTCAGAAACTTTGCCCAGAAGTATGTCCAACTCTCTAAGTGCCCTCACCTCCAAGCCCACCATCTAAACGAACCCTCATCCTGGAAGACCTAGACACAGTCCATTTTGGCCCCATTAAATGAGCAACCTCTCTCCAGGCCCCAAGACTGCCTTGGCAATTATCACAGATTTAGGAGGGCTCAACCTCACCAGGCACTTGTTCACGTGTAACTTCACTTAGTCCCCAGTAAACTCCTGCCACTCACGGGAGCTAAGTAAACTCTCTGCAACTGCAGAGAGTAAATGGGAAGACAGAATTCAATCCAGCTGTCTTTCCTTCCTTTCTTTTTTCCTTTTGCTTTCTTATAGTAAAACAGGGTTTCACCATGCAGCCCAAACCCTCCTAAAAGGCACCACCTTCCAGCCTCAGCCTCCTCTGGGTTCACAGCTGCAGACAGCCACACCAGGTTTCCAACCCACTTCTGAATGGCCACACTGCTCCACCTCTCCCCTTCCTGCTCCGATCTCTCCACACTGGTCACCAGGCTGCTGCCAGGGCCCAGCTGACTCTCCGGGTCCTGCGCACTGGTTCCATAAGTTCAGAACACAAAACAGACCACCCGGCCCCTGGCTGGCCCCCCAGGCCGAGGCTAAATTAACTGTGGTCTCTTTGATAATTACTAGCCAAACTGGCATTTATGGCGGGCTCCCAGTGTACCATTTCCTGCAATCCAGTTCCCCACCCTAACACACATCAAAGCCACCAGCTGCCCACTCTGCTGCCCACAGCCTGGCAGTAGTATCTGTCTGTTCCCGGACACGCAGGTTGGTTTCTAAAGAACACGACCAGTGGGTGCCCTCGGTTCACTGGCTCCACCCCAGCAAAACAGAATTCTTCAACACAGAAATGGGGTTCACCTGTGTCCATCTCCCCAGCAACCTTTCACCTGCCTTGGCCACTGAAGCTAATGTACTCCTTGAAGTGCCTTTTTGGTTCCACCACCCCCACTAACCATTTCCAAGAGACCCAGACCTACAGATCTTCCTAGCTCCCAAAAAAAACAAGCCACCTGGCTTTCACCTTCTGTTGACCAGAGAAGCCCGAGTAGGTAAAATCTCTAAATCCTTCCCCAGAAATACCCTGCCAAAAACCGGGCTCCACGTTCTGCTACTGAACTTTCCTGTGGAATTCATCTCCACCCGCAAACTGGACACCACGTCTTATGATTTCCTGCCTACTGCCTCTGAGCCTCTTTTCCCAGTCCGAGGGTTTACTTCCCTACGCAGTCCAGTGCCAGGACAGCAATGGCCAAAGCCACCCTTTGCCTCGCTCGAGGTTTGCAGACCAGCAGCTCCACTCTCGCCACCCCAGACACTTACCTTTTCCCCAATTCTGTGGACCGGCTCTCTCCATCTATCACTGGACGTACTCTGAACTCAAAGGCTGGCTGCCAGCCTCCCAAAAGGGTTTGAGAACCCAGTCCCGTGCATCTTCCCAACTCTCCCTCCAAGCCCTCCCCGCCCCCAGCTCTAAACTAGATACCGCTGTCTCCGTGCGCCACCTCCGTGCCGGTCAGCGCTGTCGCGGTCCCACCCGCCCCTCAGTTCGTCCACGCAAGCGACCCTCGCCATAGCTACCGTGTCTCCAGGGGTCTTTGGGCTCCACAGCTCCGGACACGATGTCCTCGTCCGACGGAAACGTAACGCGCTTGGCTGCAGCCTTGAGTCGCCCATCGGCCGGGGGCGAGGCCGCGCTAGGAGACCCGGCTTCGGCTGAGGCCTCCTCGGCGTCGGCGTCCGCGTCGGCGTCCGCGCCCGGCCCGGGCGGAGCCTCCTGCGGCGGGATCTCCATCGCCGCCGCCTCCTCCTCACGGGGGCCCCGGGGACATGCCCCGGGCCCCAGACTCGTCTCTCCGAGTCCGCCCGCCGTTCCGGGGCATGGGCTTAGCCGCTGCCTCAGGCGCCGCCTCCGTCCGCTCCTGTCGTAGTCGTCGTTGTTGTCGCCGCCGCCGCCGGGAGCCCCAACGCGCCTCTGCCTAGCTCAGCGGGTAACCTGCTCGTCCGCAGCCACACTTTCGTTACGGTCCGAGGCGCCCGCTGCGTACCGAGAAAAGCACAACACAGATTCAAGCTTTTGTTCTGAAAGGATCGTTAAGAGAGAAACACGACGATAGAAACAAAGAGCAGTAGGATCCACGGGAAAGAGAAACGTGAGCGACGAATCTGCAGAGGAAGAACTGCAGAACACCAGGGGCGGGGCCAGGTGGACGCGGTCTCCCGGAGCAGCGCGCATGCGCGACTCTCAGACCACCACCACCCCGCCTTTCAACCTAGCTGTCAACACTCAGGCTCCCGCACATTCGTCAGGAGCCCAAGTAATTCGGGAATGAATTCTACAGAAATCGTATCACCGGGGCCTGCAAAAGGTCTGTCAGCTGTTAATGCCATCTGAGTTCGATACCCAAAACCCACGTAAATGTGGAAGGAAAAAACCGCCTCCACAAAATTGTTCTCTGATCTTCACACGCACGACCGTAAGAAATAAAAATTGAAAATATAAATTAAGAATCAGAAACATTGACTTTAAAAAACCCAACTACCTTCTGGGCATGGTAGCAGCACGCCTGTAATTCTGGCTTTGGAGAGGCTGAAGCAGGAGGTTGAGAGCTCGGGGCCAGATCAGCAGGCGCTCGAGAGTGAGTCTCTGGCGGGGCTGCCAAGGCTGGGAGCTGGGAGCCAGGCATTGAAAGGCCATGAAAGCTGCGTACTTTAAGATGAGCACGCACAAGTGACAGAAACTGACGGACAAGATCTCTGTCACCTTGCTTTCCATTTGCAGACTTTAATTTCACTGTCTCGTCAGACTCATATCACTATCACATGTAAATTACAATATGAGAACACCCGTCTGTGGGGGTATTCATGAACCTGATTAAAACATAACAAAATTGGAAGACATTCCGAAGAGGTAAGTCAACAGACCCAAACCTGAGCAAGCCGAAGCCACGCCTCCAAGGAATGATACCACAGCTCAGGATTCGTCTCAGTACTTTCGCTCCGCCTTCCCAGCCCATGACAAACAAGGCCCGGGCTAGTGAGACTGAAACCAAAGGGGATTCAGGGAGGGGCGAGCACGGCGTTGCCAAGACTACTAGAGAGCTAGGCAGACGCTAACTGGAAGCGTCGCTGTGAACCGAGGGGTGGCGGCTGAGGCTTTCCTGTTCAGTTGTGGGTGCCTGCACTTTGGAGACTGAGAAGTACCAAAAGCCCCTACAATTAATGTATTCTTCATTTACTTGAACTTAAACTAAAAGGCATGAAATGGGTTTTGTTTGTTGCCAGCTTCTCACCTAACCCAGGTTATCCTCAGACTCGCTATGCAGGAAAGACTGTCCTTAACTCCTGCTCCTCTTACTTCTACACCCCTCCCCATCCCAAGTGCTGGGACTGCGGATGTACCCGTATGCCCAGCTGGGGACTGCTTTTGAATACCATCTTACTGAAAGATTTCTAGTGACAGGAGAGAGAAACAGGCTGGAGCACACTGAGGAGGGGTGACGCTTCATGCTAGCTGACGAATGTGCAGCACTGTCGCGCAGAAACCTGTGAACACCACCACCACTGCCGTCCCCTGCTGTGGGAAACTAAAACGGGAAGGGAACGCTGCTTCTTCGTGGTAAAGGGCCACCCTTGCCGATCTCTTGTTCAGAGAACAGAGAACGAAGACCGTTTGGGGAGACCAGGTGCAATGCATCTACTTTCAGCTGGATCCCTACCATCATGGCTGAGCCCCACAGGTTTTACCCCACCTTTTGTTGTTTTTTTGGCAGCAACTGCTGCTGTTACTACATGGGGGAAGGGGTTTGAGATAGGATTTCTCTGGGTAACAGCTCTGACTGTCCTGGAACTCAATCTGGAGACAGGCTGGCTTCAAACTCACAGAGATCTACCTGCCTCTACCTCCTACTAACTTTTAAATACTACACCAGGAAAAGCAGCTCAGCAGTTAAGAGCACTTGCTATGATGTTCCAGAGAAGCTGAATCCTGGCCTCAGCACCCATGTCTAGCAGCTCACACACACCTATAACCCCAGCTCCTGCTGACTAGACACCCTCATCTGACCTCTTCAAGCACCTATACTCACGAAGTACAGACATAACACCTAAATTTTAAAATCTTAAAACAAAAAAATGTTAAATATGGGACTCTCCTCCATGGGACACAACTAAAGGGTAAACGGAAAATCAAGGTAGTCTGGCTCGAAATCCCAGCACCTGGGAGGAGACAGGAGGATTGTGAATTACAAGCCAGCCTGGACTACATAGCCAGATCCAGTCTTAAAAAAGCTTGGGGGTAGGGTGGGAAGATAGCTCGGCAGTTGAGAGCGCTGGCTGCTATCACAGATTCCAGAGAGTGGCTCTCAACTGCCTCTAACTCCAGCTCCACTGAACTGGGCCCCTCTTCTGGCCTCGGCTGGCACTGCATGCATGTGATACACAGACATCCATGTAAGCATAACACCCACCCACATATAATAATAAAACTTTAAAAAGAAACAAGAGCCAGGCAGTGGTGGCTCATGCCTTTAATCTCAGCACTCGGGAGGCAGAGGCAGGCGGATCTCTGAGTTGAAGGCAACCTGGTCTACAGAGTGGGTTACAAAAAAACAAAAATAAAATAGAGAAAGAAAGAAACAAGAGCCAGAGTTCATAGGATGATGGTTTCTTTGGCAGGAGGGGAGACTGAGAAGCAGCTTCAGAGCTCTTCAGTGCCCACCCACCTCAGCTGTTCTTAGAGCCCACCTCCCACCCCACCCTGGCCTTAGGGACTAGCCTCGGGGCCTTGTTGCTGTGAAGTTCAGTGTTCTGAGGTAGTACGGTACTTTAAATAAATGAGATCTAGAATGTAGTCATCTCCCAATGCAGCATGAACTGGCCTTGAATTTCCAATCTTCCCACCACAGCCTCTTGAGAGCTGGGATTATCAGCTCACAGCACCAGGAGTCTGTTTGGAGTGAAGCTAGAGTTCCTTGGAACTGGATGTGGAAGTCTGAGAAGGTGCGGAGAGCTCTGTGGCCCAAGAACAGCTGGAGACCGAGGATTCTGTGGCAAAGCCTACCGCCTACCAGGGAGACACCCATCTTTACAGCTTGAAGGAATAGGAAATGATGTCACGACATCGAAGCAAGGCTTCTGCCTGCACGCCTATGGGAGTCTGCAGCTGGGACACATAGAAGTTGGCTACATCCAGGTCTGTGGCTCCAAACTGAGCGGTCACATGCACACCTTCATGCAGCGTGAAGCTCACAGGGTGCCCCACCATGGCTAGGAGGCTGCGGAGGTAGCGCTCTCGGAGAGTGGCTCTGGCCCGCTGTTCCTGCAATTCTGGGGGGTCTTGAATAGGACCTTCTCCTCCGACTTCTGGAACTTTTGGCCTCAGGAGGGTCCTGCGTCCATCAGGGACAAAGCCTCGGCTAAAGCCATCAGGGCCCCGAGGAAGGCGGAGCACTGGCACTGGCATAGGAATGGGCGTCGGGGTCTGCATGGCCCTGGCTAAGGAAGAATGTAGAAGGGGTTAAGGCAACACAGCTCCAATAGAGACAGACTAGTGTTTCACCTCCACACCACAGCTCTACTGTTTAAAACCTGTGCCAACCCCTGACCCACCCCAGGTAGGGAATTTTGTCTGTTGTTAGATGGTTTTGGAGACAGTATCCTAGCTAAGAAGCTCAGACTGACCCTGAATATACAGGCACCCTGCCTGCCTCTTAGGTGTGCAGCAGGTTTGTGACACCAGATGGGGCTCTTTTGCCTTTTTTTTGGGGGGGGGGACTTTTTTTCTTTGTGAGAGAGGGTCCTAGGCCACACTGGTCTTAACTTCCTGTAGCCCAGGATAACCTTGAACTTTGATTACAGGCTTGCTTTACCACATCAGTTTACAGCGTGCTAGGGGTGGTAGTCAAATCTTCCTGCGTGAGAGGCAAGCTCTCTACTAACTGAACTGCATCCCTGTCCCTTTCTGTCTACCTCTATCACAGCTTTCTATGATTCTGGGGATAAGTCATTAAGAAGAGTCCCAGCCCCTCTGAGATACAGCCTCTTCATTCTAGCCTCACTCAGGCCTGGCACTCACATCCACAATGGTCCAGAGGAACTGCAACTAATGTATGAAAGCAGCCTGGGCTTAAAGAGACTGTCCAATTTTTTTTAGTGTTTGCAGTGTCTTGGGTTTTGTGGGTGTGTCACGGTGCACGCGTGAAGTTGAGGTCAAAGGAGAGGTCGCAGGAGTCACAGGGAGAGGACCACATGATGGCTGTCAGCTTGGTGGTGAGTGCTTCTACGCACACTGAGACCCCTTGCTACAGGAACAAGGCTAGCTGTTCCTTTGCTAGGTCCAGGCTGTCAGAGGTCAGAGAAAGACTGCTGGAGCAAGCGCTTTCTCCTCAGAAGGTTCTGTTAACAGCCTGGGCCCTGAAGGCTCTGGACACAAGGTGGGACTTGATTTAAGAAACAAAGACTGGAGGCAGGCAGATCTCTGAGGCCAGCGTGGTCTACAAGAGCTAGTTCCAGGACAGGCTCCAAAGCTACAGAAAAACCCTGTCTTGAAAGAACCAAAAAAGAAAAAAAAAGAGAGAGAGAGAAAGAAAAAGAAATAAAAACTGACTTAAGAGATAAGAATATTGCCCAGTAGTGGTGGTGCACAACTTTAGTCCCAGGACTTGGGAGGCAGAGGCAGGCAGAACTGTCTGTGAGTTCCAGACCAGTTTGGTCTACAGAGTGGTTTCCAGGATAGCCAGGGATACACAGAAAAACCCTGTCTCTGGGGGTGGGTGTGGAGTGGAGAGCACTGGCTGTTCTTTCAGAGGACCTGAGTTCAATTCCTAGCACCCACATGGCAGCCCACAACTGTCTGTAACATACCAGGGGATCTGGCACCATTACACAGATACACATGCAGGTACAAACACCAATGCATATGAAATAAATAAATTGTTTTTTTTTTTTAAAAAAAGCTACGAAGCCGGGCGATGGTGGCGCACGCCTTTAATCCCAGCACTCGCACTCGGGAGGCAGAGGCAGGCGGATCTCTGTGAGTTCGAGACCAGCCTGGTCTACAGAGCTAGTTCCAGGACAGGCTCCAAAGCCACAGAGAAACCCTGTCTCGAAAAACAAAAAAAAAAATAAAAAAAATAAAAAAAATAAATAAATAAAAAATAAAAAAAGCTACGAATATTGCTCAATTGGTGCCCAGTGCTTGCTTAATATACAAGAGGCCTTGAATTTCATCCCCATTACCATATAAACACCAGACTCTGGTGAAGATGAAAAGTTCAAGGTCTACAAAACAATTTGTAGATCAGCTTAGGTTACAAGACATCCTGTGTCAAACACACAAAAGAATTGGAACCCCTACCATGTTCCACTCTTAGAAAAAAAAAAGAAAAACAAACAAAACAGCAACAACCAGGTGGTGGTGCACACCTTTGATTGCGGCACCTTTGATCCCAGCACTTGGGAGGCAGAGGTAGGGATTTCTGTGAATTCAAGAACAGTCAGGCCGGGCGGTGGTGGCGCACGCCTTTAATCCCAGCACTCGGGAGGCAGAGGCAGGCGGATCTCTGTGAGTTCGAGACCAGCCTGGTCTACAAGAGCTTAGTTCCAGGACAGGCTCCAAAACCACAGAGAAACCCTGTCTCGAAAAAAAAAAAAAAAAAAAAAGAACAGTCAGGACTGTTGAACAGAGCAACCCTGTCTCGGAAAACAAAAAGGGAAAAAAAGGGCAATAAAAAGGACTTGAGAGAAGTAAGGAACATTATGTGCTAATGTCTAGAATGTCTAGTAAGGACACCTAGAATTACTCATCTTCCCTGTTGGCCTGACCTCAGAGTCCTTGATCCAGAGATCCTGGATTTCATGCCCAGAGGTTAAAATCCAAACCCATCCATCCCAGTGCCTGGCTAATCTGTCCCATGACTTTGGTCAGTGAAGAGGCAGCAGTTCAAAGGTCTTTGTTTGGGGTCTCAAGGCGAGCAGAGCTAGGCCAACATCCCAGAACTTGAGCAATTGAGACAGGGAACACCTCGGACCAAGGCCAGCCTTTGGTAGTGGGGAGTTCTACAAGCAGCCTGAATTACGTAGGAAGGGGACTGGGAATGGGGACGGGGAAGGGTGGAGGTATAGGACTTGTGGAGCAAGCATTAAACGAGTTCCATCAATAGTTTAGCATAAATTGTGGTAGAGCAGGCCTGTAATCCCAGCACTTGGCAGGTGAAGACGGGATGGAAAATTGAGTTACCTTGGATCTCACTGTGAGTTCAAGACAAGCCAGGGGCTACCGCTTGGAGGGCATTAGGTCCACCTAGCGTTATCAGGATAGTAATTGGCTGAGCTTCCAGGCGAGGAGGCACGTGTTTATTTGTTCACGCACACCAGGAGATAACTGTCCACTCCCGCCACCCTGCAAATCGATAAACTGGGCCATTTCAGAGAATAAGCAGCCAGAGGGCGGATCTGTTCTCTCGCAGGCGCCCGTGGGCAGGTCAGCTTCCTTTCTAATTCTAAGCGTGTCCTCCAGCCCCAGGGTAGCCACCTCCCACCCCGCCCGGCGTCCGAGCACAGTCCCTCTCCAGGTCACCTCCTCTGGGCAGCACAGCAGGCGGCTGACAGGCTCAAGGCCGCAGCGCACTCACCCAGGCGGTCGCTGAAGACGCTGCACTTCCGCCCGCACTGCCGTCACCGCCGCACAGGTCCCGGCAGGCACCCAGCCCGGACCGCCTGGGTTCCGCTAGCGCAGTCGCCAAAGGGTCCGGGTGGGCACCGAGCCCCACGCGCCTGAGTTCCGCCCGCGCCGCCGCTTCCCCACGTGTTGGTTGGCTGGGCCAGCGCTGGGCTCTGCCAGCTTGCGAGTTAGGGGAGTCTAAGATACCCACTTTAGGGAGCACGAAACTGAAGCTCAAAAAGTTGGGCATGGTGACTCCCAGGCTTGGAATCCCCAGCGCTCTCTGGAGATGAGGCAGGAGGAGGATTGTCAAAGTTCAGGGCCTTGTCTGAAAAAGGTTTAAAAAAAGAAAAGGAAGGAAGGATCTGACACCTTCACACCAATGCACATAAAATAAAGTTAAAAAAAATAAATAAAAATTTTTTAAAAAGAAAGAAAAGGAAGAAAGGAGAAACGAGTAGTGCCTCGCACCTGTATTCTCAGCACTTGGGAGCAGAAGCAGGTTTCAAAAGTTCAGGATCAACCTGTGCAAAAATGAATGAATGAATGAATGAATAAATAAAGCAAGCCCCACAAGAAAGAAAGGAAGAGAAAGAGAAAAGGGAAGAAGAAAGACAAAAGGAGGAAAGAAAAGGAGATGGCAGCAAGCTAAGGAGGCAAAAAGGAAAAAAAAAAGCCAAGGCTTGCCGGGTGGTGGTGGCGCACGCCTTTAATCCCAGCACTCGGGAGGCAGAGGCAGGCAGATCTCTGTGAGTTCGAGACCAGCCTGGTCTACTGGTCTACAAGAGCTAGTTCCAGGACAGGCTCCAAAACCACAGAGAAACCCTGTCTCGAAAAACCAAAAAAAAAAAAAAAAAATCCCAACACTTGGGAGGCAGAGGCGAGTAGATCTCTGTAAATTCAAGGCCAGCCTGGTCTACTGAGAGAGTTCCAGGACAGCCAGGACTGTTACACAGAGAAACCATGAAAGAAAGAAAGAAAGAAAGAAAGAAAGAAAGAAAGAAAGAAAAGAAGGAAGAAAGGCCAAGGCTCAGAGACCCGATTTCTTCTCAGCCACTTGAGAAGTGCTCCTGTCCTCCAGGAGGAACGTTATCATTCTCTCAGCCTTCACAGACCCTGAAGAGGGCTTCCAGTGTGCTGCATCTTGGATGGACAGAAGTCGTTCATCTTGTCCTTTAGCCCTTTCTGCAACCTTAGTTTATAAAGTGAGAAAACCCGATGTCCTGCAGGGGAGAATGGGAAACCTCACCAATCTTGGTCCAGGTAGAACTGATTTTATTCCCAGAGTTCCGCTGAGGGAGGGGAGGACGGTGGCATTCCCATTACTGCCTGGTGCACAGGTGCTCTGCAGACATTCCTGGAAAGAGCGCCCCTCTTCACACAGTTGTTGATTAAAGCATAAAAGCAGAAGCTGGGTACCGGGCGCCTGCCTGTCCGAGCTACCAGGGAGGCCAAGCTGGAGGACTTCCGAAGCAGAATCAGAGAGTCCTATGTCACTGAGAAAAAGTAAAGAATGGAACTGGTCAACCCGATCTTGCTCTCTCAGAACCTGCATTCGCTTTCGAATTGGGGAAGTGGCTAAAAGTGAGCAAATAAACAAACCAAAATTGCTGGGCAGTGGTGGCGCACGCCTTTAATCCCAGCACTCCGAGGCAGAGGCAGGTGGATCTCTGTGAGTTCGAGGCCAGCCTGGTCTACAAAGTGAGTTCCAGGAAACCCTTTCTCACAAAAAAAAAAAGGTAAAAATTAACCAAGATCTTTCAGAGAGATTGGGGCAAGATTTGGTTTGGCTTACTTAACATGACAAGACCATGGGTTCCATGCTTAGCACAAGAGGGAAAAAAAAAAGCTAAATTGTATCTGATGCTTGATAAAGCTGAAGCAAGAGGATCATGGACCTGTTAGAACAGACAAAGGGAGAAGTATATGAGGCTGGGCATATACCTCTGTGACAGGGCACTGGGCTAACCAATGCAAGGCCCTGGGTTCTGGTCCCTTACATCCTCCAAAAAGGAGATAATAAGGGCAGTAGGAATAATCTTAGCAAGTTAAGAAGGACTTAAAATTAAGTGATCAAATGGGGCATCTGCAGACAGAGAATTGGTGTGAATTTGGAGCCAGCCTGGAAGAAAGGAAATAAGGATAAGAAGGGAGGGAAAGAAAGAAGAAACAGGAGCGGGGAAGGAAGAAAAGAAAAAAGAAAGAGAGAAAGAAAGAAAGGAGGAAGGAAAGAGGGAGGGAAGGAAGGGAAATAGGCTGGCCTGGAACTCACAAAGATCTGCTTTAAAGATTAAAGGCGTGTTAATCCCAGCACTCGGGAGGCAGAGGCAGGCGGATCTCTGTGAGTTTGAGGCCAGCCTGGTATACAGAGCTAGTTCCAGGACAGCCACAGAGAAACCCTGTCTTGAAAAACCAAAAATAAATAAATATAGGTGTGCGCCAACACCACCACCTAGTTGCTGGTGCACACCTTTAATCCCAGCACTCAAGAGGCAGAGGCAGGCAGATCTCTGAGTTCCAGGCCAGCTTGGTCCTGGGACAGCCAGGGCTACATAGAGAGACCCTGTCTCAAAAACAAAAACCCAACCCTAGCCTTCACACTTCTCAAAAAAAAAAAAAAGGAAGAAAGAACTGGTGAGATAGCTCAGTGGATTAATATTAATGAGCTTGCTGCCAAACCTAAGGACGGGAGTTCAATTCCCTAGACCCACACAGGAAGGAAAGGGACTGGACACCTGAAAATTGTCCTTTGACCCCCACTTGCATGCTGCAGCGTATGCAAACACACGAGAGAGAGAAAACAAATAGACATATTTTGAAGATAAACAATAAATAAATTGATTTAATAATCTTTAAAAGTACATTTAAAAATCCGCCTTTGGGCCAGGCATTATGGCACAAGCCTTTAATCCCAGCATTTGGGGAGGCAGAGGCAGGTGATTTCTGTGAGTTCGAGGCCAGGCAGGTCTACAGAACGAGTTCCAGGACTGGCTGTGACGTGCAGCGCTACACAGAGAAACCCTGCATCAAAAACAAGTAAACAAGTAAATAAATAAATAAAATAAAGTCACCTTTGGTGGCTCTCGAGGTCTTCCTTGAGTTTAGGAAGGAATTAGGAACAGGTGGAGGTCATCAGGACTAATTTGCAAGGCCTACGGCAGGGTGTGGCTACTTTAGATAAACTGCCCAGGGAGGTCCTGGACCTGCAGGAGGACAATAGAGTCCACGCCTGAATAACAATGTGAGGGACTTCAGAGTTCAGCCTCAGGATACCTGGGGCAGGCACTACTGGCCTTAACCTAGGGGAGTTTGTAATGGGGGGGGGACAGTAAACAGTTCTCCTGTGACCTGTGGTGTGTGATTGGGGGCAGGGCAGCGTGTCCTGCCACTTCCAACAGTGCAGCAGAAAAAATTCTTGTTTGCCGGGCAGCGGTGGCGCACGCCTTTAATCCCAGCACTTGGGAGGCGGAGGCAGGCGGATCTCTGTGAGTTTGAGGCCAGCCTGGTCTACCAGAGCTAGTTCCAGGACAGGCTCCAAAGCTACAGAGAAACCCTGTCTCGGAAAAAAAGAAAAGAAAAGAAAGAAAAAAGAAAATTCTTATCTGAGAGAAATTTCAGAGGCCCCAGAGGAAGGCAGAGGACTGCTGGCCATTTCTTTAGTTTTGATAGAAGCCTGGGCTTACAAAGAAAGCAGGGGTGGATGATTAGTGCTCCGTTTGACTCGAATCTTCGAAGCCCCTGGTACCAGCAGAAGCAACAAACCTCAAAGTTACCAAAAGACCTTTCCGGGTGTGCTTCCCTTTCCTTTAGTCCTGAATGCTCAGATCTTCAGACTGATTGGAGACAAGATCTCCTCAAGTAGTATCCCAGTTGGCCTGGAGCTCACTATGTAGACCAGTCTGGTCAGGAACTCTTGGGCAATCCTTCTGCCTCCAACTCCGAGTGAAGCACTTGAGATTGCACAGTGTACCACCACCAAAATCAGCTTTTTTTGTTTTAAATTTATTTTTTGTCAGAGTCTCAAACTCCCCATGTAGCTGACAGACACTGTTTTTGAACTGCTGATTCTGCTTCCACACTCCGTATGCTGAGACTCCCAGTTTGCAATGGCTACCACTGCCTTCCAAGGTCTCCATACTGACCTGCGTTCTCAGTCCTGGTACAGAGTAGGAAACCAAATCCCTTTTTTGGGTGCAACCCTGCCCCCTGCCCAGCTTGATTTTTTTCCCCCACAGCACTTGTCAAAACATACGGCATTCCATATACTATGAAATAATCCCAGCTGGTCTTGAATTGTGATCCTCAGCCTCTTGGGTAGCTTGGATTACCAGAAGCGCCTCCCCCCCCCCCCCCCCCCCGCATCTCCACATTGTAAGATTATGGCACGGTTTCTTCATTGCTGTTACTGTAGGTGCTCAGAAATGCGGTTGTTCCAAAGTTTGGAGATGTAGCCCATGAGTAGGATGCTTGCCCTAGAATGCACATTCTGGGTTCGATGGCCAGCACCACATAAAATAGGTGTAGTGATGTATCCCTGTAAAACCGACACTGGCGAGGCGGGGGCAAGATCAATCATCCGTTACTTGTTACTTATCCAGTTCGGGGTCAGCTTGAGCTACCCAAGGGCTATCTTAGAGAAAAAGAAAAAAAATATTGGAAAGAAAGGAAGATGAATGTTTAAAGAGCGAATTTTCTTCCCATCTGCTAAGAGGTGTCCACCACCTCTCGTTTGGGGTATGAGGTGAGACATCCCGAATCTCAGGTAACACCAGCGCTGTGGTGGTTTGGAAACAGCATTTTCCCACTGGAGTGAAATCGACTCCAGTGGAGCGGATAGCAGGCGCACTCACCCCGGGGCAGCGGGCAGGGCCAGGAAGGTCGGGTTTGGCCTCTGCGACTGGCCTTGCAAGGCCCCGCCCCTAATGGGCGGAGCCACCGCAGGACCAGCACGTGTAAAAAGTTCGGCGCGGGTCTCTGCAGGCCACTCACCTGAGCGTCCGGCGGCTGAGCGGGTTGTCTGGACCTGCGCCGTACTCCATGTCCCGCCGCAAGGCCGGCTACGTGCCGCGCCGTGTAGACCCCGAGCCCGACCAAGACGACATGGAGACGCCAGAGCTCGTCATTGATGTGAAGCCAGAGCGCGACGCGGGGGCCTTGGCCCTGGGACCCTTGGCCCCGAAGGACGTGTCCATGCCGGGACCCCTTGGTACCGAGCGTCGTTTCGGCACTGCCCCGCTGCCCCTCGGCGCGCGCAGCCCGTGGGCCCCGTGGATACCGCTGAGCCTTGAACCTTCCGGTGAGTCCGCAGTCCTCTCTGTGCGCATCGGGACCCTCCGGTGGGTGTCTCTCTGTCCCGGGACTCGCCTGGCGCCCCTAGCCCTCGCCCTTGCGGGTATCGAGATCCTCAGGTGGGTACCTCTCTGCCCCGGGACCCGCCTGACGTCCCCAGCCTTCGCCCCTGCGTGTATCGAGACCCTCGGGTGGGTACCTCTCTGCCCTGGGGCCCGCCTGACGTCCCCAGCCCTCGCTCCAGCGTGCACCGGAACCCTCCGGTGGGTACCTCTCTCCTGGGGTTGGCCCCGGACGGCCTGGCCGCCCCAGCCTTCGCTTTTGACCTCCGGGTTTCCCCTCTCCACCTTGGTGTCCTCACCCCTAGCCGGGCCCCACCCCACCGCTCACCACCCGCTTCCTCCCTGCAGACCGCCAGCCCTGGACCAACAAGCACCCAGATCTGTTGACCTGCGGCCGCTGCCTGCAAACCTTCCCATTGGAGGCCATCATCGCTTTCATGGACCACAAAAAACTGGGCTGTCAGATCCTCCAGGACGTCGGCCCCATTTCAGGTAATTTCAGTGCAGTGCCCCCTCTGATCCAGGGTTGGGCTTCCTGCCCTGAGGAGAGGGGGCTAAGGTGGACAGATGGGGCACCAAGCATTACTTCCCCTTTCTCCTTGCTCCCCTTAGGGTAGAACTTAGGCGTGGCCTGGGCTTGTCTGTCCTAGGGCAGGGACTAGAGGTAGAGCGGGGGCTGGGCAGCGGAGGAAGGCCACCCACAAGGTGTGGCCATCCCCAGAAGACCGGCCCGGGGTTTTGCCATACACCCCCAATTTAGTTTCACTTCTCCTTCCCCACGGACAGAAATAACTGGCCAGGTGGCTGGACCAGGGTTGGCAGTAGAGGGACCTGGAGTAGGTGGGGACAGTGGCCTCCGGGAGAGGGTTGGAGGCCCGCACCCCTACTGTGTTTCGATCCTTCTAATCAAGACAGTTCAGAGGCAGGGTAGGGGCTTCTGGCGTGTTCCCTTGCTGGGATCTCCCAGCTGAGTGCTGGGAAGCCCCTGGTCGGAGCGCTGGATACTCCAGAGTCGAATATACGAAAGAGGAATTCAAACTATGTGTGATAGATACTTTGTCGGTGAGTGGTCGCAAGATTTAGGTACTTGATCCGAACGGAACTTGAATTTCCAGCTCCTGCTGTGCCCGCCTGGAACTTGGGAACTAGATTAATATTTAGGGATGGGCCAGGGTCTGTAGTCCAATGAGCTTTAGTTGAGGGAGGGGCTAAGGTGGATTTACCAGAGCAGCACCCCAGCACTGACTAGTGGGCACTTGGTGTGTAGAGTTTAGCCTTTTAGGCAGCCTGGATAGTTGTGGGTGCTCTTGTTTGAGACACGGTCTCTAAATAGCCCTGGCAGACCTGGAACTCTAAGTAGGCCAGGTTGGGCTACAACTTAGAGATCTGCCTGCCTCTGCCTTCCCAACGCTGGGAGTAAAGGTGTGTGCCACCACCCTGGCTCAGCTGTGGATCTTTTGGTATCTGCAGCTCATCTTATGTTTGAGAGCTTATAGGGACCAGGATTCTCAGCTGTTCCCTATCTGAAGTTAAAACCCTGGAAGGGGCCCCTCAGATTCCTATGGTCCAGCAACTTGGGAAACTGAGGCTTGTTGTGTAGGATAGGTCTTGTCCAGGATTATGCAGCTAAGGAGGGTCTTCAGTTTAACAGGTTTCTGCTTGGCTTTGTCCTGGTATGGTATCATCAAGGCTCCCATCCAGAGTCTGGGTCTTTGGCTCTAGGAAGTGTCCTGTAGTTGTGTACCATGGGTCTAGGGAAATTTCCTATTTGGAAAGCAGACACTAGCCCATCTCCCCAGTAGGCGGCTGTCTGTGCCAGGCCCCAGCTCTGAGGTCTCAGCAGATCTGCTTTTGGAGCTCCTGTCCCTAATTTTCCAGTGTCTCGCTGACCTCCCCTTACTATGAAACAGAAAGCCATCTTCACAGTTGAGGAAGTTTCCAGAGAGTAGCATCTGTGTCTCTTTATCAGTGAAGGAAGATGCTGGCCTGGTTGGTACTGCTATAACCATCCTATAAGCACTGACTCCCTGCTCCCTCTTCCCCGTTCCAGAATCCAAGGAGATGAAGGCTCTGAGCTGTCTGCGATGTGGCAGACAGTTCACAGGAGCATGGAAGCTGCTATGCCATGCCCAGTGGGATCATGGGCTATCCATCTACCAAACAGAATCGGAGACCCCAGAATCCCCACTGTTGGGCCTGGCTGAGGTAGCTGCAGCTGTGTCGGCAGTGGCAGTGGTAGGACCAGTTGAGGACAAGCCCACCACAGTGAGTAGTGCTGCCCGGCGGAGCCCCACTTGCTTGGTGTGCAAGAAGACCCTCAGCTCTTTCAGCAACCTCAAGGTCCATATGCGTTCTCACACTGGTGAACGACCCTACGCCTGTGACCAGTGTCCTTACGCCTGTGCTCAGAGCAGCAAGCTCAACAGGCACAAGAAGACCCACCGACAGCTGACACCTGGGAGTCCCTGCACCCCTGCCACCAGCAGGGGGGTCTCTCCAACAGCCCCTCCAGAACCAGCTGACCATGCAGCTGCTCCAGCTAGCACACTCCCACACCAGGAAGTGGAGAAGGCTGGAGCTGCAGCCACAGCAGGAATACAGGAACCTGGGGCCCCTGGCAGTGGGGCTCAAGCAGGCCCAGATGCTATGGACTGGGGAGCCACTGCCAAAGTACAAAGGACTGACCCTATAAAGGGTGAGAAGCCAACACCCAAGAAGACCCCCAAGTCGATGGGCAAGAGCCGCGGACCTGGGAGCAGCTGTGAGTTCTGCGGGAAGTATTTTGCCAATAGCAGTAACCTGACAGTACACCGGCGCTCACACACTGGTGAACGGCCCTACGCCTGTGACCAGTGTCCTTACACCTGCGCCCAAAGTAGCAAGCTCAACCGCCACCGCCGCATGCATGGTCTGGGGCCTGGCAGTCCCCGCTATAAGTGCCCACGCTGCTCTGTTCCGTTTGTCCTCCGAGCCACACTGGATAAGCACATATGCCAGAAACATCCAGAGATGGTCTCAGTGTAGTTCTGTCGTCTCTTCATCCTTCCCATTATGTGAATAAATCATCTTATTCATGATGTGCGTGGACTCTGGCTTTCTTGGGGTGTCTGAGGTGGGAGGCTCCCCCTCCATAGTGCGGCTGGCTGGACAGACCGGTTTGGAGTGGGGGTGAGTGCCCTCGGCACTGGAGGACTGGCACAGAAAGCCGTGCTCCCGGTTCTTGGTGTGGGTGAGGCCAGGGGCCGGGCAAGGGCAAGGAGAGGCCTGGACCTGTCGCCAGAGGCCCCTGGGTGCAGTCCAGTCCTAGCCCGTCATCCACTGGCCCTGTCCGCACATGCCACACAGCCTGAGCCCTTGACTGATTGGCCCCTGCCTCCTGGGCAGGCCCCCCTCACCACACCCTGCAGGCTAGGCCGCACCTGCAGCAGTCCTCAGCTGCATGTAGCCTGCAAGTCCCACCTACTCAGGACAGCAAGCAGCAAAGGGCATTAAATAATGTTAGTTTTTATTTTACTACAGAAACCCACGGCATCGCAGCCCCCACTCAGTCTTCTGCCTAATGCCTGTAATGGGGGCTTCGGGACCTGGACCTCGAGCGCCTGCGGAGAAGGGAGAAAACGATGAGGGTGGGATGCTGGGAACCTCTCCCATGCACACATGCACCAACAGGCCTGGAGACTGGGCTGCTGAGGGAAGGAGGGAGAAGGAGGAGTGTCTTCCCCAGGGAACAAGTCCAGCCACACCAAATGAAGAGGCAAAGGAGACTTGGAGAGTCACCCCTGGTAGCTGGACCAGCAGCCTCACCTTCGAGAAGAACTGTACTCTCGACCTGAAAGAAAAGGACAGTGATGCCAGGCAGCCTCCACCTAGCAGGCCACCTCTGCGAGGATGAAGCCCCTCCCCACATTCTCAGCTCAGGTGGGGCACCTGCAGTCTGTGTGTGCCTCAAGCAAGATCCTACTGTTTTGAGACTGGGTCTCACTATGTTGCCTTTGGCTAGCCTGAAACTGGCTGTGTAGACAAGACTGGCCTCAAACTCAGAAACTCAGATCCTTCTGTCTTCCCAGTGTCTGTCAAACTGTTTAGTACTTTTTTAAACAATAAGATGAATTCCCCACATAGGCTGCTCCCAAACAACAAAACAAGTGAGCCTCCTGTGTGAGACTCCACAGTGCTGTTTTTTTTTTTTTTTTTGTGGCATGTGTGTATGTGGTGTGTGTAAATTTGGCTGGACTCTCTTGCCCCACTCTCCAGACTGCCAGATCAGAACTGTTTTCTTCCTTTATTATTTAAAGCAGGATTTCTCCAGGTAACCCTGGTCTCTAGCCCTGGAGTGCTGGATTTTAGGTAAGAACCACCACACCCAGTTTTTCTAATGGTCCCGAGAAGCAGCCTGACTCTCCTGACCCTGGCAATGTGGGAACTGTAGCAATGGTAGGCGAAATACTCACTGTAGCGTGGAGAGGGTGAGCGACTCTGGCGGCTGTACTGGCGTTCCCACTCTTCTCTCTCCTTCTCTCGTCGCTCTCGCTCCCTACAGGGGGAGAGGGGAGGCAACCAACAGGGAGGAGTGAGCACCTGCGGGCTGTAGGCACCTGTCCCTGCGCAGGCTGGACTGCCCTGTATCTACCAGGAAAGCCAGGCCTAACGTGCTCCTAGCCAGTGAGTAGCAGCATACACTGAAGCTCAGGCAGGAATGAGGCAGACAGTGAGGGGAAACACCAGAAGCCGACATAGCCAGCCAACATAAACCCAGTCCCAGTCCCTGGACTCAGAGGGTTTTTGTCTGTGTAGCTCAGATTGGCCTTGAATTTAGGATCCTCCCCTGTGCTGATATCACAGGTGGGAAACACCAGGCCTGGCCTCTTCCTCCACCTGACAGCAGCCTCTGAAGGTGCGGTGCATAATGATATGCGACAGGACAGCTCACAGGAGCACTGTGCCAACCCGAATTCCATCCTCAGGTCCTACATTGGAAAGAGTCCTGATATCTGGAGTTTGTCCTCTGACATCCACGCATGCGCCACTTCGTGTGCCCTGCTGGCTTGCTCACTTCCTTCTTCCCTCTCCTCCCAGCAAGCCAGGCATGGTGTTTCATGCCTGTAGTCCCAGCACTTGGGAAGATAAAGCAGGAGGATTGCCATGAACTCAGAGATACCCTGGCAACTTAGTGAATTCCAGGCCACCAAAAGCTACAGTGTGAAAACCTATCTTAAAAAAAAAAAAACCAGGGCTGGAGAGATGGCTCAGTGGTTAAGAGCATTGCCTGCTCTTCCAAAGGTCCCGAGTTCAATTCCCAGCAACCACATGGTGGCTCACAACCATCTGTAATGAGGTCTGGTGCCCTCTTCTGGCCTGCAGGCATATACACAGACAGAATATTGTACTCATAATAAATAAATAATAATTAAAAAAAAAAACCAAAAGAACCCCAAAACCAAAAACATATGTATATATGTACATGTGTGTATATCTGTTTTTAGAAAACGAGAAAGCAGGAGCGGCAGCAGGTTCCCCCACAGCCCAGGAGGTCACATGCCTAACTATATAGAGGCAGGGGCCATTCCCATCATTGCCCCACAGAGAAAGGCAGCCCACAAATCAGAAAGAACCGACAGGTCCAGAACCCCATCCCTGACTGGCTCCCCTCCTTACCCTGTTACACAGTACAACAGCCCAGGCTTTTCCTAAGGGCCCCAGGCAAACTGAGGACTTGGGTACTAATCCTAGCTGTCTAGTGTGGTGAGTGTGGTGGGCACCGAGCCACTTCAGGCTTCACCTGATCAGAGAGACTTAAGACAAAACCCCAAGCCTATGATCTAGGCCCAGGACTCTGACCACAGCCCAACATCTAACGCAAGAGAAGAAAGGGGAAAGGAAAAGCCCCTAACCTAAGAGACCCACCATGGAGTGGGCTTCACTTTACCACTTATTAAGCATTAAACACCAAGGACACGGTTGTCAGACGTGGGGAGGCCAGAGAGTATGGGGATGCTGTTCAGACATGAGGTCAGAAGGTGAGGGGCCTAGGCCATCAGGAAGAGCCGCCTGAACATGAGGACAGCAATGGGCTGGGGAAACCAACGAAAGGAGGGGAGGGGAGGGGAGCCTCCTGCAGCAGGGCTGCCTTGACCACAGGCCAGGGCCTTACTTCATTCTGATCTTTCGGGCCATGGCGCGCAGCTCATCCTCACGCTCCTGCAGCAGAAACAACTGTGAGGGGTGGCTCAGCCCCCCACTGCACCCAAGTGCCCCACCCCTCTGAGCCTGGCCTGACCTGGCGCTCATGCTCCTGCTGTATCATCTTCTCCTGAGCAGCCTTCTTATCCGCCTTGACTGTGGAGGAAGGTTGTGGGGCTGAGGGCTGTGCTCAGGGTCCCCACACCACCACTTGACCTGCTCTGGCAGGCTCAGAGGTCATCCCACTTTTCCCACAGCTCTGGCTGGACTGGGGGGGGGGGGGACTTACACTGGCGATTCAGAGCCTTCTGCATCCGCAGCTTCAGCCTCTCCTGTGGGGTCAGCTTGGGCTGCGGGAGAAGGGGCGGGACAGGCGTGGGTGCCCAGAGTTCGTCCAGCCCACCTCAGCCAAGAGCCTGGGACTTGGGGGCCAGCTGGAGCCCCGTGGGAGGCAGGGATGGGACTTAGCTTGCCTGGGTAGCCCCTCCCCAGAGTAGTCCCTGGGCTGGTTCTCCCCTCCCCCTGGGCCCCCTGCAGGCCAACCGGGCCCAGCTCTGGACACTGCTGCTGACAGGAATTAGACGGGCGAGTTCCAAATTCTTACTGACTTTGGCAGCTCCTGTCTCTTTACCAGCGGCAGGTTCGGTCCTGGGTGGGAGGAGATGGGAGTGCTACCCTTACCATGGGCCTCAGGACAGCCATTAGCCATGGGCTCCAGAACCTTCAGAATGTGTTCCTGACCCACAGAACCTAGGCAGGATCACATCCCTCTCTAACAGTCTACCCCAGCCGAGGCCATGATGGCAATGCCTCTATATGGCAGTGCACACACCTCCCCACAAAATGAATCCAGTGGGGGCTCCCTCAGCTCCAGCCAGGCCCCTACTCACTTTTTCAGCTTCTCGCCCACAGCAGGGGACGCTGCTGGCCTGGTCAGCTTCTCCCTTGGGGGCGATGGCGAGTGACTCTGGCTCTGGCTGCGGCTGTGGCTTCTGCTCCGGCTCTGGCTTCGGCTTCCACTACGGGTCAGGCTGCGGCTTCGGGAAGGGCTGAGGGACCAGCTGCTGCGGCTACGACTGCTGCTATGGTGCCTGGGACCTCGGGCACCCCGCTTATAGCGGTCACCTGAACGGGAGCGGCTCCTAGTAGTGTAGCAGAGGAGAAGGATTGTCACCTCAATTTCCAAGGCCATGGGTCTCCAATAGGGTTGAGTATATTCAGTCCACTTTTCCCCTCCCCCATACTTCCCTCCGAAAGCTCCTGCGCCTCCCTGGGCACATTCTAGAACATGAGTATGCTGGACACACTTCTCTATCTCATGGGATACCCAGGTGCTAACTTCCGGGGGTGGCCCAGCTCAGGGCACTCAGGTGCCCCACTTTGCTCCACACCTGTGGCGCTCCCTACCCCACACATCAGCCAGCACCAGCACTCAAGCCCTGGACAGGCTGCACAGTCCCAGAGATTCCCCGCTTGGGGTACTAGTGAGAGTCTCGGGCTGGCATCCAGTTTGTGATAGGCTCCGCTTCCCTCCCCAGCCTTTCTCCTGTGATCGGGCTACAGAAAAGATTCAGAAGTCAACTTCTAAATATGTAACAAATCTACCGGGGCTGACTAGTGCTTGTCGTCAGTCCTGAGTGACCACAGCCATCAAGAAACAAGTACTCTCAACCTCTCTAGAGCAACACGAGGATGAGGGAGCCAGGCCTGAGCCTGGCAGTTACAGCTCCCACAGGTGGACGGCGCTATGACTGATACACACACACAGCAAACTGGCAGTGGCACGGCAACATTACATATCATAAGCAGGGCCAGGGTCTACCCTCAACACTTAGACTGCGCCTGTTCTACGAAAGAACAAACTCCAGCTGGGTCAGTAAGCCTGCCCCTGCTTCTGAGCTCTCCCCCACCAAACCTAAAAGCAGCCACAGCCCATATTTCACTGCCCCCTGGGAACCCGACCCTTCCACAAAGGTTATAGCCCCACCCACCAGATTCCCAGGTCCTGCAGACTGGATAGTCCAGGCAGAAGTCAGAGACACCTCCATGCCCAGTGTCCCTGAAGAATTATCAGGCCCCACCCCAAATTTTGGGCACCTACCCCGTCCTGCTTCCAAATAGGTGCTTACTGAAAAAGAGCAATCTGTCCCCAGCCTGCCTCCCCAATGCCAGCACCCGCCCAAATGCGAGTGCGGACCTGCTTCTGCGGCGAGGCGCGTACCCGCCACGCCGGGCTGGCGAGCGCGAGTAGCGGCGTCCGTCTCGGGAACCTCCTTCGGAGTGCCGCCGTCCGCGACTGCGGGAGCGCGAATAGCGCCGGGAGCGGGAGCGCGAGCGGGACCAGGACCGCGAGCGAGAGCGCGCATGGCGGCCAGACCGGTAGTAGCCACGGCGTGAGCGCGAGCTGGAGCGCGAACTGGAGCGAGAGCTGGACGTCCTGGAGGCGGAGGACGAGGAGGAGCGGCGGCTGTGGGAGCACGGGGCCATCAGCACCACTGCCCTTAGAGGAACTCCCCACCCCCCCACCCCGGGAACCGGCTTGGGTGCCCACAAGCGTTACCGACCGGGCACTGGCATTGCGGCCTGGAGTGGGGCCGCCGGGCTGGGGGGGTGCAAGGGGCTTCCCGGGGGTGGCCCCCGATGCGGCGGCCGCGGCGGCTGCAGCAGCTGCCTCCTCATCGCTGCCCCCAAAACTGGTGATGAAAGTGATCTTTTCCTCGCGGCCTGGGCTCGGGGAGCGAGAGCGGGAGCGGGACTCAGAGCTGGATTCCGAAGGTGACCTGCAGCAGAGGGTGGGCAAAAGGGAGGTCAGCACTCAGAACCCACCCCAGCTGCACCAGGGCCCTAGTGGGTTGTGTGAGCTAGAGGCCAGTCAGGTAAACATCCATAGGGAGGTCAAGTCCAGCCAGAGCAAAGAGAGACCTTGTCTCAAAAATAAATTAATTGGTCATGGGACATGCCTTTAATCCTACTACTGAGTCAAGCCCAGCCGGGTCTGGAGAGCAAGTTCTAGAACAGCCAGAACTGTTACACAGAGAAACCAAGTAAGCTTGCAGCTGGTGAGAAGGCTCAGCAGGAAAAGCCTCGCTGTGCTCCCACGCGTGACAGCTTCAGGTCAACCCCTGAACCCACACACAGTGAGACCGTATTCCTCTAAGCTGCCATTTTACCCCCAGCCCTGTAACATATGCACTGCACCCACCCACCCACACAAATGTAATTTTTCAAAACAGAAGATGGGCCTGGGGGTGGTAGTGGTGCATGCCTTTAATTCTGGCACTGGGAAGGCTAAGGCCAGAAGTTCTCTGGCTATTTCAAGGCTAGCCTTGTCTACTCTACATAGAGTTCTAGGATAACCAGGGCTACACAGAGAAACCCTGTCTCAGTAAACAAATATGAAAAAAAAAGAAAATGCCTGGCTTTATGTAGTCAGTAAAAATGAAGGGCTGGGTATAGTTGCCTATGCATGAGGCTCCCTCCGGGTTTCAATAGACCTGGAGAGTAAATTCTCAGCTGTTCCATGTAGTTTAATTTCATCCTGAGATCCTGGGGCCTAGTGGAACACCCTTTCGAGCAAAGCAGCCAACACAAAAGCCCCACCAGGCCCCACCCTTGGCCTTAAGAGAGCAGCAGGCAGAAGTTAAGTTGGACACCCTGGGACCCGCACCATGCTTGCTGGGTGAGGCTGTCAGGCCTGGCACTGCATACTATTTCTGGGAGTGTGTGTTAAAGACACCCAATCTCCAGATCCCCTATGCCGTATTTGATGGTGTGTACCATAGCCTCTTCTGTTGACGGTGTTGAGGAAAATAAATTGGAAAAACAAAACTGATATGGATTCAACAACCACCCACAGACCACAAGATGATGGCTTTGTCCTGGGTGCTGACACTTACCGTTTATAGGGGTCATAGGTGGGGCTGTCTCGGCGGGCATAACTATGTAGACAACAGGAAAAACAATGGAGAGCTGAGAGTGGGCGGGTGTGAATCCTGGGCCTCTCCCACCCAGATCCCCAGTGCTGCAGACTATGCCTATGCACCCTGACTATGGGGAACCCACACCTGTCTCCTTATCACAGCATGAGCAGCCCTGGTGCTGCCGGCTTTCCAACCCCACACTGGAAGAACTTGCCCATAACCAGTCCCTGATCGATGCTGGTGTGAAAACAACAGAGTGCCTAACTTAACTCAGCGACTCTTCATAGGACAGGAACAGGCCCAGAGAGGGCAAGTGGCTTGCCTACGGTCACACTGTTCAAAAGTGAAGGAGCCAAGATCCCAGCCCAGGTATGTGGCCTGCATCTAGAATTTTGAGTCAATATACTGAGAGGGCCACTGAGTTATTATTATTAAAAGCAGTAATAATGAGAATCCAGGGCTGCCTAGCCCTGAGCAGTTTAAACCTTAGAGCCACATTCAGTCCTTTTCCTTTATCAGAGACTTGCCTAGGGTCACCAGGCCAAGCCTCCCCTCATGTGGATAGAGTGCCTCAAGACTTCCATGTGGGAAGTGGCTCAGGCCCTCTCCTTGGAGGTAAGGGTTCCCCACTTTGCAGAGGAAGAGCCCAGCTAGAAGAGAGGAGTCATTTATCTAGACTCTCCAGAGGTCACAGAGCAACACAAATCCACATGACTGGGGCCCTGAGCTCTGGCCACAGTTCCTCTAGCCATCACCAGTAGCTTCCTGTCCATTCCCCAAGAGTCCCCAGGCCAGCAGGGTTAGATGGCAGGTGGCAGAGGAAAACATACAATGCTACTCCTCACTAGTAACTGTCATTCCAGGTTTGTCATTAGAGCACTCCTTCCTGAAGCCACAGCTGTGCTCCTGAGCCCCTGGCTGTGAGCAAAGCTGCCCAGGAAAAAAGTCCTACCTGGGAGGGCTGATCTTGCGGCCCCTCAGCCGCTTTTCTCTGAACTCTCTTCGCTGTCGCCGGGAACGACGGCCCTGGAGAGAAGTGCCAGGATGGTGAGGAGTGTGCCTTCACTAGAGACACACCTTTGCCCCCTTCACCCTACCCAGAACTCACCGAGTACATGGCTTTTTCCTCCTCCAGGGCCTTGGCATGTTTGATGGCCTCTGCCTCCTCCTTGTCTTTCCGTAGCATCCTGCAGAAGGAGAGGAAATCAGCATGAAGGGCAAAGGTCACAGGGTGAGCAGAGCCCTAGCAAAGACAGCAGGGACCTAATGGTACTTCGGGATTCTAGGATACAACTCTTTCCTTCTTTCTCCCTGAGGAATGGCAGTTACAGGCCTGACTAGTCTTGAACTCACTAAAGTAATCCTCTTAACTAAGTTGATGTACACGCACGCATCCCTGCCCTTTCTTTTCTTTTCCTGACCTTCCCTTTCATGGAATTTGTTCTGTAGCCCAGGCTGATTCTGAACTTAAGACCCTCTTGCCTCAGAGGATCTGAGGATCATAGGTGTGTGCCACTACACCAAATTTCTTTGATATATTCAACAGATTTTATTGAGCACCTAAAAAAAAATCCGTTTTTACATTTGTTTTATGTGTATGGGTATTTGGCCTGCAAGTGTGTCTGTGTATCACCCGTGTGCCTGGTGCCCCTGGAGGAACTGGCTGTGAGGTACCATGTGGGTGCTGGGATCCCAAACACAACATAACCACAAGCGCTCTCCTGAAGAACCTTCTGAAAGACAGGTGCTGCTTTAGGAGTGAGAGCTCAGCGCCTGGGGCTGCAGAGACGGCTCACAGGTTAAGAACACCTACTGTTCTTCCAGAGGACCTGAGTTCAGTTCCCAGCACCCACATCTATCTGACAGCTCACAGCTGCATGTTAACTCCACCTCCAGGGGACCTAACGCCCTCTTCTGTCCTCTGCAAATACCAGATGCACATGATGCACGGAACTAACTGCATGCAGATAAAATGAAATAAAATCCAAAACAAAACACAACAGAACCCACCAGACAGTGAAGGCACACGTCTTTAATCCCAGCACTCGGAGACAGAGGCAGGTGGATCTCTGTGAGTTAGAAGCCAGCCTGGTCTACAGAGCAACAGAGAACAGCCAGGAATAGACAGAGAAAATCATTCTCGCAAAACCAAAGAAAGGTAAAAAAAAAAAAAAATTAAAAATTTTTTTTAAAAATGATTTATTTAACTTTATTTTATGTGCATTGTTGTGAAGGTGTCAGATCTCATGGAACTGCATTTTCAGACAGTTGTAAACTGCCATGTGGGTGCTGGGAATTGAACCCCGGTCCTCTGGAAGAGCAATCAGCGCTCTTAACTGCTGAGCCATCTCTCCAGCCCATAAAATTTTTTGAAGAACAATGCAGCATTAAATCCTCACACTGGCAATGTGGAGGCAGGAAGATCAGAAGTTTAAGGCCATCTTTAGCTATATAGCAAGTTTGAGGCCCTATCTCCAAATAAATAAGTAAAAAGAAAAAGAACACATTCAGCACTAGCCAGGCATGGTGGCTCACACCTGAAATCCCAGTATTGCCAGAGGATTGAGGATAGCCTGGTGATACTTTGAGAACCCTTTTCAAAGTCAAACAAACGGGGCTAGAGAGATGATTCAGAGGTTAAGAGCACTGACTGCTCTTCCAGAGGTCCTGAGTTCAATTCCCACATGGTAGCTCACAATCATCTGTAATGGGATCTGGCACCCTCTTCTGGCCTGCAGACATACATGCAGACAGAATACTGTATACATAATGAATAAATATTTAAAAAAAAAAAAAACCTTAAAAACAAACAAGAAAAAAAAACCAAATGAACAGGGAGGGGGTGCAGGAGGAGATACCTTCATCCCTTTTTTACATTCTGCAAATAAAAATATCCTTGCTACTTTTACTAAACAAAACAAATGAAAGCAATCAACCCAGCCAGGCCTGGTTAGGCCTGGTAATGCAAGCCTGTAATCCCAGCTACTGGAGACTTCAAAGAGTGCTCAAGGCTCTAGTTTGGGAAACTTCAAGCACGAGGAGACTGAGTATAGGGTCCCTCAGATAGTGCCAACTACACAGGAAACCTCAGCACAGAGGTAAGAGCCACACAGAAAGCCTGAGAAATCATGGAGTAGGGTGCCCAGGGGTGAGGCAAGGTGAATGGCAACAGGGCTCAGAAGACAGACTAGGCATTGAACAACTCCAGTGAGGAGGCCACACTGGGGCTTGCGGTCAGGGAAGGGAGAGGGACCCAGGTAGGTGAGGCCAATGGCCGTGTGCTCCTGACAGTGGTCAAACTGCTAGAGTAAGAGCTCTCAGCCTATGGGTCAAACCCTTTAACAAACCTCCACTGCCAAAAACATATTCTCACTACAATTCATAACAGTAGCAAAAGCACAGTTATGAAGTAGCACCAAAAACAATTTTATGGTTGGGATCACCATAACACCAAGGAACTGTAATAAGAATCACTGTGCTA
Source organism: Microtus pennsylvanicus (assembly GCF_037038515.1). Classification (NCBI taxonomy): domain Eukaryota; kingdom Metazoa; phylum Chordata; class Mammalia; order Rodentia; family Cricetidae; genus Microtus; species Microtus pennsylvanicus. Next base: position 141,495,288 of record NC_134579.1, on the reverse strand, counting down.
GCTGGGCGGTGGTGGCGCACTTGATCTCAGCACCTGGGAGGCAGAGGCAGGTGGATCTCTATAGTTCAAGGTCAGCCTGACCTACAGAGTGAGTTCCAGGACAGCAAGGGATGTTTCACAGAGAAACTCTGTCTCAAAAACAAAAACAAACAAACAAACAATAAAGAATCACTGTACTAGAGAGCTGTGGGTTCAGACTTGGGTAGCGACCTGGGATTGATCCCTAGGTTCCACAGAAAGTGCTTGGCAAGGTATGACCTGGTACAGGCAGAGGCTCCTGCCATGTGATCATGTGAAGAATAATGCATAAAGCTGCACCACAAGAGGGTGCTGTCCCCAAGGAACCTAGTAGTTTTTAGGTCACGTTGTGTGACAGGATCTGTTTCTGCAGCAAGTCCCACCAGTGCACTGTTCATAGGCTGAGAAGGATAGCTGTGGTACCAGAGAGGTGCCTCGGAGGTCAGGGCAGGGACAGAGTCCAGCATGTCAAGCCAGCGTGGTCTCACCTGACAAAGTCTCCATCAGCCATGCCATAGGTTGTGGCCTGCTTATTGAGATCAGCCACCTGCTCCTGGTTCAGCTCATCCACATCCACCTCCACGTCTGCACCAAGAGAAAGGCTGTCAGGGACCCTAGTCCCAGGAGAAGATAGAAGGGGGTAGTGCCCCAAGTGGGGACAGGTCTACCAGGTAGAACACCTTCAGGGAGGATGTAGCTGTGCTGGCTCTGCTGAGGCCCAAGCTGGGGCTTGGTCAGGACAGCATACTGCACAGGGTGGACAAATAGGGGAGGGTGGATGAGTCTGCAGATGGAGTGCAGGAAAGAGAAGAGGATGGGAGGTGGACAGAGACAGGCGTGGGGCGGGCATCAGAGCAGCGCACGGAGGGAGGGCAGGAGACATCAGCTCTGCCTGAGGCTAAGCCCACATGTACAGGAAGAGCAAGCTGGAAAGGCGGCAGCCGCAGTCTTCTCACTGGGGACTTCCATAGGAGGAAAGGCGGTGAGCATGGGGATGAGTGACAGATGCTGGATGGGGGCAGCTCTAGGAAAGGGGAAGATTCATTTCCCAGAGAAAAGAAAGGCTGACCCAGGTACAAGAGGAAAAGCCAGCCCCAAGGTGGGAAAATCTTATAGAAACAGGGCCCAGAAATGATTGGGAGAGGGGACAGGGACAGAGAAGGCTGGGAGTGGGCCAGGGAAGCAGGGGAAGGCTGAGGTCCTATAGCTGGGGCAGAGGAAGGCCTTGTAAGCATGGGTACCCTACAGAGGGTGAGGGACAAGACACAAAATCGATGCCTAGGGGCTTCAGGTGGGGAGGGCAGAGAGGGGACCCCACCGATGTCGGGGATGACCTCATCTTCATCCGAATTGCTCTCCTCCTCAGCTGGTGACTCCTCCTCCTCTGTTTTCTCGGCCACCTTCTCTACCTCGGCCACAGTACTATCTTCATAGGTATAGCCAATGGAAGCCTTCTTCTCTGCCAGCCTGTGAAATGAGTCATGAGCCAGGGGCTACCCAGCAGGAGTAGGGCCATAGGCAAGCCCCATGATAGATCCTGAGTCCTTGGCAACATGTGTCCACCTAAGATGCTCCACTCTAGTTCCCGCTTATGGCCTGGTCCTTCCCATTCCTCTCCTGGCCTCCTGGCCCAGGCACTGTCCTGGGCTGCCCCGCCTTGCCCATGTTGGCTTACTCCTGTCAGGAGACAAGACTGGCTGCACAGGTCTTAAGTCTCATTGAGTGCAGAGCCAGAGCCGTCTTTACAAAGTGTGCCCCAGTTTTGCTTTCAGGGGACACACTGAGAGGCCACTATTGATTTCTGCTGTCAACTCCCCTGCTTCATCCCAGCACCCTTATCCTGAAGCCAAGGCTTGAGTGTCTGGGAAGTACCCAAGCATGTCAGGAAGCAGATCCTACAGTGGGTGCTCCCAGATATGATCAGGGCTCCAACTACAGTGCCCAGCCAGGTTGGCTTTTGAGATGGCTGGCAACCCTGGGCTTAGGACCCCAACCTCTGCAAAGTGACATCAGCATCTCTAGGTGGCAAGCTTACTGCATGCAGGCACTGGAACAAGTGCATGACACCCCCAACACCCATGTTCTTCACAGCTCCTGACTTAAGGCTGACTCCAAGAGGCTGCCTTCCCTCGGCCCTCTCCACAAGACTCACACTCAGGCAGTTTCCCCACAGGGCTCATGACTCCTACTCTGCAAAGTGGGAGCAACAAGCTCAGTCAGAGCCTGTCCTCTGCTGCTGACTCTTCCTCTCCACGTATAGACCATAGACTGCGGTGGTGAGGTGGGAGGGCTGGCCCCACCCATCAGACCAGCCCTTGACTCACTTCTTCTTCTCATCCTCGCTGGGTCTCTGGAGGCCTCCATACAGTTCATCAATGTAGATCTGATACAAGCACTGTTCCTCAGAGACTGGCAAGGAGAGGTCAGAGGTCAGCACAGCCTGGCATATGTGCGTGTGGAGTGGAGTGCAGAGAAGGGCGTGGGCAGCCAAGGCAGGGTCCCCTACTTCAAATCACTCTGGTATACAACATCAGCTAGATGATCCACTCTCCCTGTGATCCTGGTAATGTGTAACGTAGGATCACTGACAGAGTGAGTACTTGCGACTTAGGGGCCCTATCGCTGTCATGGGGCCTCTCTGGCCTCCAGAACCATATGCATGCCCGTAAGTGTTGGGTATCATGTGGACCCCACTGGCCACCACCCCATACGGTCCTGTGGCTTGGTTTGTACTGGTGGGGTGTCTGAAGATCATGCTCTCCTACACCCCCAGCACCCACTTCAGGAGCTTCCCAGGGTACTTAGGCAGCATGGCTTCCCTTCAGCTCTCCCTATCCTCTGCAGGCTTCTGCCTAGCTTTCCTTTCTTTTGAAGGGGGAGGGTGAAGGGACACTTAAGACTGCATGACAAGCAAGTGCTCTACCATGAAACTGTATCCCCATCTTTCTGAGACAGGGTCTCACAATGTTATTCAGGCTGGCCCAGGCAAGCCCTGAAAATGAGATTCCCCCGCCTCAGCCTCTGGAGCACTTCTGGTGCTGGGTCACTGTACCAACCTGAGCACTTCAGCTTTCTACCAGTGGCACCTGGTGTCTGGGCTAGGTAACACAGCACGGCCTCTTCTTGGCCGTGGCAGACACCCACCTCAGAACCTCTATGCACTCTATCCCAGGGACTGGAATCCACACCTCTCCCTGGCTCAGTAGAAAGCATGTATACCCAGCTCTGCCTTCCTTCCCTTCAGGAATGCTTAGCAAGCGGTCTCTTACACTACCTAGGCTTGTTCTTTTTTTTTTTTTAATTTATTTATTTATTAACCTAGGCTTGTTCTTAAACTGTTCGTGTGATTATGCCGTGGCTCTCTGTCCACCACTGGACAGTAGAGGACACACTGCTTGTAGGAGTGAATGAAGAAGTAAGGGAAGCCCGGGCTCTAGCTCTAAGGAATCAAGGCTTGGGCAAAAATGACAGCACTGCTGGGCAGGGGTGGCGCACGCCTTTAATCCCAGCACTCGGGAGGCAGAGGCTGGCGGATCTCTGTGAGTTCAAAGCCAGCCTGGTCTACAGAGCAAGTTCCAGGACAGGCTCCAAAGCTACAGAGAAACCCTGCCTCAAAAAACCAAAAAATAAATAAATTAATTAATGATATTAAGAAATACATAAACGCATCTTAAAACACGGAAATCTGGGACTATCAAGCCCATGTGCAGGCCTCCTGTGCCAGTGTGAAGCAAGATTTGCATATGTAATCCCTGAACTCTCAAGCTGACCCCTGGAGCAGACACCCGAGACCTGCCAGTAAAGGGGTTTGTGTGTAGGTGACCCTGGACAATTGTATCCATAGTGAAGACTCCACTTCCATAGACACCTCTGAGTCCTGTCTGTAAAATGGGCGTCAAGCTGGGCACAGGGATCCTTGCCTATAATTGCAGCTCTGGGGGGAGGGGATCACCAGTTTCAGGGCAGCTTGGGCTACAGAGTAAGACTGTCTCAAACATGTAGACAGTAAGAAACATAACCCGAGATCCAATGGTGCAGCAAGACAGGAGAGCAGGCCCCTAGCGTCTGTGTGTGTGTGGCCCTGCATCATCCCCAGCACAAAGCACTGACGGGGAAAAGGAAACTAAGGAGTCCTCTGCCCTTCTGGGTTTGTTTTATGTTTGCAATGCTAGGGACAGAAACAGATTCTCAAACAGACACCCATGTGTCCATGCATGCCATGCGCACATGTAACAAGGCTTGCATGTGGAGGTCAGGGGACAATTCAGGAGTGGGGTCTCCTGATCAAATCCAGGTTGTTAGGCTTTCATGGCAGGTACTCCTAACTACTGACTAACTACTGAGCCAGTTCCCTAGCCTTACACAAGCCACACCCCCAGTCACATGCAGGTGTGCCAGATGAGCTAACAGAAAAGACTTCCCATGAGGATGTGCCTTCCAGGGAAAGCCGGGGTGGGGGGTGGGGGAGTCCTCGCCTTCTGGAGCCCCAGTGAAGGCCAGTCGAACTGTCCGAGGTCTTGCTCACAACAAAGCAGTGTTTCTTCCTGCGACCCTTGCCCATGCAGTGGGCGCAGTGCATGTGCACCCTTCTTCTTTTTTAGTTAAAGGATCCTACACAGACTCGGAGGGAAGGGATGGGAGGTGGCCTGGGCAGAAACCTCCAAGTCTCTAACTCCAGAGAGCCCTGTGCTAGTTTCATGGACAAAGGCCCAGAAGGGAGAGGAGGTACACAGACTGGGACAGAACCAAGGGCAACCAGCAGCAAGTACCTGGGTGAGCCTGGTCTAGGTCGTCGAGCCTCAGGCCCCCATGCCCCATGCCCCGCCCCGCCCCGCCACTCACTGCCGGCGAAGTCGTTCTGCACCAGGCCTCGGTACCGCTCGTAGTTACATTTCCGTTCGTCCGACTCCTGCTCCGGGGAGCTTTTGGTGCGAGAGGTTAAAGGAAAGGTAAACCAAAGAAAAGTGGGGAGGCTTCTGACTAAGGGAGGAATGGACAAGGCTCTTCTTGCCCAAGAAAGGTGACAGGTATACCGAGGCAGAGAGCTGCTATGGGGTCCCTGGCAGCTCCGCCTCCGAGGACTTACATGGTGGTGAGCAGTGGGGGGGTGTAGTCGGGGATGTGGTCTAGATGTGCGCGAACATCAAAGCGGTCAATCATGTTGTTGGTGTCCCCTTGCCAAGGCATCCTGAGATGGGAGGGGTGAGGCAGAGAGGCAGGACTCAGAATCCAAGCACCCGGTCCCTACCATCTCAAGTCCCTCTGACCCCCAGTGTCACTTCACTCTCACCTCCAGCTCAGGTCTCGATGCTACACCCCCAAACTACATCTAAGATCTGGTCCCAACAACAAAGCCATCCATCTACTGGCCCACTTCTCAGAGCCAGGCAACAAGGAACTTAAACCAGGTCAAGGAGGCCACTAAAAGAACCACAATCACCTTGAAACATCCCCTCCGCCCCTGCCCCTGTGAGCTTCAGTCAGCGCTAAGTTTTCCCCACACCGTGATTGTCTACATAACCTCTAACAGTCAACTTTACACACACAATCTTCCCAACCCAATCACACAGAAGCCAGTCCTTACCCGAACTCTACTGCAGACTCAAGAGTACCCCCCAAGTCCCTTCTGACACTATACCACCCCTCAACAGTCTTACATGTTCACAGGGCTCTCAGCAGCCAGGGCAACGGCAGAATCCAGGTGAACCTTGCAGGCGCGGCCATGCACCTGCAGGAACTGGGCGGGATCTTTCTTCTGCAGGGAGGGACAGGTCAGAGGTCACCAAGGAGCCAAGGCCCACCACACCTCCACAAGTAGGCCTAGTGGTCAGCTGGCCTCTGGGTCAAGTCCCTGGCCACACCTTACAGGTGAGCCAGAGTGCACAGCCAGCATCCGAACCACCATTTGGGACAGGGAACTGTGCCCTCCCAGATGTGGCCAGCAGTGCTGAACTCTGCTCTAGCTGAGCCATCCTGACAGCCAGCCTATCTCTCTTGGCTACTTGGGAAACTGAGGCAGAAGACTGTAAATTAAAAGCCTACCCGGGCTACAGACATACTGTCTAAAGTATTACCCCTAACTCTTTGTGTCTATCCGGGGCCATTCATCTAGAGCACAATGTGAGCACTGGCCTGCAGCAGCCTTGAGGGCGACGAAATCACTCAAGCGGCAGGCATGTCTGCAGGCTCCAGGGAGATACCAGGCAGACAAAGTCCTGCTCCATATGCCCTAGGGTGGTGGAACTGACAGCCAGCACAGGCAAGGCACAAGGAAACTGAACTGCACACAAGTGACCCTGGGCTGAGGCTGTAGCCATGGGACAGTGCAGGAAGCCCTAGCTCTACCCTTAGCACCAAAAGGAAACTACAGAAGAGAAAAAGCTAAACAAAGAGCTGGGGATGGTGGCCCAGGTGTTTAACCCCAGCAGTCAGGAGGCAAAGGGAGGTAGAGCTGTAATTTGAGGCCAGCCTGGTCTACAGAACAAGTTCTAGGGCAGCCCAGGCGACACAAAGAAACTGTCTCGGAAAATAATGAATGAATGAATGAATGAATGAATGAATAAATAAATAAATAAATACCAGTCCCCCAAAAGGATACCTAAGTTGGAGACTCAACCCTGGGTCCTAGCTTAGGGGAGGACTTACAAATTCAAATCACAAAAGCACCATGGGAAGCATAAACCTGGTGGCAGGAAAGGTAGAGAGCTCTGGCCTGGCAGTTCCTGGGGTCACATTACATCACTGGGGGAGAGGATGGAAGCTCAATGCTGCACTGTAAATCCTGAGCTGGCTCCCACAGTTCTGCCGTAGTCATGCTCTGGCTGGGTCCTGCTCTCCACGGTCGTCTCTTCCTGGGGCATGTGGCTACCCTGCCCTCTGCAATGCAATGTTTTCCTGGTCCCTCCAAGCCATGGCCTCCTCTCCCCAGAGCCTCTGCGTGCTCTGGGTGTCTTCCTGACTTTCCCCCTGGCTATCCTGGTCCAGGTTATGGGTCTCCCTGCTTTTACTTCCAGAAAGTTCCAGGCTCTGTGCTATTGTTCCCCCTCAGCAGGGCTGCTCTCTCACTTACTTCATGGCTCCTCTAGAGCATCCCTAATCCGCTCCACATAAATGCCTTACTGGGCCCACTTGTTTCCTCGGGGCGCCTACCAGCACCTGCTATTCTAGCCCAGCTAGCTCCATCGCCACCAGCCTCCCACAAGAACATGAACATCCCAAGGGGCAGGGATCTGTTTTGCTCACTGCTGGATATGTCCCCAGGGCCTGTAAATTAAGCAAGAGAAGAAAAGAATTCTCCTCACAGAAACAGCCTCACCTGCTTGCCATCCCAGCTCCACGCACAGCTCTGTCTGCTCCCCCATCATCCCCAGCAGGGGTGGATGTAGGTCAGAGCAGGGGCCCAGAGCAGCCACAGCTGGCCCCCTGCTCACATGACTCTGCCCAGCACTGGGCTGTCAAGACCCTCAGTTCACAGTGAAGCTGACAGAGAGAGGGCCTACCCAAGATCACAGGGGGCAGCAGGTAGCTGTGGAATCAAGCCCTTTGCACCACACCTGCCTGCCTCCTTCAATCCTCAGGCCACACAGCCTCCAGCAAGCCTGAGGCCAAGCCTCTAGGGACACCAGGTGAGCGTAAAGTCTGCAAGAGCCCCTGGAGGGATCTGTATCCCAGAAGTGACAGGCACAGAGCCCAAGTAAGCGCCCCCAGGTCAAGGCATGCCTGAGGAGTGGCACTATGGAAAAGTCAAGCTATCCTAACAGCCAGGATCTGAGCTAAGCAGTTTGTGAAAACATCCTCCACTCAACCTCTGCAACCCCAGAAACACCCATTTCCCACAGGAGGAAACTGAGGCAAAACCACACTCAAGATCACACCCGCATCAAGCAGAACTCGTCTGTCCCTAGATGGACCTAGCTCCTTTCTAAGGTGTTAATATTAGGGCAATTGCTACTGTGGTAAAGAGCACCTAGCGAAGAATCTATGCTCAACCATTTTCATTCGAACTTTTCTGCTGTGCAGTAGATTAAACTCAGTGCTCTCTCACTGACCAAAGCCCCACCCCGCCCTTAACTGGGTAAGCACAGTGTAGAAGCCTCAACCAACGAGAAGAGGTTCTCAGCGTGAATTAGGTTGTCCATCTCTACCACAGCCTCCTCTTGCAAAGTGCAAACTCTACCCACTAAAGAATGCCCTTCCCGGCTCCCTGCCCCTAACAATGCCATTCTAGGTAAGTGTTTGACTACATCAACTGGCATGCAGGATCAAGCTGCATCATACAATATAGCCTTTTGGGTTTTCCTGTTTGGTTGGGGGACAGGGTCTCACATGTAACTTACCCTGACCAGGACTTCACAGAGCTCCATACCCAGAGTGTGGTACTGTTTTGCTGTACTGGCTCCGTGTTCCACACTGGATGTGAGGATACACACCTCCAGTGTATGCAGAGTGACATTTTTTCCTTTTCCCATTTTCATGTGTGTGCACTTGGGTGGGTACACATGCACGTGGAGGCCCTGGGCTCAGGAATCACCCTCCATCTCCCTTATACCTTCATCGAGGCAAGGTCTCTCAATCAAATGCAAAGCTGGCTGACAGGGCTAGTTTAGCTAGCCAGCTTCTCTGGGATCCAGCCTCTGCCCTCCTGAGGCTGAACTACAAGTGAGCCACTATGCCTACCCAGCATTTTGTGGGTTCTGGGGAAGCAAACTCTGGTTCTCATGCTTGCATAGCAATTGTTTTAACCCCCGAGACATTACCCAGTCCACCATTTCCTTATTCATGCATCCCATAGACAACGACGTTCTTCTAACTATTGGCTTTGTGAGATACACTGCAAAGAACCAGGCTGTCCCTTCCTAAGACGCAAACTCCAGGCCGAGAGTAGTGCATGAACATAGCATGTATACCTAGCACAAATAATCTCTAGGCTCACCCGAGCAGTGGTGGCGCACGCCTTTAATCCCAGCACTCGGGAGGCAGAAGCAGGCAGATCTCTGTGAGTTTGAGGCCAGCCTGGTCTACAAGAGCTAGTTCTAGGCCAGGCTCCAAAACTACAAAGAAACCCTGTCTTGAAAAACCCAAATAAATAAATAAATAAATAAATAAATAAATAAATAAATAAATAAATAAAATAATCTCTAGGCTCCATCCCTGGCACCAGAGGCAAACAAATCAACGGAATCCACTCTTACAACCAGGCTGCATTGCCTCTGAGCTCAGATAGGTCTGGAGTCCATGCACACATGCTCTGTCATGCACTGCCTCCGTGAACTCCAGCACTTACCAATGGATGCCCAAGGCCAACAGCTCAAGTTCCACCCACTAAGCCTCACAGTTCAGTGTAGGGGACATCCCTGCCTTTACCAAGGACTACCCTTACATACTGGGCACGGCTGACATGGGCCTTCCAGAGGGAGACTTGTTTATATCTCACCTGTGTATTAACAGGGGTTGTTTCTCTTTCTCTTTTTCCCTCTCAGACAGTCTTGCTCGTGCAGCTCTGGCTGGCCCCAAACTCACAGAGATTCGCCTGCCTCTGTCTCCCAAATGCAAAGATTAAAAGTGTGCAACACCATGTCCTGTGGATTGTGTTTCTTTATCCAAATGACTGGACTGATTAGAGAAGAGGCATGGAGGCACACACGTGTGATCCCAGCACCCGGGAGGCTGAGGCAGAAGGAATGTGAGTTGGGGTAGACTGAGCTACACAGCGAATTCTAAGCCAGCAACTTAGCAAGATCCAACCTAAAAACAAAAAAACAAAAACAAACAAAAAAACAAAAAAAACCCACAAACAAAAGCCAAAAAAACAAGAAAAAAAAGAAAGATGTCAAGAATAGGAACAGTGACAGAAAAGTCACAAAACTCAAAGAAAAGCAGTCACCGAGAATGATCAGCGATCAGGGATGTAAAACCAGCAGCCACAGTCCACTGTGGCTTGCTCACCCCTGCTTCCACAACTCCCCCAGGCCACCCCAGCCACCGGCAGTGGGCTGGTGTCTCTCACAGCTAGGCTCCACACATCCTAATGCAGATCACATTCCCAGGCAGGACACTGGCTGCTTGTATGGTCCCCATGACAAAGAGCCCCACAGACACTTGTTGTCACCCAGTGAGGGGCTGTTCCTAGGCACTGTAGGGAAGGGGAGCCTGAACACCACTCTTCAGGCTCTCTCTGTGGCATCCATCCACCGCTCTGAATGCCAATTCCACTGTACCCAGCAATATCAGGGACTGTGAGTCTGTTATTTTTCCTTTTCTTTATGTGGGGGAGAGGGTGCTGGCTAGGCAAGCACTCACCACTGAGCCACATCCCAGCCCATAAGTTAACCCTTCCAGAGCACAAGTTACACAAACTGTGACACACGAGCTGTGTGGCTGTCTCCTCCTGGCTCAGGAGGCTAAGGCCACTTAAAAGGCTCTGACACTTACTACTTTTTCTTTTGTTTTCTTGTTTTTTTTCGAGATAGGGTTTCTCTGTGGCTTTGGAGCCTGTCCTGGAACTAGCTCTGTAGACCAGGCTGGTCTCGAACTCACAGAGATCCGCCTGCCTCTGCCTCCTGAGTGCTGGGATTAAAGGCGTGCGCCACCACCGCCCGGCCTGACACTTACTACTAATTTGACAACATTCTTCTTAAAGTTGTTGCCACAGCAACACAAGTGCTGACTAAGGCCAAAGACAGGGAACACTGGTAGAACCACCTGTAAACACGGCAGGGAGCTCCAGAGACGTGGCTTTTATGAGCTGTCACCCATGCTGGGGTGGGCTTTGTGGTGATGCAGATGCCTGAGTCCTCCATGATCTGTACATAACTCCAAATACACTCAAAGGGTCACCAGGCTTGACTTTCAAGGAATTCTCTTTGATATGTTGCCGTGCCACAAAACACCCAACAGGCAAGGCACACTGATCTAGATATCCAATCCTCCAACCAGCCTGCGAGACAATCTCAGGTGGTTGCTCTCCACCGACAGGCCACACACCTCCATGCTCCTACTTCAGTGGTCACCTCATAATCTGGTGTGGAACCCCACCCAGCATGGAACCTATGCATGTCTGCTTCCTTGAGGAAGAAAGGTCAACAGGACAGGGGCCAAGGGTCACAGGAGAACACCCAGAAACCCTCTCAACAACAGGCACGAGAGCCTCTGTCCCCTTTCTCTCATTTCCTCCTTGCTGCTGGGTGGAATGAAGACACAAGAGCTGGAGCCTCCACAGCTCTCTCAGACCTCACAACAAAACTTTCCAGAGATAAGAGACAAACTTCTGTCATGTTTGCCACTCATTCATATTCCATTCCTCTGCCTAGAGCCAAACTGATTCCACATGGTGCATCAATTTGCATGCACAAGGAAATATTAGGCAACAGAGGGATAGCCAGAAGGCCTGGATAACGTGAACAGGGGAGAGGCAGGCGGATCTCTGTGAGTTCGAGACCAGCCTGGTCTGCAAGAGCTAGTTCCAGGACAGGCTCCAAAGCCGCAAAGAAACCCTATCTCGAAAAACCAAAAAAAAAAAGTGAACAAGGGAGCCAGGCAGACCATGGAATGGCATGAATCTGGAGGAGAGGTAAAATTCAAACTAAGGGTCGAGTGGCTCAGTGGAAGACCCCAGCCTAGAATCCCCCAGTGAGGGGCTAGGGGTGTGACTCAAATCTGTTTGGCATAAGCCCTGCCCTGGCTTCCATCCTCAAAACCTCCTAGGGGGAACCCCCCCCCAAAAAAAAACAAAACACAAACTATGTAGACCATTGAAAGCTACGGTCAAGAGCCTGGCCTTCTCCCAAAGACACTCAGGAGCCAAAGAATTCTGAGCAAGGGAGGAAGAGGGCCAGTTTTGCACTTCAGAAAGATCTCTCTAGTCTGTTGGATGGGTTGCAAGGGACAAGACTGAAGACAAGGGGAACAGAAAGGCTAGGCAGCGACACTATAGTTAGTACAATGTCTATAGGAATGGAATCTAAAAGACTGGGCCAGGTAAGCAACTGTCATTTCAAGCTGGGGGTCTTCAAAACAAACAAGAGTTAGACAAAAGAAGACGTCATAAACCAATGCCCAACCTGACTGCATGCCCATGGACCACACTGACCAAGATAGCTCTAGTGGTGCACTTTTATCTTAGGGGTGATCAACAGAGGTCTAATTGGGTTTAAGTCCTCCTTAATGCTGGAAATTTTATACCTGGTACTATAAATCTAGCCAACTGCTTGTAACTGGAGAGGTCATGAACGCTAGAAGAAATTTCACTAAACTAACATAATTTCCAAAAAAAATAAATAAATAAAACAATGCCCATCCCATCTTTGGTGGCAGATATGGAAAAGGCCAGGGAAGATACTCAGTCACTGAGAGAGTAGCAGAGGCCACAAGGGCCTTTTGGGCCAAACCATGGTGTTTGTTGGGATGTTTTGTTTTGTTTTCCAGGGGTAAAGTCTTATGTCTGGAGCTACAGGGTCTTCCAACTTCAATGCCAGTTTTACACAGGGCTGCACTAGATACAAGAAGCTGACAAAAACCCCAACGACTTGGCTGAAGAAATGACTGTCTGTTGAGTGTGGCCACACACCTGTAAATCAGGAGAAACAGGGCAGGAAGACTGGGCCAGAGAATTACAGAACACGTGTCTCAAGAAGAGAAGGGATACAGGGTAGCTAGGATAGTAGAGGGCTTGTCTAGAGTGGGTAAAGCCCATAGCTCCTCCTCCAGCGCCCCAGGAAGCAGTCACAGTGGAAAGAACGAGAAGGATGCTGTGGAAACAGGGCTCTCGCCTTGACAGGACCCTTCCCTCTGGGGCCCTCCCACCCATGCTAGAATATGGTCACTCACAATCTTCTCATAGTACTCCCGACGCCGCTCCGCCCTCTTCTTGTAATCCACCATCATGCCTCGGAGTTTCCGCTCATGCTTCCGAGCCTCGTGCCACATCGTGGTGAGGCCTCTCTCTACCTGAGGGACGAGGGCACGAGACACGTCAGACGAACTGGAAAAACCACAGGGCAGAGCCACAGTCCTCTGACAAGTTGGTGTGGACCCTGATGGCTTCCTGGGAGAGGCTATGCAGCAGACCTGAAGGTGAGTGAGGAGAAGGATGTGTACACAGTCCTGCTGCGGTAGCTCGGGCACTACTAGAAAGGGATTGTCCTAGATAATGTGCTAAAGTCCAGATGAAAGATTATGGAATCGGCAGCCCTTGGATGGTTGATGCAGAATTGCCTTGAGTTTAAGGCCAGGGTTATATGTACCAGTCCAGTGTAGACTACATGGGGAAAGCCTGCTTTAATTTAAAAAAAAGAAAAAGAAAAGAAAAGAAAAGAAAGGAAAGAAAAAAACTGGCCAGTGTTAGTGGTTCATACTTTTAATCTCAGCACTGGGAAGGCAGAGGCAGACAGATGTCTGAGTCCAGAGCAGCCTGGTCTAGGTAGTGAGTTCCAGACTGGTCAAGGCTATATAGTGAGGCCAGTCTGGAAAAAAGAAATTGGAAATTTTGGAATGAAAGAAGTGTCTGATCCTGAGCTGCCAGGGCTGGGCTCACAGAAGAACCCGAGAGACGCTCTGCAGGAGCCATGCATGAGGGGGAAGGGCTACAGCGGAGTAGGAAGATGAAGGCTGGTGGAGGGAAGGCAAGCTTCTCCGAAGCACAGCAGCGACGTGCTGCTGGAGGGTGAGGCCAAGTGAAGGGCGTGGACAGACGATTGGGATGGCCAAGCGGCTGAGGTCGAACGAGGGGATGTGAAGCGGGTCAAGCATGCAGGCGAAACTGAGAAGAGCGCCGGCCCGGCTGGGCGCGGTGGGCGTGAGGCAGGGGCGGAGCTCCGTTTGGGAGTCAGGGTCCCGGCCGAGCCCTTCGGCGCGGACTCGGGCCCGCGGAGGGGCGAGGGGCGCAGCCTGAGGCCTGTGAGGACGGAAGCAGGTGGGGCGGCCCTCAGGGCCCGGTGGTCACCCACGGCAATCCCAGGAACGCCCCGGGCAAGGATGAGGCCTGACTGCCAGCGCTCGGCAGCCGGGAGGTCGGGGTCGGACGCCTGCACTCACCGGCTGGTCGCCGCCTCCCACTGCTGCGCTCGCGCGCGCTCACGGCTCACACCGGAAACGGAAGTCAGAGGTTGAGCGAAGGAGAAAGGCGGTGCCGCACAAAAGGCATTTCCGCAATCGCGAGGGCGGGATCAGGGGGAACTGGGTGTGGTCTAGTGGATTGGTTCGACTTGTGGGCGGAACCTGTATGGTGGCACGATCTGGGGCGGGTCTTAACGACTCTGGTCTGGAAGCGCAAGCCGAGAAACACAGCTTTCCAGACACATTTTTGTTGTCGTTGTTTTTAAAGATTTATTTTATCTTAGGGGTTGAAGAGGTTGCTAAGCGGTTAAAACAGTGGCTGCTCTTCCAGAAGTCCTGAGTTTACTTTTCGGCACCCAAATGGCTCACAACAGGAGTCTATAACTCTGGTTGGTCCCATGGGATCCAGTGCCCTCTTCTGGTGTGCATACATGCAAAGAAAACACCCATACGCATAAAACACATAAAGCCTTTAAAAACCGATTTATTAGCCTGGCGCACATCTTTAATCCCTGCGCTCTGGAGGCAGAGGCAGGTAGATCTCTGAGTTCGAGGCCAGCCTTGTCTACAAAGCTAGTTCCAGGACAGCTAGGGTTGCTACACAGAAACTCTGTCTCGAAAAACAAAAACAAAAAAGATGTTAGGTGCATGCCTGTATATGTAGATGGCCCTGGAAGCCAGAAGAGGGCGTCAAGTGTGTTGTGTATTAGTCAGGGTTCTCTAGAACAACAGAAGTTATAGAATGAATCTCTCTACATACATAGAAAGAGGCTTTATTAGAATGACTTACAGGCTGTGGTCCAGCTAATTCAACAATGATTAGCAGAAAGTCTAAACATCCAGTAGTTGTTCAGTCCACAAGGCTGAATGTCTCAGCTGGACTTCGGTGGACACAGGAATTCCACTGCCAGTAAAAAATGGACTTGTTAGCAAAGAGAGGGCAAGAAGGCAAAGAACAAAAGCTTCCTTCGTCCATGTCCTTATGTAGGCTTCCAACAGAAAGTGTGGCCCAGATTAGATCCAGATTACTTACTTCAAATTAAATAAAAACTCCCTCATATGTGTGCCCTCCATTTTGGGGTTTTAGTTACAGATGTAAGTCAAGCTGATAACCAAGAATAACCAACACACATTCGGAGCTGCCATGTAGGTACAGAGATTGATCCTGGGGCCTCTGCAAGAGCAGCGATAGCTCTTAACCGCGGAACCAACTCGTCAGCCCCTCAGCCACAACTGTTTAATTACAAACTAACCTAGTGTTTCTCAGGCAAAGAAGAGGAGACCCCCAAGCCTCAAAAAACTAATTTTTATTGGGAAAACTGCACAAACAACCTACCCCCACCTTCAGGATCAGGGAAGAGGGCCAGGGATCTGCTCCCTCCTCCCCTATGTACAATCTCTCAGAATCTGTCCTGAGAAGGGGCCTTCCTGCAGGAGCCCCTTTTCCTCTTCGGACTTGGCGCTTTCATCTGTAAAATGGGCTCAAGGAGAACCGGAGCTCTCCCTAGCTTCCTGCCAGCACTGTAGATGTCCGATTCAGGATGAGGAAGCTGGAAGACTGGTCAAGGTTGGCCTCAGGGAACGGGGTGTGCTCTAGCACACTCCTCACCCAGTACCTCCTCTGGCACCTCAAAGGCTACGTGGCTTCAGGCCCTGGGGACAGGAGACCACCCCCGAAAGCTGCCTCTCGGTACTGGTTGGGGAACATGTTGCTGCCCACAAGGCTGGCGGTGCCAATATCTCCAGGACCCGGGGCTGCATATGAGTCCAGCGTCAGGGGCTCCGGGCCAGGAGACTCCACAACCGTGGCCCCTGCACCCCCACCACCCACCACAGCACTGGCAAGTGGTGGTGCTGGGGGAAGCAGGTCCAACATGGTGAAAAGCGCAGGGGCAGAAGGATCATAGGCAAAGCCATCGTCCAGGAGGTCGGGGCCGCCAGGAGGCTCCAAGCCTGGAAGAGATATGGCACTAGGGAAGAAGTCAGTGTCTGGCGGCTGCAGAGCTGATGGTGGGAGGAACAGGCCTGGCGAAGAGAGAAGAATGGCTGGATTAGAACCCACCTCGAGCCAGGCAGTAAGAAACCTGGACCCCATGGTACTGAATGTATTTTTGTTTTGTCTTGTTTTTGGAGACAGGGTTTCTCTGTGTAGCCTTGGCTGTCCTGGAACTCGCATTGTAGACCAGGCTAGCCTCAAACTCATAGAGATCTATCGGCCTCTTCTCATGAGTGCTGGGATTAAGGGCGTGTGCCACCACCGCCTGGCAAATGTATTCTATCTTAGGCCTTTAAACCTAACCTGAGTAGGAAGGAAGTGCCACCACTCCATGTTATTTTGTGTGGATGGATGTGTGCACATGATGTGTGTGAGTGGGCGAACCTGCTGCCATTGTGAATGGGAGGTCAGAGTTCACCTCTGTGGAGTCACTTCATTCCTGTTACCTTTATATGAAGACAGAACTCAGGTCCAAGCTCGTATGACAATTGCCTTTATCCACTGAGTCATCACACTCAACCATATTTTTTTAATGCTATGAGTGTTTGCCTTTGTAGATAATGTGTGTGTGTGTGTGTGTGTGTGTGTAACACACGAGTTCCACAAGACCCTGTCTTTATGGAGGCAGTGGTGGAAGGATGGCTCAGTGGTTAAGAATCTGCTGCTCTTGCAAAGGAACAGGGTTGGGTTCCTAATCCCCACTTCCAGTGGCTCAAAATCCACCTGTAACTCCAGCTCCTGGGAATCTGACGCCCTCTCTTGGCCTCCATGGGGTGCATGCCTGTGCCATACAGTCCACCCTGACCTGCATACAAGTAAATAAGCAAAACTAAAGGCAGGGTCTCAGGCCATCCGGACCCCTCACTGGTGAAAGGTGCGTCCTGCCAGCCCTGATGACTGGTGCAAGTGGGGTCCTAGAACCCATGCATCGACTCCTGTAAGACGTTCTCTGGTCTCCACATGCAACCTGAGTGGAGCATGTGTGCTCCCACTTACATGCAAAATAAATAAATACGTTTAAAAAATCCTTAAAAATAAGACATGGTCTCCTGTAGCCGAGGCTAACCTCAAATGTGCTAAATAGCCAAGGATATCTCTGAACTCTGGATTCTCTTGCCTCTACCTCCCAAGTGCTACCACATCTGAGTTTTTACATGGTACTGGGGATCGAACCCAAGGCTTTGCACGCTAAGTTGCCTCTCACAATGGAACTATAGCCTCCAGTCCATCATTCTTCTTTAATAATAAAATTATTATTTTTAAAATTATTATATATACAGTGTTCTGCCCTGCATGTATGTATGCTTGCACACCAATAGATGATTGTAAGCTACCATGTGGTTGCTGGGAATTGAACTCAGGTCCTCTGGAAGAGCAGCCAGTGCTCTTAAAACCTCTGAGCCATCTCTCCAGCCCCCAATAAGCAAATTATTAAAGGCGATGAGTGAAATAACAGCTAATCACAGCCTGTCTACTCACAGAACCAGAGCAGGATCCAGGTTCTCAAAAGGAGCAGGGCTAAGGGTATAGCTATGGTGGAGTGGGTATGGAGGGAGGGAGGAAGGGAGACAGACAGACAGACAGAGACAGAGAGACAGAGACGCCCTGGCAGCCGCTGTAGAACTCAGCACACTCACCACAGTCCTAGCTCAGTCTCCCATGCACTGGGCTTACAGGGGTGAGCCACCATGCCTGCCCTCTCTTGGAGTTCAATGCTGTCATATGTGGCAGTCAGCTTTAACTGTCTACTTGACACAGCCCAGAGTCTCCTGAGAAGGGAATTCTAAAGGAGGGTTTGCTCAGATTGGATTGGCCTAGGGGCATAACTGTATGGAATTGTCTTGATTGTTAATTGACATAGGACACCCAGCCTACATTCCCTGGGCAGGTGCTCTTGGGCTAAATAAAAGTGCTAGCTAAGTGTGGGTCTACCAGAGAGCAAGCCAGCGATAGGTGCTCCTCCATGCTTTGTGCTTCAATTCCTGCCTCGACTTCCCTCAGTGATGGACTGGGACCTAAAGCTGAAATAAATGCTTGCCTCCTCCTCCCCTTAGTTGCTGCAATTTGGTCTTCATGTTTCTCACAGCAGCACAAGGAGAGCAGAGCTCACTAATGTTCTGCTAACTGGAACATGGAATCGATGGCAAGAGCTGCAGCAGCCACCTTTGGCCAGGAGGTAGAAATTGCATGAAAAGGGGCCAAGGCTCTGATGCACATGCAAGTACCAGACCCACAGCTCCTGGGGAGAAACACACTCCAGCCTGTTACTCTCTCTCAAGTTTGGAGTGAATATACCTAAAAATGAAATGCCCTCACCAAGGCCTGGCCTGGTGGCCATGCTTTTAATCCCAGCAGAAGCAAGTGGAGCTCTGTGAGTTTAAGATCAGCCTGGGCTGCATGAGATTGTCTCAAAGAAACAAAGAGTCCATGTGCCGTCCTGGAGGTTGTGTCTAAACAGTTTTTTTTAATATTTATTTATTTATTATGTATACAACATTCCTTCCATACCTGCCTGCATGCCAGAAGAGGGCACCAGATCTCATTATAGATGGTTGTTAGCCACCATGTGGTTGCTGGGAATTGAACTCAGGACCTTTGGAAGAGCAGTCAATGCTCTTAACCTCTGAGCCATCTCTCCAGCCCCCGTCTAAACAGTTTTTGTGCTCGGAATCCCGTTTTTAATCATTAGCAACTTTGCCCCCTCACCCCCAAACCTGGAATGAGGGTGGGGCCGAGAGACTTGGGAACCATGAGAGAAGCTGGGGAGATGGCTAGGATTGGTGGTTACAAGGGGCAGAGTCATTGTGCAACAGAAACCAATTGCATGAAAACCAGAGACAGTGATGGTACAGCAACCCCAGAATGGGATGGCTCTGGTTCCAGCCCCTGAGTGACTAAGAATTGACTGGGATTTGGGTGCCCTGAAGCAAGCTGAGGTAGTGGGGAGAAATTCCTTTGTTTCATCTTTTTCTTTTTGTTGTTTGTTTTGTTTTCAAGACAAGGTTTCTTTGTGTAGACCAGGTAGCCTTGAACTCAGCAATCCTCCTACGTCTGCCTCCCAAGTACTGGGATTAAAGGCATGCGCCACCACTGCTCAGCTCTCATTTTTCTTTTTTGTGTGTACTTGTATGCACACGAGTGCACATGGATACATATGTGTATAGTCAAAACAGGCCAGCAGGTGGCTATGCTGAGAAAAGGCTCAGAACTAGAGATGAGCTTACTTCCATCCTTGTGCCAGCTGCTGCCAGGCTCACACTCACCACTGCTGCTCCATACAGATGGCCTGCATGTCCATCTTCCCCTCCCCAGCAACAGATTCCCTACACTGTGATCTCGCGGGAGGCATGGCACCTATCTGCGCCTCTGGTTTTTAAAGCCTGTGATAAGCAGGGCACAGCAATGGTCTGCAAACTAAGGAGTGAGCACAAACACAGCTAAGGGGCCTGTCACTGAATGTCTGTAAAAAGAAACTGATCTAGGGGGCTGGAGAGATGGCTCACTGGTTAAGAGCACTGGCTGCTCTTCCAGAGGACGCAGATTCAATTCCCAGCATCCACATGGCAGCTCACACCTGTAACTTTAGTTCCTGGGGACCTGATACTCTCACACAGACATGCATGCAGGCAAAACACCAATGAACATAATAAAAATAAATTAAATCATTAAAAACTAAAAAAGGAAAAAACTCATCTAGGTCTGGGGATATAACTCAGTTGGGAGAGTGCTTGCCTAGCATGCATGAAGCCCTAGGTTCGATCCCTAGGACCACAAAAACCCAGATAATAGTACATGCCTATAACCCAAGCACTTGGGAGGTAGAGGGAGAAGGATCAGAAGCTCAAGGCCAATTCTCTACTATTAGCCTGGGTGAGAGACTTTAAAAGTAGATAAATAAAATAACTGAGTTGGCTCTGGTGGCCCGGGTAGCTCATACCTGTAATCCCAGCTTGGGAAGCCGAGACAGGGTTCCACGTGTTCCAGATTAGCCTGGGCTAGACAGATATTATGCTGGCTCAAAGGAAGAACAAAATTAGGGCCAGGTGTGGTGGTACTCTTCTTTAACAAGAGGCAGAGGCAGGAGGATGTCTGGGAGTTTAAAGCTGATCCCGTCTCACACAAACACACCCAGGCTGGCAAGATGACTCCATGGAAGGAGGAAAAGTCCTGACAGTTGTCCTGTGCATGTGCACTCGCGCAGACGATGGTAAGTTTAATTGAGTTGAAAATTTTAAACTATCGAAGCCAGGCGGTGATGAAGCGCATCTTTAATCCCAGAATGTGGGAGGCAGAGGCAGGAGGATCTCTGTGAGTTCGAGGTCGGCCTGGTCTACAGAGCTAGTTCCAGGACAGGCTCCAAAGCTACAGAGAAACCCTGTCTCAAAAAAAAATTTTTTTTAAACTATTTCTGCTGAGTATGGCAGCCTGTAATCTCAGCATTGGAGAGCCTGGGGCAAGATGGCTGTCTTTTTTGAAAATTCTATTTTGTATGTACATGAGTGTTTTGTCTGTGCACCACATGCATGCAGTGCCCAAGGAGGCCAGATGAAGGCAATAGAGCCTCTGTGCTGGTGTTACAGGTGTTTGTGAGATGTTATGTGGGGGCTGGGAATCGAACCCCCATATTCAGAAAGAGCAGCCTTTGCTCTAACAGTGGAAGCCACCTGTCTGTCCAGCCCCCACCAGGATGGTTTCAAGGAGAGAGTTTCTTGGAACAAATAAAACAAAAATCTCAACCTACAGCATCATGTATTGCAGTGACAGCTCCCATCCCCAGGACTGAGCAGGCCTGACCCTGCTTAGCTTCCCTGACAGGATCAGACACACTTGTATGCCAGAGTCAGTAATCCCATCATGCTGTCTTTTGAGATGAGGTTTCTGTTCAGCACAGAGGAGTCTCAAACTTACAGTGTAGCTAAGATGGCCCTGAACTTCTGGCCCTCCTGCCTCTACTTCTCAGGAGCTGAGGTCCCCACACAGGTGCCAGCACATCTGAACTGTGTGGTGCCGGGAATAAATGCAGGGCTCTGGCCAGACAACCAGCTAGCTGCCAAGTCAGCTACAGCCCAGCCTGGAGCAGAAGACAATGTCCAAGCCTAGATCTGTGCTGATCTTTCCAGGTCTGGTGCAATCATTCAGCAGATGGGAATACTCCTACAAATGCCTAACGACCTGAGTTCAACCCCTGGAACCCCTTGTAAAAGAAGTGACTCTACAAAGTTGGGGTTGTGTATTTTGTTTTAAGATTTTTGTTGGTTGGTTGGTTGGTTTTGAGACAGGGTCTCACTATGTAGACCTGGATAGCCTGAAACTTGCTGTGTGGAGCACGCTGACCTTGAACTCACAAAGATGTACCTGTCTCTGCCTCCCAGGTATTGGATTAAAGGTGTGCAATACCATATCCAGTCTGCCTCCTACATGTGCTGTGACACAATGCACCCAAATTATACGCACATCATCATAGAAATGAATAACATAAATTTAAAAGGTAATTTTTAAAAGACTTTTTCTAAGGATCCCTGAGGCTCAGAGAGGTGGAGAGATTTGGGAAAAGTCACATAGCAAATATTCCCTGAAGAGATCATAGCCTCTGTTCTGTCTCCAAAGCCTTCTAATTACACTTCCATGAGATGTAATGCTTGAACAGGTCTGTCTTGAAACTGTATGCAGACTATGTTGGCCTCTGACTATTGGTAATTCCCCTACCTCAGTATCCTGAGTGCTAGGACGATAGATGTGAGCCACTACCAGGCTCCTAGACCCCATGTTCTTTTTACTCCAGGTTGCTAGATGTGTGGTCAGCTGCTGACCTTGGGAAAGCATTCAGAGGAGGTGAAGAAATCCGAAGTGTTGAAGGGGATGGCTCAGTGGTTAAGAGCACTGGCTGCTCTTGCTGAGGACCCAGGTTCTGTTCCCAGCATCCATGTGGCAGCTCACAACTGTCGGGAGCTACGATTCCAGAGGATGTGGTGCCCTCTTCTGGCCTCTGTAAGCACCAGGCATGCGCATGGTGCACACATGTATGTACAAACAAAATGCCCATACATATGAGATGAAATATTCTTTCTAAACAGAGAAACAGGACAGGACAAACTTCCTGTTGCCCACAAAGAGAGGAGGAGGCTGCAGACTCCACACTCACCTGAGCTGTGGCCAGGAAGAAAATGGTCCAAGAACACTGGTTTCTTTTTCCGTCGTTTGCTTTCAATTCCATGTGGATCTGGGGGAAGGTGAAGATAAGGATTCCTTACCCTGCCGACCCACCCTCCCCAAGCAGATCACCTGGCCCTCCCAAGAACCTGGGGACGGGTGTGGGCAGGGGTAGAGGAACACACCAGAGCTACTCAATTCCCCAAGGACATTGGGCAGTCCTCGCTTCCGCTTCTTGTCCACACCATAGCTGTCTGTTCAGGAGAAAGCAGAAGCATCAAAACATCAAACAGCAGTTAATCGCTGTGACAGCCACCAAGGTCACTAGGACAGTCAGTCACTGAGGCCACTATGACAGCCAGAGGTCACTTTGACAATCAGTCATGGAGGTCCCTGTGACAGTCAGTCAGAGGTCATTATGACGATTGGCCACAAGGGTCACTGTGATGGTCAGTCACAGAGGTCACTGTGACAGTCAGATGTCCTTATGAGAGTCAGTCACAGAGGCCACTATGACAGTCACAGAGGTAACTGTGACAACCAGTCACAGAGGTCACTGTGACAGTCTCAGAGGTCACTGTGACAGTCATAGAGGTCACTATGACAACCACAGAGGTCACTATGACAGTCACAGAGCTCACTATGACAATCTCAGAAGTCACTGTGACAGTCTGAGAGGTCGCTATGACAGTCACAGAGGTCACTATGACAGTCATAGAGGTCATTGTGACAGTCTGAGGTCACTGTGACAGTCACAGAGGTCATTGTGACAGTCACAGAGGTCACTATAACAGTCACAGAGGTCACTATGACAACCACAGAGGTCACTGTGACAGTCACAGAGGTCACAATGACAACCAGAGGTCATCATAACAGTCTGTCATAGAAGTCACTATGACACTCGATCACAGAAGTCATTAAAAGGAGGACTGGGTCTTCACCAACTTATACAAGTAGATTTCTATATTCCTAATTAGGATAAAAGCTCAACACAGTTTTCTGTAGATCCTTCCTGAGGCCTTCGTACTGGCTAGCCCAGTTGCTTTCACCTTCTCTCTCACCTTTCTCTGTGTGTACAGTTATACATGTACGGGGAACAAATGTCAACCCTGGTTGCCATTCCGCATTTGCCATCTAACTTTTTGCTTTATTATGTTCTTTTGAGATAATTTCCTAGTGGCCTGCAGTTTTCTGGTCAGCCTGGGTCTTGCCGGCTAGACGTCTCAGGAACCCAGCCAACTCCATCTTCCCAGTGCTAGGAACAAGCAACCCTGCCCGGCTTTCTACCAGGGTGTTGGGAATTGAACTCAAGTCCTCATGCCTGCAGAGAAAGCACTTTACTGACAGAGCTACTGCCCCCAGGTGTGCCTTCTGCCTCTAATTCTTCCCCAGATATACTTCCTCAAGCAAGGCCAAAGACCTGGTCTCCAGAGTTGGGGGTAGCGGTGGGTGGAGTGGTTACCGTGATCCCGAGGCAGGTATGTGAAGGGCAGTGGCTCACTGCACACCCCATCCGTGAGTCTCTGCAAGAAGACATTGACAGTCACAGGCTCTGCAATCTCCAGGTCCTCGTAGGGTGGCGTCTTGAACACAATGGCAATCTGCCGGTGCACGTCAGCTTGAGAGAAGTCGGCTCTGCCTTCCCAGGAAGCCGTGCTGAACACCACGGATATGTCCTCTGGTGGGGGTAGGTCAGGGTGAGGACACAGCTAAGTCAAGCGACTGAGCCCCTACTCACTCAGTCTCCTCCCAATCCAACCAGTATTTCAAATAATAAAACTACCCTGGGACGTTTGGCAAAGCAGTGCATTCCTTTAATGCTAGCACTCAGGAGGCTGAGGCAGGAGAACCTTCGTAGTTTGAAGGCAGCCTGGTACACACAGTGAGTTTCAGGACAGTAAGAGAAACACAGTTAGTCTCTGTATAAAACAACCAACAAACCCACCTACCCAGGGTCTCTACACAAAAGAAAATCACACAGGGATGGTGACAAGGAGCTATAATCTCAGCATTTGGGAGACTGAAGCAGGAGGACTGTGAACTCAAAGTATGCCTAGATTACTAAGTGAGGCTCTCTCTCAAAATTTGGTGTAAAAGAACTAGGGGCATAGTTCAGTGGTACAGAGCTTGTATAAAATCCACCAGGAAGGTGTGGGAGCATGGTCAGTGGTAGAGCCCCTGTCTAGAATCCCCCAGTGAGGGGCTGGGGTCTGGCTCAGTGATAGAGCCCCTGCCTACCCTGTACCACATCTTGTGATTCCAAACATTCCTAGTAAAAACAAACACAAGGGCTGAAGAGAGGGCTCAGGAGTTAAGGACACTGGCCGCTTCCAGAAGACTAGGGTTCGGTTCCCAGCACCCACAAGCCAGCTCACAACCAACTATTGCTCCAGTCACAGGGGATCCAACACCTTCAAGCACTGCACTCACCTGGCGCACAGACATACACGCAAACAAAATACCCATATACAAAAGAAATAATAACAACAACAATAAAAACATAAAGCAAAGAACTGGAAAAACTCCCAGGAAGCCTCTTGCTTTATGATCATCATCATAACAGGTGGAGAGAAAGCAAATAAGATGGGACAATGCCCTGCCCTGTCATTAGCTTGTTTTTAAATGCCCCTTCTTCAAATAGGCTTGGAAACAAAACTGAAAAACCATCCTCTACTCAGGACCATTCCACTGGGGACAAAGCAAGGATCCCTCCTTTCTCCGGCTGTCAGTCCTGTACCATTCACACTTTCCTTCTTTTGTTGTTGGTTTGCTTGACCTTTGAGACAGTCTCACTGTGTAGATCAGGCTGGCTTGAAGCCTTCCTGCTCCAACCTTCCAGAGTGCTGGGATTACAGACATGTGCCATCAGACTGGTTTAATTATATATTACAGTCCTAGGAATGAAATTCAAGTCTCACCCATGCTAGACAAGAATTTACCCTATTACTGAGTCCCTCACTGGAGGATTCTAGGCAGGTGCTCTACCACTGAGCCACACCCCAGCCCCTCACTGGGGGATTCTAGGCAGGTGCTCTACCACTGAGCCACACCCCAGCCCCTCACTGGGGGATTCTAGGCAGGGGCTCTACCACTGAGCCACACCCCAGCCCCTCACTGGGGGATTCTAGGCAGGGGCTCTACCACTGAGCCACACCCCAGCCCCTCACTGGGGGATTCTAGGCAGGGACTCTACCACTGAGCCACACCCTAGCCCCCACTGGGGGATTCTAGGCAGGGGCTCTACCACTGAGCCACACCCCAGCCCCCACTGGGAGATTCTAGGCAGGGGCTCTACCACTGAGCCACACCCCTAGCTCCTCTTAAACCATTTGAGCAATTGCATTTTTAGTGTGGTAGCATCCTGAAAGAGCACTGCATACCCTTGGTCAGCTCATTGGCTTCCATACCTGGCAAAGATGAGCTAGCAAACAAAGCCATTGCCTGCATCTGCCTGACTCTGCAGAAAAGGCTCTGACTCCCTCCAGAGTGCTGCCCTGGTAAACCAGCACCCCCCTCTGCCTCTGGACCTCTCACCTTTTTGCACCTTGTCACACAGCAAGTACAGCTCCTCACCACCTGTGCATGGCCCGCTCTCCTTGTTGATTCGGCAAATCCGCAGCTCTGATGTGTTGGTGGACTCTGGGGAGGAATGCAGAGGGAAAATCAACAATTCAGTTATCACATCACGGGGCTTGCTGACAGGAGAGAGAGACAGAAAGGGAAGACATCCTTTCCAGGTGGGACACAGAATGCTCAAACGGACAGGTACAACGTACAATGACCAGAACTCCCCTCTGAAATATGCTTAGTGTCTATCCAAAATGGAGACCCCCAGACTCAGGGAGACCTGTCCAGGGTGACACAGGTCCCCAGATGAGGGTTTACAACCTGAAATACTGTGTTTATTTGTATGCTTCCCCCCAGTGGAAGTGATGGAACCTAGGATCTTGCTACATAAGAATTCTACTATTAAGCCAGGCGATGGTGGCGCACGCCTTTAATCCCAGCACTCGGGAGGCAGAGGCAGGCGGATCTCTGTGAGTTCGAGGCCAGCCTGGTCTACAAGAGCTAGTTCCAGGACAGGCTCCAAAGCCACAGAGAAACCCTGTCTCGAAAAACCAAAAAAAAAAAAAAAAGAATTCTACTATTGAGTAACGCCCCCAGCCCCTCACTGGGGGATTCTAGGCAGGGACTCCACCACTGAATTACACTCCAGCTCCTCACTGGGGGATTCTAGGCAGGGGCTCTACTGCTGAGCCACACCCCAGCCCCTCACTGGGGGATTCTAGGCAGGGACTCCACCACTGAATTACACTCCAGCTCCTCACTGGGGGATTCTAGGCAGGGGCTCTACTGCTGAGCCACACTTACAGCTCTCTTCTTTTATCACACCTGGATTAATCTTGATCAGCTGCCCAAACTGGCCTTGAATCTACTTACCCTCTCCCTGCCTGAGCCTCCCCCAGTGGCTGGAATTACAAGCACCTGTCACACGTCTATCTGCCACCTGACCTGACGTCCACACTCCTTTAGCCTGACCAATAGTCCTGGTCCTTCTTTTATTAGCAGCTCTGAAAACTTGGAGCTCAGAGTGATGAGCCATCCTTTAGGTCAGCAGTAATCCTACGGCCTAGACCTCATCAATCAGAGCAGTACCTCCCCATGGACACTGCTGAATGGTTGAGGAGCAAATGACCAAACTCCTGCCAATGAGAGCGTGTGCAGAAGCCGAGAGCAAACTGTATGATGTCAGGCATGGCAGTGTATGCTTGTGATTCCTCCACTCAGGAGGTGAAGACAGAAGGATTGCTGATTTGCTCGGCCACATAGTGGTATCATGTCTTAAAATAATAAACACAGGCCTGGGGATTTGGCTCAAGTACTTCCCTAACACGCACAAAAACCTGGGATCAAGCCTGAGTCTCAATAAATGCGTCCTGGTAGTTCAGGCTGGTCATCTCAGCACTCAGGAGATGGAGGCAGGAATCAAGGGTTCAAGGTCATCTCCAGCTATAAGGACAACTGAGGCCAACTGAGGCCTGTCTCAAAATGAACTACTGGCTACTGATGGGTTCTGGGGAAAGGACCGTCATTTTGTTGTTGTTTGTGCATCCAAAGGTGAATCCACGTGACTTCAGCGGACAGTTCCCAAGCTGTGGTCATACAGGGGTCCCAATTAAAATCAGTGGGTTACAAAATAAAACACAAAGAAGGGACCTGTGGGAGGAGCTAAGATGGGGTAGAAGACAGTGAGAAGTCCTAATCACCATATGTAAGTACAAAAGGAAAGAGAAATAACTGTAGAACCAGACAAGGTGCAAACTGTACAAGCACACAGGACGGCACTGCCCATGTGCATATGTGATGTCTGGAGTCATGGCCCTCACTACGTGTCCAGGAGGGAAAGAGAATGAATGGAAGAAGTACAGACCCAGCTTCCCTGAGACTGCGGACACCGAACCACTGTGCAAATGTAGAAAATGAAAACCCAGAAACCTCAACGATGCCCTGCTCATCCAGGTTTTCTGATACCCGTGACAAGTTAATCCCAAGGGACATGGCAGCCTTGACTCACTCTTATCGTAGACAGGCTCAGAGAGGACGGGTTCCAGGCGGCGCAACTGTCCTTGCTGGTCACGATAGGAGGCCTGGAAACAGATCCTGACAACATTCATGTCTACCTCCTGATGGTTCTTCAGAGAGCCGGCTGGGGGAGGACAAAGGGAGGCTGGAGTTGGTTGAGCTGCTGGAGCAGGCTGACGGAGGGAAGGGGACCAAGGCAGGGAGACGCGCACTTGTTCCTCCAGCACTGGGGAGGATTCAATCGCCCTCAGCTACACAGGAGTTCAAGGACAGCCTGGTCTATGCTGAGACCTGGTCTTGAAAACCAAAATGAAAAACCAAGTGAAGGGCCGGAGAGAAGGCTCAGCAGGCAAAAGCGATTGCTGCAGAGCCCTAGAACCTGATTTCATCTGCTGGAGCCACGGTAGAGGGAGAAAACTGACATCTGTAGGGTATCCTTTGACCTCTACAGGCATGTTTATACCACACAAAACCCATACACAAACACACACAAAAAGCACATGTAAATTTTTTTTAAAAGAAAAGAAGCCGGTAGTGGTGGCTCACTCCTTTAATCCCAGCACTCAGGAGGCAGGGAGGCAGGGGGATTCTCGGTGAGTTTGAGAGTAGCCTAGTCTACAGAGTGAGCTCCAGGATAGCCAGGGCTACACAGAGAAACCCTGTCTTGAAAAAAGAAAGGAAGAGAGCGAGAGAGGAAGGAAAGTAGAAAGAAGAGAAAGCAAAGAACACCAACTAAAGGAAAGTGGCTAGGGAGGCAGGTGGGGCACTAACCATTGTAGGGATCAATTCCTAGCTGGATTTTTCGCTCAATTGCAGCTTCGATTTCCTTCTTCCGAACACACTGGATGCCCAGGTTGTTAAAGCTGAAAGGGAGACAAGAGGAGAGACTGAGAGGCAGCCTCCCCTGGACACAGGAGGAAGTGCAGAGATGCTGCAGGCACAGGGCTGAGAGAGCACTGGGAAAAACCTGGGATTTGAATCTCTCAGAGGCCACCAGGAGTCAGGTGAGACCAAGAACGTGCCTTATTTTACCACATAAAACACCAGCCGGTGAGCAATGGTGGCAAACCAGTGAGGCAGAAGCAGGCAGATCTTTGTGAATTTGAGGCAAGCCTGGTCTACAGACCTAGTTCCGGACAGCCAGGGATACACAAAGAAACCCTGCTTCGAAAAAAAGAAAATGCCTGCCAGGGTCCTTTATATCAAAGCTGTAAAGGAAGCCTGGATTCTCTATACTTGAGAAGCTGAAGCAGGGGAACAAGAATTTGAGGCTAGCCTGTTGTACACAGGAAAACATGCCTCCAAAATAATTAAGTAGAAAACTCAATAAATGGCTACAATGGTGCTCTTAGCTATCAGGTGAAGGCAGGAGGGTCACAGGTTCAAGGTAAAAAGATGGCCTGGTAGTAGTGGTACCCATCTTTAAGGTCAGCCACTTAGGCGTGATTGAGGCAGGAAGATCTCTGAGTTCAAGGCCAGCCTGATCTACAGAGACAATTTTAAGTATGGTGGTATACTCTTAAATCCCAGCACTGGGGAGGCAGAGACAGGAAGATCTCTGTCCCAGACAACAAGTTTCAGGCTAGTCAGGCTACACAGTGAGACTGTCAAAAGAAAAAAAAATGAAGGTCAGCCTCAGCTACGATCATGAATTTGAGGCTAGCCTGGCCTTGGCTCAAAAAAACAAAAGAAAACAAAACTAGGGTTGGTTAGATGGCTCAGCAGGTAAAGTCTTTGCCAGGCAGCCTGACTACCTGAGCTCAACCCTCAGGACGCCCACAGTAGAGGGAGAGAACTGATCCCCACGAGCTCTTCTCTGGTATGGGCGACACAGTTAAATCAGGTTGGAGGTTGTGCACCTGTGCTCTATCTCCTCTCTGACCCCCTACAGAACAGAGATAAATGGGTCTGCTGGTACCTGCCTATGGAGACCGAGGCAGGAGGATCTCAAGTTCAAAGTTAGTTTTGACTACACGGCAAGACCCTGTCTCAAAAAGCAAAAATGGAACAGATGTGGACGGGTGTGGCAGGTTTTCAGAGTGGGCCACTGCTGTCTCCACACCTAACACTCCTCCTTCATCCGAGACGAGCAAGAAGGTTTGGCCAAGATGCCTATGCCCCAGGCTTTCCCAGGGAGCAGTGTCCACCTCTGGAGTCTCCTCGAGCAGAGGGAAGAAGCTGGAGTCAAGAGTCAGGGGTTTGAGTCAGGGTCTGGTACCTGTGCCTGGGGCTGACGTGAGGCCGCAGCCGCACCCTGCAGACGCCATCGGTGCAGTCTTTTCCCACGAGGCTGTGTGGGTGTACCCGGTGTGGCCAGTCCTTCCACACAAGGCATGCTGTCACCTCTACTTCCCGCAGCCCGCCACAGTCTCGAAGCTGTAGGAAGACATGGCCTTGTTGGGTGTTTGCTGGACCCCTGTCCCCATCCAAGCTCCCTGGGGCTCCCTTGTAGCTACCCCTATTTCTTCTCCAGAGACAAATCATGAAAAGGCCCTG
Organism: Microtus pennsylvanicus; assembly: GCF_037038515.1. Classification (NCBI taxonomy): domain Eukaryota; kingdom Metazoa; phylum Chordata; class Mammalia; order Rodentia; family Cricetidae; genus Microtus; species Microtus pennsylvanicus. The sequence continues at coordinate 141,464,993 of NC_134579.1, read as the reverse complement.
CTAGAGATTGCTCTTCTGCCATGCAATGCCTTTGATCCCAGCTATCCAAAAGGATAGGCAGGTGGATCTCTGTGAGTTCGATACCAGCTTGGTCTACAAGAGCTAGTTCCAGGACAGGCTCCAAAACCACAGAGAAACCCTGTCTCAGAAAAAAAAAAAAATCACAGGCCTGGTAGTATAGGCCTGTAATTCCAGATGCTCGGGAGCTGAGGAAGGATAAAAAGATGAGTGCCAACCTGGGCAAAGAGTGAGGATGTGACTCATAATAAAAAGTAAAATGTGGGGGGCTGGAGAGATGGCTCAGAGGTTAAGAGCATTGCCTGCTCTTCCAAAGGTCCTGAGTTCAATTCCCAGCAACCACATGGTGGCTCACAACCATCTGTAATGGGGTCTGGTGCCTTCTTCTGGCCTGCAGGCATACACACAGAATATTGTATACATAATAAATAAATAAATAAATATTTAAAAAAAAGTAAAACGTGAGGGGCTGATGAGATGGCTCAGTGGTTAAGAGCACTGACTGCTCCTCCAGAGGACCGGGGTTCAATTCCCAGCACTCACATGGCAGCTCTCAGCTGTCTGTAGCTCCAATTCAAGAGAATCTGACATCATTATACCAATACGCATGAAATAAAGTTAAAAAAAAAAGTAAAATGTGAGCCAGGCAGTGGTGGCACATGCCTTTAATCCCAGCACTCAGGAGGCAGAGGCAGGAGGATCTCTGTGAATTTGAGGCCAGTCTGGTCTACAAGAGCTACTTACAGGACAGGCTCCAAAGGTACAGAGAAACCCTGTCTCAAAAAAAAAAAGAAGAAGAAGAAGAGGAGGAGGAGGAGGAGAAAGAGGAGGAGAAGGAAGAGGAGGAGGAGGAGGAGGAGGAGGAGGAGGAGGAGGAGGAGGAGGAGGAGGAGGAGGAGGAGGAGGAGGAGGAGGAGGAGGAGATGGTGGTGGTGGTGGTGGTGGGCTGGAGAGATGGCTCAGCGGTTGAGAGCACTGACTGCTCTTCCAGAGGTACTGAGTTCAATTCCCAGCAACCACATGTTGGCTCACAGCCATCTGTAATGAGATCTGGCGCCCTCCTCTGGCCTGCAAGTAGGATACTGTATACATAATCAAATAAAACTTCTAAAAAAAAAGAGAAGAAGGAGGAGGATGGGACCATGACTAAGTGATAAATCTAAATAGAATCCCCCAGTGAGGGGTGCAGCTCAATGGTATAGCAGCTGCCTAACAAGTACGAAAACCTAGATTCAATACCCATTACTGAAAAAAATCCAACAAACTGATCTCTTACACACAACTTTGCTCCGTATTAGTGGCTGGACCTGCTGGCGTCAAGTTTCTAAAAGCAGTCCTGAAGTGACACACTTCACCCAGGAGTTTGAGTGAGTGCTGCCCTCTAGCGGCAAAAGTAACTTTGGATGGCTTGTCTTCGGGGCCATAAATACTAGTTTGTCATTGAAACAGCCTCACACAACCACACCATATCAATCATCTAATTCGTCTTTGCTGTTGTTATTTTAAAAAGGTTACACTCTAGATGATCCAGGCTGGCCCGATTTTCCTCCTGCCCCAATTTCCCGAAGTGCTGAGGTTTATAAGTATGACCCAAGTTGTTTTGAGGTTTCGGGATGGAACCACCACGATCCTATTTCCAGGTACAACAGCGGCACGGGCAGTACCGCACGCACCTCGATTGCCGGCAGCGTCTTGCTGGCTTCGGTGCTGCTCTCCCCAAGGATGCTGCCCGCAGAGCGGCCCTCGCACTCATAGCGGAAGCGCATCCCGCGCTGCTTTGGCTGCTCTGTGATGACCAGGTAAGGCCGTGGGCCGGGGCCTGGTGACACCAGCCGGCCTAGGGTGCAGCTCCAGGGCGACGGTGTGACAGGAGTAGGTGGTGCGGCTGGACCCAAGGTGACAGTGCTCAGTGGGGCCTGCCCGCGAGGCACCAAACGAGGCATTTCGCCCAGCTGTGCCCTGTCCAGGCCGAAACCCTTTTCCTTAATGTATTCGTCGATGATTTCTGCAGGACAGACAGACAGATAGGTGAGGGCGGTGAAGGACGGGACTAAGCTCCCTTCCTTTCTTCTCACACTTTCCCCACCTGGTTTTGGTTTATTCTTTTCAGACAGGGTCTCATTGTATAGCTGTGACTGAACTGGAACTTGCCATATAGACTAGGCAGGTCTCAAACACAGAGAGACACCTTCCTCTGCTGGGATCTACACCATACCTGCACACCACTCTTGGTTTTTGTGTGGTTTGGTTTGGTATTTTGAGAAAGGGTCTCTCTGCATAGCCTGGCTGTCCTCAAACTATGTAAACCAGGCTGGCATCCAGAGTGCTGGGATTAATCCATGCACCACCATTCTGGCTCACACTTTAAGTTCCGCCCTCCCCCCCTTAGTTTTAGTGTGTGTGTGTGTGTGTGTGTGTGTTGCCTGCATATATGTCTGTGCACCACTAGGAAGGTCGAGCGCCCTCAGAAGCAAGAGGGCATCTGAGCCCTTAGAACTGGGGTTATAAGTAATTGTGAGCTGCCATGTGGGTGCTGGGAATCGAACCAGGGATGTCTGTAAGAACAGTCATTTTAACTGCTAAGCCAGCTCTCCAGACCTCTAAAGATCTTTAAAGTTATGTGTCTGTGTATCTATACAGGTATGTGCCAATGAGTGCCCAGCCTGTCCTGGAGCTGAGTTCCTCGGCGTGACTGCTGAGAACCAAACTTGGGTCTTTATGAGAACAAGTACTCTTAACCACTGAGCCGGCTCCCTAGTCCTTCCACTTGGGTTTTTGAGACAGGGTTTCACTGTGCAGACAAGGCTGCTCTCTGATCTGCGATCCTCTTGCCTCCACCTCTGGATTACCGGCAAATGCCACCAGCAGAACTCCACAGGGCACTTCCACCTCTGCGCCTGTTTCAAAACCACACTGACTTTCCTTGTGGTCTCCCCCTTTTGCCCCTGCTCCATTCACCACCCCACATGGACTGAGGCAGTTGCCAGCTCTCTCCCTCTCCTGCCTCTTGCCTCTTGTATTTGTCCATCTCATCTAGTCAGAGGGATTTTAGTAGTACTAACCTGTCCCTCTTTTGCCTAGAAGCCTCCCACGGCTCCCAATTCCTTGGTAGTCAAGGCTAACAATGTCCCCCACATAAAATTTGCCTCAAATGTGATGATATACTTTATCAGCAGAGTCTGCCTTGCAATCCCCCAGTAAAGGGTGAGGGTGTGGCTCAGTGGTAGAGCCTCTGCCTAGAATTCCCCAGTGAGGGGCTGGGAGTGTGGCTCAGTGGTAGAGCCCCTGCCTAGAATCCCCCAGTGAGGGGCTGGGAGTGTGGCTCAGTGGTAGAGCCCCTGTCTAGAATCCCCCAGTGAGGGGCTGGGGTGTGGCTCAGTGGTAGAATTTTGCCTAGCATGGGGAGGCCCTAAGTTCAATGCCCAGTATTTAATCATAATCATGATCATCATGATCATCATCATCTAGGTGTGAAGGTGTTCATGTGTAAATCCATCACAGGAAGGTTAAGACCACAAGAGGGTAACTGTGAGCCTGGTCTACGTGGCAAGATCCTGCCTCAAATAAACAGAAGGCTGGCCCAGCATGCCTAGGCATGAAGCCCTGGGTTCCACTCTCAGCATTGCATCCAATCTCAGCCCTAGGGAGGGAGAAGGATCAGAAGTTCAAGGTCATTGTCATCCTCAGGCAGTCAGTTATTTAAGACCAGCCTGAGTCTTTTGTTTAGAGACAGGGTTTCTCTGTGTGGCCCTGGCTATCCTGGAACTCAGAGATCCACTGTCTCTGCCTCCCCAGCGCTGGGATTAAAGGCGTGCGCCACCACTGCAGTTTCAGCCTGGGCTGCTTGAAACTCTGTCTCAAAAACGAACTTACAAAACACTCCTTAAAATGCATTCTCTCAGATAAAGCAGCTGCACCCCTCCTGTTTCTTGCTACCACCTAGTTCGGTCACCTTCTGGGCCATGAACTTAACTTGTTTTTCCTCTTTCCTTGTTTCTAGGTGCCCCCTCATTCAACCGATAAGGCACTTTATGCTGCCATTTCTATGAAAGCCATGCCTCTTTACCTTTCTCCCTCTCCCTTCTCTGCCCCATTCTCTCTCCCCCTCTTCTGAGACAGGCTAACCTAAAACTCACTATGTAGCTCAGACGGGACTCAAATTCTCTTGGATCCTCCTGCCTCTACCTTGTGAGTGCTGAGATTCCAGGCATGATGCAGGCATGACTGCCTGCACTGTGTCTTTCTCCCTTTGCAAGCCCCACCCAACCTCACTTTCTCCTGCTCATTCTCTGTTCTCTTGTCTCCCAACTCCCCAGTGCACACTGGTAGCTCCTGCGGGGCAGTGACTTAGCTTTGTTCAATGCTAGATTCCCACTGCCTGGCAGTGGGCCTGGTCCAAGAAGGGTCAATGACATCCACGAGTGAGCATTACAGATTATAGATAATAGAAACGCAAACACGTAGTGCTCGGGATCTTGGGAGTATGACCTTGCTCAAGTCCTCAATAGTCCTGAAATCACACCAGGACCTGCTCCCATCAAACAAGGTAGCCCTGCCCCCATTCTCCCCAGAACCCTCAGCCTCCCACACACCTGCCTCCTGATACTCACCCAGTTCATCTGTGGAAGGAAGAGAAAAGAAAGGTGAAGTTCAGGTACTGTCAGGCTTGACATCTTCTAACACAGACTCTCCCACCTTGTCCCCAAGGAGGACTTGCTAGGGCTCCCATCCCCAATCTCCATTACCTCTTTTGGGCTATCCCTTCAGTTCTTAATGTTGAGGGCCCAGCATTAAGGTATCCCCAAAGAAACTCAAAAGTCACCTCCCAAAGCACTCAGACTTGTTATCCAGACTTGTGGAAAAGCAACAGAGGGAATGGGGGGCTGGGGTAGATGATGAACACAAGTTGTTTTGTTTTGTTTTCAGAGACAAGGTTCCACTGTAGCTTAGGAGCCTGTCCTGGAACTCGCTCTGTAGACCAGGCTGGCCTCGAACTCACAGAGACCCACCTGGCAATCTAGGTAAATTATGAACAGGTTCCATCCTGAAAATCTACCCTGGGCCCCAGAGATCACTGCTATAGTCTGAACATGAAGCTGCCCAAACCCAGGGTGTTGCCCACTCTGCACCATAGTCCAGCTCCCCAAATCTCTGGCTTACCCATACTTCCCAGAAGGAGAAGAGGGTAACAGCCATACTAGGTACCCAGTGAAGAAGTCCTGTCGCTTCCCCAATAAAACTCAGTAATCGAAACCAACTTCCCATCATTCCCCAGACAGGACAGGGAAAGGTCAGAGGAAGCAAACAAGCCCAGAAGTCGTGCAGCAAGTAGGGTCACCCAACTGTCCCACCCAGTTCTGAAGGCTACTAGCTGAGGACTGATCCTGTAGTATCCCAGTATCAGCCAGGTCTTTCCTCCTCCCCTTTCCCTTCTCCACACACAGGGAGTGGCTCCTGGAAGCAGAACTTTGCTCCTTAGAAAGCAGTTTTCAGGTACCCCTTATCTCATTTGATCTGTGAGATCAGTAGATGCCAAGGTCTCTCCCTTCCCGTGAAATGGGGTGTACTGAGGCCTGGAGAGTAAAGGGAACCTGACAGTGCCAACCTCCAAAAAGCCCTTCTCAGATAACCATGCTGGATGAAGCTAGAGATCCTAAGACAAATGAGCTGCCAGCTACTAGGGCATGTGACTCAGAGCCTGATGCCAGCCTGGGCTACATAGTGAGTTCCAGAACAGCCTACACTATAGAGTGAGACCTTGTGTCAACCAAACCAAACCCATACTCAACAAATTCTACCTAGGGGTCCTCAACAGAATCCAGGGAGCTGGGCATGGAGGCACACAGCTGTCATCCCAGCACTCAGGATACTGAGGCAGGAAGGATTGCAGATCTTGCAGGCTAGCCTGAGTAACTTAGATACTTATCTCCAACAATGAAACAAAATCACTTCCAAGCTGGGCATGGGCTTCAGAAGTTCAGAGCTTGCCTGTTATGTATAGACTCTCTTACTAAGTGACACTATCAACTGTGAATCCATTTGCTATACTTCATCATTCTGTCCCCACCCTGCTGTTCAATATCACTGACCCCATGATCTCTTCATAGCCCTCACTGCCTTTTATAATCCCGCCTTTAATTGTTTATAGACCTGCCTCCTCGTTTGAGTAGGGAGCCCTGAAGAACAGGGCTGAGACTATGCCCACACTGGCTCTCAATAGAACTGGCATTCAGTAAACATTCGCTGGACAGATGACGCCAGGAATGACTCTCACTGGAAACATCAGAGATGTGTCGTGGACCACACAAGTCTCAGCTTGCTTCTGTCCAGAACCAGCACTGGGGTCACCCCTGTCTCCAAGGCCATCCCCTACCTTTCTACACGTCTAAAACTCTCAGCCTCTCTCATGCTCAGGCTTCCAGTATCCACCCTGAGAGAAGTCCAGACCTGACCAACCACTGAGGCTGAGTATCACACACGTGAGACCCAGCTCTGTCATCAAATCTCAGAAAATAAATCATGTCTCTGATGTTTTGTTTTGTTTGAGGTAGGCTCTCTCTATGTAAACAGTATGACTTCAAACTTGAGAACTTCCTGACTCAGAAACTCTCAGAATTTGTTCCAAATGTAGACTCAGAAATTCTAAAAGTTACACCTAAAGGTGTCTGTACTGTCTGTGTATGTTTTGCCATATTCAAGGTGTATAGTGGTTTGAATGGGAACGGCCCCCATAGGTTCCTAGGGAGTGGCACTTTTAAGAGGTGCAGCCTGTTGGAGTAGGTGTGGCCTTGGAGGATGTCACTGGGGTGGACTTTGAGGTTTCAAATGCTCAAGCCAGGCCCAGTGTCACTCTCTCTTCTTGCTGCCTGACAACTGGGATGTAGAACTCTCAGCTGCTTCTCCAGCACCATGTATGCCTGCAGGCCACCATGTTTCCTGCCACGAGGATGAAGGACTAGACCTCGCAACTGTAAACCTGACCCAATAAAATCTTTTTCGTTATGAGTTGCCATGGGGGCTGGAAAGATGGCTCAGTGCTTAAGAGAGCACTGCCTGCTCTTCCGAAGGTCCTGAGTTCAATTCCCAGCAACCACATGGTGGCTGACAACCATTAGTAATAAAATCTGGTGCTATCTTCTGGCCTGCAAGCATATATGCAGAAAGAACATGGTATGCATTAATTAATTAATTAATAAAAAGAGTTGCCATATCATGGTGTCTCCTCACAGCATTAGAAACACTAACTAAGACAGGGTGGAAGGCAGGGCCTAGTGCATGCTAAACAAAAGTTTACCACTGTGCCACACATCAGTGCTTACGGTTTTTTGTTGTTGTTGTTTATTTGGTTCACTTTGAGATAGTCTCTTTTTTTTTTTTTTGGTTTTTTTTCGAGACAGGGTTTCTCTGTGGCTTTGGAGCCTGTCCTGGAACTAGCTCTGTAGACCAGGCTGGTCTCGAACTCACAGAGATCCGCCTGCTTCTGCCTCCCAAGTGCTGGGGTTAAAGGCATGCGCCACCATCGCCTGTCTTTTTTTTTTCATAAGAAACTTTTTTTTTATATTTATTTATTTATTTATTTATTTATTATGTATACAATATTCTGTCTGTATGCCTGAAGGCCAGAAGAGGGCGCCAGACCTCTTTACAGATGGTTGTGAGCCACCACGTGGTTGCTGGGAATTGAACTCAGGACCTTTGGAAGAGCAGGCAATGCTCTTAACCACTGAGCCATCTCTCCAGCCCCAAGAAACTTTTTTTTGTTGTTTTTTTAAGACAGCTTTGGCTGTCCTGGAACTCAGAGATCCTCTTGCGTCTGCCTCCTGAGTGCTGGTGAGTCTCCTATGTTGCCCACCATGGTGGTTTGAATGATAACGGCTCCTCTAGGTTTGTATGTTTAAATACTTGGTCCCCAACTGGTGAATCAATGTGGGAGAAATTAGTAGGCATGGCCTTGCGTAGGAGGTACATAACCACTCCTAGTCCTGTGCCTGTCCCCCCCACTTCCTGCTGGGGAATCAGGACAGGAGCTCTTAGCTCCCACTCCTGCCATGCCCGCCTGCCTGTTGCCATTCTCCCTGCTAAGATGGTCATGTACTTACCCTCCGAAACACTGTAAACTTTCTGCTGGAAGTTGCCGTGGTCTTGTGTTTTGTCACAGCAACAGACAAGCAACTCAAGCTGGCTTTGAACTTCTGATCCTCTCATTCCTACCTCTCAAGTACTGGAATTGCAGGTGTAAACCAATAGGCCCCATTTTATACAGTGGTGGGAACCAAATCAAGGGTGTTGTGTATGCTAGGAAAGCTCTCTCCTAACGGAGCTATATCCTCTGTTCATCTGTTTGTGGGTTGGTTTGGTTTGTTTGTCTTTGTCTTGTGGGGTTTTTTTCTTCGTCTTGTTTTTTTAGTTTTGGTTTTGCGAGACAGGGTTATTCTGTGTAACAGCCATGACTGTCCTGAAACTCATGTTGTAGACCAGGCTGGTTTCGAACTCAGAGAGCTACCTGCCTGAGTGCTGGGATTAATGGTGTTCGTCACCACAACCTGGCTATTTTGTGTTTTGATTCAGTTATAGTGAGACATTGAAGGCTGGCCTTCAGTTCACTACATTGTCCTTAATGGTTTCAAATTTGTGTCCACCCTCCTCTTCAGCTTCTCCTGCACTGGGATTACAGCACACACGGTCACTCTGGGCAGCAGTCCTTTTTTTTTCTTTCAACAAGGTGATTTGAACACACGTGGTCTGAGAACTTATGACTAACACAGTTATTATTATGCTCTTCTCAGCATGACTATGCCACTAACAGTTATTGCTAAGTGGAATGCTCCCTCTGGATTTACAAGCATCAGCTCATCCAACTTTCTCCAGCTCCGCAAAAGAACAAATGGGGCCGGGCGGTGGTGGCGCACGCCTTTAATCCCAGCACTCGGGAGGCAGAGGCAGGCGGATCTCTGTGAGTTCGAGGCCAGCCTGGTCTACAAAAGCTAGTTCCAGGACAGGAACCAAAAGCTACAGAGAAACCCTGTCTCGAAAAATAAAAAAAAAAAAAAAGAACAAATGGGTACATCATCCATCACACAGATGAGGAAAACTGAGGAGCGTCTAGGAAGTCACTTGTGCATTCACCCAGTAGAGGGTGGTAACATCACATGTGAACTTCAGTTCCAAGGTCCCAGATTCTGGATGGTGGGCAACCTCGAAAAGGGGACCGGCAGATGGAACTACACAAGTTTCTAACCATCTTGGAAGTATGGACACGTAGGGAGTCATTTAAACCAGAGTGGAGGGGCACAGTTTACAAAGTAGGTGCGCTCATCATCCCCCTCTAGGGGTCCCTCCATTTCCTACAAGCAGATGGGCAGAGACTGAAGGGTAGCTCACCTGTGGATCTGTTGTCCGTCAGTGACTGCGAGGAAAGGTCACTGGAACCTGAGAGAGGAAGATCTCAATGAGCAAGACGACACAGAGCAGGGCAGCTAGAAGACCAGACTCAGCCGGCCTGGTCCTCACCTGGGCTCAGCCCTTTGAATGAGGCCCGTCCTCTTTGCTGAGCTGCGGTGAGGCCGGGCTTCTCTCTCTAACTCTTGACAAAGTTCTGGGTTTTTGATTCTGCCATTGATTATGTCCATCACCATTCAACATCTGCTACTTTCCCGGGTAAGGTCGGGCTTGGAGGAATACCCCAGGAAAACCCCATCTTCTTTTCTCCTTCTGAGCGAGATCCCAGCCCTAATGCTGGAGAACACGCCCCTCCTCTCTCGTGCAGGCCCCGCCCCTTTTCAATCCCGCGCCAGGCTCCGCCCTTTATCTTCAGGTCAGGCTCTTTCCCTTCTCCTCAGGGTAGGTTCCGCCCACTCACTGTGCCTCACACCTCCTCTTCGCGCTCTCAGAGTCTGACCCCGCCCCTATTTCCTGTCAAACTCGGCCTGATTCCGCCCACTCGAAGTCAAGCCCCGTCCTCCCCTAGTTTGTCGCTGGGCCCCGCCTCCTTCTTTGCCTTTAGGCCTCGCCTGGTCCCCTAATCTGGAGAACACAGAGCCAGTTCTTTAATTAGGCTCCGCCCATTACCCGCTTGGTAAACTGGGAGCCTCCACTCGGACCTCTCGGAGTTTGCCCCGCCCCTGGGCCTACCAGGCTCCTCCCCCTCAGAGACAGGCCCCGCCCCTCTCCTCGCTGGCGGCCGAGTCCCGCCCCCTTCTTTGCCTCAGGCTCAGGCCCCGCCCCCTTCTCACTCCGTAGCGGGACGCCTAGCCCGTACCTCGGGCAGGACCCTTCACCATCCTCTGCCTCCTGCCTCGTCTCCCACGCAGTGTCCCCGCCACCCTCGTACTCTCCGTACCGAAGCGCGAGTCCTGCGGGAAGCTGCAGATAACTCCGAGTGTCCCAAACACCCCCAGCCCGAGCCCCGCCCCAGACGTTCCACTCTGCTTACCCAAGGCCCCCAGCTCGGGCGCAGACGCTCTGGTAGCGCGGCGACTCGGCATGGCCCGGCCCGTAGGGACGGACAGCCCTCAGGCCGGCTCACGGCGAAGCGCGCACGAAGGCAAGCGCGCCGGACGGCCCGATTTGCTGGGGCGATCACGGACCGGGCGAGCGGGGCGAGGCTGGGGCCGAAGGCCGGGCTGGACGCACGGCGCCCGGGGCTGCGGGGGGCGCCGGGCCGGGCGGGCGGCGGGCGGGGGCGGGGCGGCGGAATTCCCCGGCGCCGCCGGCCTGCTCTCCCATTGGCTTTCACTCCTCCGTGACGTCACAGCAAAGGGAATGGGAAAACCCCCGCTGGTCACATGATATGGGGGCGGGGCCGGCCGGGAAGAGCAGGCTTGGCACTGCATAGGGTCTGGTGCCTGTCGCTGCCCATTGCACTGGCCGAGACCACTGAGGCCTGCCAGAGTTCACCCGCGCCCTATTCGCAGAACAAGCTGAGAAACGGGCACCCTTACTCCCTCACTAGGACTTGAACCTGCTGTTTCTCAGGCTGGAAAAGGAAGTCAGGAGCGGGAAGTTAGCAACAACTGATAATTTTTTTTTAATTTAAATTTTTTTGAGATAGGATCTTACCTTGCCCAGACCGGCTTCCGGTTCCGCATAGCTAAAGATGACCTTGAACTTCAGAACCTTCTGCCTCCACCTCCCAAGTGCTGGGATGACAGGCATGCACCACCACCTGGTTTATGCAGTACTGAGGATTGTACCCAGGCTTTCTTACATGTTAGACAAGCACTCTTATCTTCTGCGTTAGCCCCTTGGTGATCTCTTTCTGACAGCTTCTGTAAAAATCTGTGTGTTCTATTCTATTTCTTTCAGTCTGCGTGACCAATGATTCCTGCAACGTATGCTGTGTGCTTAATCGAGCACCTGCTGCATGCTGCAGCCTGTAATGAACACTAGGGCACAGCACCTGCTGCATGCTGCAGCCCGTAATGAACACTAGGGCACAGCACCTGCTGCATGCTGCAGCCTGTAATGAACACTAGGGCACAGCACCTGCTGCATGCTGCAGCCTGTAATGAGCACTAGGGCACAGCACCTGCTGCATGCTGCAGCCTGTAATGAGCACTAGGGCACAGCACCTGCTGCATGCTGCAGCCTGTAATGAACACTAGGGCACAGCACGCCGAAAATCAGGCCCAGTTCCTGCTCCCAGGAGACAGAAACTGCAGCACTGAATGGGATGACAGCGGTAGCTCCCTCTACACAGCAAAGCAAAGATGGTTTTGGTTTTGCTGTGGAGCTCAGGCTGGCATTTGAACCCATAGCAGTCCTCCTGCCTTGGTTTTCTGAGTGCTGGGATCACAGGGACCTACCATCATGCCCAGCTAAGAGCAACATTTTTCTTGCGATGGAACACATTACACCTAGACTTTGAGAACCAAATGCTCTTAATTCTCAGCTACGCCAAGGTACATAAACAGCCATGGTCCATAAATAATCAGGAGTGTGACTGCTTTCTAACAGACCACAATTTGATGAATATGAAAATGGGATCAAGTAACTTTCAGTGTTTTTTTTTCACCAGAGGGGTCATGTACCGGTGTAGTAGGTAAGTCCGGGTGGACATCTCATAATACAAGCCTCTGAGTTGGATTTACCAGTCATACCAGTGCTTTCCTTTAGGTTTTTCCTACTGTCGGGCTGAGGATGTGACTTGTGATAGAATGTTTGCCTAACACGTATGAGATCCTAGGTTGTACCATCAGCAGCAAAATATCGTAGCCAGGTACTGGAGAGGAAGAGGCGGGAGATTCACCAACAAGTAGTAAATTTCTGGGACAATGGCTGCATAGCAGGATCTTGTCTCAATTCAAAGCATAAAGGAGAGGAAAAGGAGGAAAATAAAGGAAATAGGGTATGGTTCAGTGGTAGAGCCTCTGTCTAGAATCCCCCAGTGAAAGATTGGGGTTACTCAGTGGTAGAACCCCTACCTAGAATCCCCCAGTGAGAAGCTGGGGTGTGGCTCAGTGGTAGAGCACAGCCCCAGTAAGGGGCTGGGGGCAGTGAGAGTCCCTTCTTTGCAAAAAGACTTGGATTGGTTGCCCAGCATCAAGAAAGCAAGTGCCAACACCAGCGTTGGATCTGACACAGCAGGACTGTGAACTCAAGAGCAAATCTGAGCACCAGGCAAGATATCTCACATCAGTAATTTCAACTTGGAAGGCTTAGGCAGGGAATTGCCATGAGTTCTAGGCTAGTCTAGGCCCTGCCTCAAAAAATAAGCAGTCTCTCAAAAGAAGTTGTAATTTCAGGGTCCTGAATCAATTTCTTGTGCTCAAATCCTAGGTTTTCTGAACAGTTATATAACCCCAAGCAATTGATTTCCCCACTCACTCTGGGCTTGAGTTTCCCCAACATCCCCAACGATGTTGTGAGGGTTCAATAAAGACACAGTACAGCTGACCCTTGTCATAGCCTTTCGTGTGCCTGCACCATTCAAATTTCTAACTCCTTGTCAGGCTACATAAACCAAGCTGGCCTCTGCTTCCTGAGTGCGGAGATTAAAGGTGTGTATCCCCATACCCAACTTTGGAAAAGCTCTGGACTTCTCATTTGGAGGTACAGATATACAACAGCACAAACTTCAAAGGGCTAGAATGAACATGAAAAACAATTATTACATAACAGTGCTGTGCCCTGCTCTCACAGCTGGAGACAGCATAAGGCGCGTGCATGGTGTTCCCCTTTATTTATTGTTTCAAAGTGTCAGGTAACCCAGACTGGTCTTAGACTCCATTTATATACAGAAGTTTCTAGGGTTCCTGCCAGGTTGTGAGCTTCACAGGGCTGTGATGGAATGTTGGTCCCTGTGATGTATATAGAACTGTCCTGTGTTATATCTGCCCGGGGCTCAGGAGCTGCTAACCAAACATTATAGATCCACCCACCAGCACACCAGTAAGGGCTCTGGACATGTTCAGATGTCTGTGAAAGCAAACAGACATGGCGGTCACTAAGACAACCCTAACCATGTTCTCACAAGTTAAGTCTTGGTCCAGGAAAGGGACCTTGCCATGATGTACCAGTGGGCAGAGCTGCTGGGAGAATATCAGGACTTGGGGGTAAGAGATTTCCTGGAAGAAACACCAATGCATCCTGCAGGTACTTGGGTGGGTCCCATGTAGGGGAGGTTATGGGGCATGCAAAAGCCCCTGAGATCTTACCTGTAGGAGTCTTGTACTTTTTTTTGTTTGTTTTTGTTTTTTGAGACCAGGTTTTTCTTGTGTAACAGTTCTAGCTGTCCCGAAACTAGTTCCTGTAGACTAGGCTGGCCTCGAACTCACAGAAACCCATCTGCCTCTGCCTCCTGGGTTAAAGGCATGCACCACCACCACCTGATGAGTCTTGTACCCTTCTGAGGACCCTGGGGAGCCATGGCAGGTTGAGTAGGAGCCCAGCAAGAAAAATGGGTACACCACCTACCACTACCCTGAGCGAAGGACCTCCGACTTCCTTGCTTGACTCAGCAGGGTGGGGAAGCAGGTGGAACCTTGGGTGGTCCTTGGTCCAGGGCCTCCTGGCAACATGGATGAGTCTACAGTGTCTGAGAAGATAGGGTGAATAGCCAAGTGGCTATCACTTCTCTAGAGTGAGCAAACCCAGTTCCTGGTACTGACAGCTCAGCTGGCTCTTGAAGCCATTGTTTAGGGACATTGCAATGCCAACCAAGAATTCACTCTGTACTGCTGCAGTCCAGGTGGTAAACTGGTACAAGACCCATTCAGGCGTCCCCATTGAGGAGTGTTGAGTAAGGCCTGTGCCTCTTGGGGGTGGCTTCTTTACTCTATACTGGTAGTGTCTGGTGTTCCAATCCTGCCTGGTTTCATGTAGCTGAACCACAGGGACACTGGATGTTTTCAGCCAGAACTCTCATGGGAGTCTAAGATGAAGAATCCTTTGGGAGGCCCCTTGCAGGGCAGTATCATGTGTTTGGGTACGTGTGCCACCACGTATGTGCATGGAAGCAGACAACACTGCATCTGGTTCCCTCCCTTCTGCTTTATGTGTGTCCTAGTGATCAATTTAGACCGTGTGACCTTCTGGCACAATAGTAGTACAAACCCAGGGTGTCAGGGCTATGTAGCAAATACCTTCACCCACTGAGCCACCTATCTCTCTGAGACAGCGCCGCCATTTGCAGCTCAGGTTAGTTCTGACTTACGGGCACGCACCACCATGACTGGTTTATGCAGTGCTGGGCATTGCTCATGCTAGGTAAGCAGTGTTTAAAAAGCTAAGAAACAACCCCAGATTCGCATTCCGTCATTTACCTCAAGGTCTCCCTCCCAGATTTGAGCCAGCTGCCCATTCCAGGCAAGGAAGGCAGTGGAGGTGCGATGGTTGAGCTTAAGTTAAACACCCATATGAATTTATTAAATCCAGACTGTGTTAAAGGGTGGCGGTCTGGGAGCGGGGTGGTCAGGGGATGAGGGACAAGATGATGGAGGACCACAGGCATCCCACAGAGGAGCCCTGGCCCCTTCCCCGCCTGGCCCACCCTCGGCGCCACATTGGCTTCATCATGATTCCCGATGGTGCTGGGCTGGCAGGGCGAGATGTCTGCAAATACACAGGAACAGACGAACAGACAAGACGACCCATGGTGTCTTCACATACATACAGCCAGCCCCGGCCCGCCTGGCCCTCATCTCACACACTGGGCCCTGGCCCTAGGGGGCCTCCTGCCGCCCTGGCCCGATCTGTCCAGGAAGAGGGCGACAGGGAGGGGAGGGGAGGGGCCGGGGAGGTGGGTGGTGGTCACCAGGAGCAGGTGAGGACCCAAGTGGCTAATCCATTTTCTTGTCCTCTGCTGGCTTTGGAGGGGCTTCCTGGGGCTGGCTGGCAGTACTGGCCTCAGGAGTGGCCTTTGGGACTGTGGAGGCATCCTCTTCAGTGACAGCCGTGCTGGACGCAGGTGTGAGAGCCCCTGCTGCAGTGGGCGCCTGGGCTTTGGATGCTGCTGCTGAGACGTCTTCTCCACTCATACCAAACTCGTTCACACGGGTGGGGTCAACGCGGTAGATCCACCGTTGGTAGAGGTAGATGAAGAAAACCACATCTGGGGGAAGGGGCTGTGTGAGGTACGTGGCCCACCCCACCGGAGAATGAGGTTCTTTCCTGCCCACTACATCCCATGTCCCTATCCCCTGGGCCTCACCGTCCCGCAGGCAGCCAATCCGATACATGACAGGCATCTTGATGACAAAGGCAAACAAGTCATCAATGAAGGTGTTGAGGGCTTTGTAGGTGAGCATTCGCCACGGCAAGTGAGCCACAGACTTGAGCTTGTAGTTGATGAAGAGCTGGGGTGTCATGGTGATGAAACCTGAGGGAAGACAAAGGACACCATGACCAGTCACCCCGGCTCACTCTGCTTTTCCAGCATAGTCTACCCCAGGGTCTTTGCATTTTCTTTCCAACAATTTGTTTTGTTTTTTGAGACAGGGTCTTAGGCTATAGCCAGGATGGCCTTGACCTCAGAGATCCTTCTACTTCAGCCTTTCAAGTTTAAGAGTATAGGTTGAGTCATCACACCCAGATCTTCATGTTGTCCCCCTGGTCACCTCTAGGGACTGTTTAGACATCCTTTCCTCAGAGTGGTTCCTAAGCCCCACCTAAGTGCACCCTTTATTGTCCGTACGTATCACTTGCTGTGAATGCTTAGCTTCTCTTTGTACTTTGGGGTCCCCACAACACAGGAATTCCTCTCTTTGACCAGGCCAGAAGCCTCTTTAGGGCTTCCTAGTCCCATGCCTGCCTACACTAGATGGGCATTGTCTGAAATGGGTCTGCCTCCCCTACTGACCAGTGAGCCCCAGGACAAGACTTGGCCGCTATGCTCACTATAGCTCGAGAACATGGGCCTGAGATGGTCTGCTGGTACTAGCCCTCTAGGTGGGGCAAAGTCAGGCCTGGCAGCCAGCTTCAAGGCTGTGGCCTACAAGAATGATGGGCCTGACACTGTGGCAGGCCCTTCAGGCAGGGTAGAGCTGAGCCTGCTCACCAAAGGTCAGCAGGAAGCCGTAGAGCATGCTGAGCACCCACGAATACCAGCCCTTGTGCTCCAGGTACAGAAGGCTGTAGACAGCATAGCAGCCCAGCAGCGGAAAGAGGATCCATGACAGGTACCGGAACGCCATCTGTGGGGGTCACAGGACGGGCTGGGGCTGGCTCTGCAGGCCCTGTTCAGTGGCCCTACTCCTTGTCCTCTTCCACCCATACCTGGTCCAGCAGGCTGGGCCAGGGGAATTTCCAGGTGACTCTGGGAACTCTGGACTCAGCCAGGAAGTAGAATACAGGGTGTGATATGGGCCTGGCAGTGATCTGGCAGGCAGGACCAATGGCCCAGCCTGTCTCTCATGAGTCTGAGTGCTTGGAGACCACCCCAGGGCCAAGGGGTCACTCACATCATCATATACTTTGGTTGAAGACTCAATGTAGGTAGACTTGTCTTTGAAGGTTGGGCAGGGGAAGATTCCTGCCACTCGGTGCTCCCGGTCCAGCTGCAACCGGGAAGGAGGTCAAGGTCAGCTGGGACCTGACTCCTGCCACTCCCCAGTCAGAAAGGCCCCTGCCCTTCCTCACTCCTCCCAGTTCCCCTGCCCTAATGTGACCCAAAAAAATCCCCTGTTGCAAAAATCCCCTAGGTCTTGGGAGCCAGGCAGGCGTCGGGAAACCCCTAGGGACCAAGGCAAGGCCTGGCTGGGCAGGCGACCCCCTTCCCAACCTGCAAGCCCCACAGCAACATGGTGCCTGACTCACCCGGACATCCATGACTTTGGTAATCTTCCAGAGGTCGATGAGGACCCCAATGAAGACGCTGACCTGTACCACGAAGTTGGTCTCATTGTCCAGAATATAGAGGAGAACTACAAAGGACTGGAAAACGCCAAAGAAGACAGAGCGCACTGACAGCCCCTCCAAGGACTGACGGCTGTTCCAGAACTGGATGTCTGCAGAGGGTGTGGGCACAGGCAATTAGCAACCTTCCTTAGGCTGCACTCTCTCACAAAAGCAGAGGGCACACGGGACCTTTTTCATGGTCACATGGGACAGGAACACCCTGTACCATGGGGTTGGTCCCTTGTTTTCTAGTGAGGACATTCAGGTGTAAGGAGACAAAATTAACAACCCTGCGGTGTACAGTCTTGTATGGCAGAACCTGGGCAGACACCAGGTCAGTATCACACAATGCTGCTTCCTGGTCAGGAAGATCCAAAGTACATGCTTGGGGACCTTCTCTTCTGGCCTCCCACTCCAACTATGGGCTTCCTTGGGGCAGAGACAAGCCCTGGTTTCTGGTCTCCATGTGGACACCTGGGGGAGCTGAGTTGATGACATCCTCCTATTTCCTAGTCTTCCCCTGGTGCCTGGCTTCTAGGTCACAGTAGACCACAGACGTACAGGACCTTTGAGACACAGGAGCATGGACCCTGGTTCACGCGACCAAACGTGGGGCTTAGCACACCCCACTCACAAGGTCATCCATCCCTCAGGACAGTGGGGGATCTGGTACAGGGAGCAAAGCCAAGCTCACGGCAGCTGCCATGATGTGTGGCAACACCTGTACCCCACTAATCTCTATGCTGTATTGGTTTTGTTGTTTAGGGTTTGTTTTGTAGTACTGGGGACGGACCCAGCACACACACAAGATAGGCCAGCCCACCCTCTTCTCTATTCCAAGGCAGCAGAGCACAGGAAAGCTCCCTATGTAAGGCCTTCCAGGAGAGGCTACACTGAGAACCCCTCCAGTTTGCCCACCATTTTCTTTTGCTTCCACTGTGCAATGTCAGCATGACAGAGGTTCACTCCTGCCAATCCCAAGAGCTTGAGGACATCTCCCAGCTCCCTGCACTGTGGGCCACAGGCCTAGAAACTGACCGAGCACCTGGAATGACTGCCACAGCAGAACTGTGCAGCTGCAGGCCAGCAGTTCCAGTCACTAAGCCTCTGCTTCCTCACCTGGAGTTGAACAGAGCGATGGGCTGTTCTGGAACTGGGTAGACGTATGCTGAGGCTTCCTGACAGGCAGGGTACTGGGAGCAGCCCCGGGGTTTCCCTTTCCCTTGGCTTTGGAGTTCCCCGCCCTGCTTCCTGGTGTTGCCACCCTGGCCTTGGCCCAGGCAGCAGGCCCAGCCCCTCCCTCAGCTCTGTGCCTGGTAGGGTCACTATCCCTCCAGCCCATGAGGTCTCTAGAGTATAGGTGAGAGACCCCAGGCACAAGGAAAAACAGGGAGGAGATTCTGCCTCTGCAGTTACCTTGATGTCCCAGGACCCATGCCTACCATTTTTGAAAGCCAGGAACTCAAAGACACTGTGGACGATGGAGACGATGATGGTGAGTGCCAGAAGATATGGGCTGGTCTCCAGCAGGGCCACCTGGGGAGGGGAGCTTATGAGCATTGCCCTGTCACTACTGTGGCACCTCACTTCCAAAAGCCATTCTCCTATGTCCCTGGAAACCCTAGGCAGGACCTGGTAAGACCACTATAGACCTGCTCTAGGGACCACGAGAGAGACAGCATTAGCTCAAGACCAAAGCAGGCCAGGGGAGGGCACAGGAGAGTGAGCTAACACAGGGGTCAGACAGAGAGGTACAAGAGAGAACAGGAAAGAACAGTGTGGAATGGTGGCCCAGACAAGCCAAGCCTAGATCCAGAACAAGATGATGATAGGAGACAGAAAGGGACTGAAAAGACATGAGGAGAAAGCAAAGAACTTAAGTCAGGGAGCCATGTCACCAGGGTTGGGGACCCACTTCCTGCCTGTTGCTTGGAGTGGGGAGCCTAGGCAGTTGTGAAACCAGGTCTGGGGGAGCGCTGGGTGGGAGTCCTCACTTCCCCTTGGGCCATGGCCACCCCACACACCTTCACCGAATCCTGTTCCTCGTCTGATTGTTCATACAGCTCGTCACCTAAGAAGTTCCAGGGTGACTTGGTACTCTGTGCAGCATAGAGTTGCCAGCGCCACAGTGAGAGCGGACAGAAAGAGACACGCAGTGGAAGGCTGGCCAGGCTCTCATTGATGGGGTAGTAATCCTTCTGCAGGTTCCAGTAGTCATTGAAATAGATGATGGGGTAGTAGTCGCCACTCACGGCATCAAACTTCACATCTGTGGGCACATAGGGTGGTGGGCACCGCTCAGCAGAGCCTGGACACCACATACCATTTCTTTTCTTTTCTTTTGGTTTTTCGAGACAGGGTTTCTCTCTAGCTTTAGAGCCTGTCCTGGAACTTGTTCTGTAGACCAGGCTGGCCTCGAACTCACCTGTCTCTCCCTTCTGAGTGCTAAGATTAAAGGTGTGTGACACCACTACCCGGCAACATATAGCATTTCTTGATTGTGCCATGAGGAGCAAAGGGTTCCCTGAACCTCCAGCGAAAGCACGCAGTGGCAAAGGCAGCGGCCTTGAATGAAGGCCACTAAAGCTTGTCTCTGGTACAGCTTACGCTAGAAGTCATGTACCCCCAGCTCTATAAAGTAGTAAGAAACCAGGTGTAAACCTACACTCAGGGACAGTCTGCAGGTCATTCCCTGCAGTGGCCAGGCCTTGCCCATGATTAGTATGAGAGACGAGCCAGAGGGCAGAGGCACAGCGTGGTCAGGAGAGCGTATAACTACAAGGGTCAAAGATGGGGTTGGGGAAGACAAGGCCTTGGGCTTTTGGCTAGGCTTACATTGGTCCAGTGGGGGTGGCACGCTGCCCTTCACCCATGGGGTGTGGTCATCCACGATGTTGATAGTGATGTTGGGGTGCCAGTGTGAGATCACTTCCACAGGGCCATAGTCCTCAGCCCTCTGTAGGGAGATGGGAAATGAACGGCAGGCCTCAGGCAGACAGTGGCCCCACAGCTACCACTGCTCATACCCTCCCCTGACAAATGGAGTAGAACAGCAACCCCACAGCCATGTCTGGAAGGCTCACGCTGGAGCCCATCAGCTACTAAGCCTGCAGCAGACTTGAGATCCAACCATTCTCTACCTTCTCACCTGAAGGTAGGAGAGGCAGGCTGCCAGGAAACAACGCCTGGCCCAGAGAAAGCACCTTCGCATCCCCTCTCACAGCGTGGTTCTACTCCACTCTGGGACCATGCCTCCTGCCCAAAACCATGGGGAAAGGCGAGCTCATGTGCCTTCTGAAAAATGCCCTGGTTTGCTCAGCCTACCATCTCCAGTGCTTGCTCTGTGCCAGCTGCACAGTGTCCATGTAGCCTCTCTGTTTGCTGCCCCTACAACTGAGATGGGCTCATGCTGCGGTGGCCACATCCCTGGACTCGTCCCAGGGAAGGTAACAGAGGTGTGTGCCACTTGGCCTGACCAATGTTTATCTGCAACTAGATGACACTAGCCCCTCCTGCTTACCTTGATCATCTCCGGGTCAGCCTCGGTCTCTCCTGTTAGTAGGTTCTTGGTTTTCTGAAATCGCCTACGCTTGTATTTGTTGATCACTGTAGGCAGAGAGAGATGGGTGAGGCCTGGAAATACTTAAAAGCCTAGATCCCAGAATGCTGTCCCATGGCACCTGTGTCCTGGCTTCCCTGTTGCTGCTGACTTCTCTTGGGCAGCCCCAACCACCCGCTAATCTTGGGAACTATCACTCCACCTTTACAGAGAAAGACTACTAGAGTCATCTGAGCAGAAAACAGAGCCTCCCTTCTCCAAACTTGTTGGGCCACTCCCTAGGCCAGCAGGGGACATCCATCTGCCTGAAACCCACACCAAGCCATCGATCCCTTCCTCAAGGTCTCCTTCCTGAATGGTGGTGGCCACTGTGTTTTTCTGAAACAGCAACTCACTATATAATCTAGGCTAGCCTTAAACTTGAGGCCATCCTCCTGCTTCAGCTGGGGCTACAGGTGTAAGCCTCCTCTCCTGGACAGTGTCATTCCTCATGGCCCTCCATCATCACCCACACACACCTGCCCCCTAGTTCACGCAAGTGCTCTATGCCCTGGGCTCAGGGGCAGGCCACACACGGGGGAGGACCATTTCAAAGAAGGCCTGGGGCCAGCAACGTGAGAAGCAAACACAAGAACTCCGACACTGTGAATCCCCAACCACAAGTGGACTCACTTCCCCTTGCTACGGTTAGGCTGGCCAGAATTCCCGCCACCTTGCCTGAGACAAGAGCAAAGAGCCGACCACACCCTCTCAACTTGGATGCCACCAGGCTCTAATTAATGTTGAGAAGGAACCTAGTGGTCCAGTAATCCCAGAGAGTTAATGGCTGAGACAAGAGGATCAAATTAAGTTCAAGGCCAGCCCAAGCAACCTAGTGAGATCCTCTCAAAATAAAAACAGCGTTGGAGAGATGGCTTGTGAGTGAGAGCACTAGTGTGCAAGTACACCTACAGAGGCAAGACGCTCAAATACAAAAACTCCAATAATCAAAAAGAACAAACGTGGCTGTCCCAACACTCAGAAGGCAGACGCAGGCAGATCTCTGGGAGTTTGAGGACAGCCTGGTTGAGTTACGGCCAGGAAAACAAAGAGACCCTGTCTCCAAACACAATAACAAAAAATTAAAACTGATAAAATGGGCTCAGGACTGTCAGTGGTAGAGTCCCTGCCTAGAATCCCCCAGTGAGGGGCTGGGGTGTGGATGAAAGCACAGCACTTGTCTAGTGTGTGAGAAGCCCTTTATTCCCAGTATTTAAGAGGCCGAGGATGCAGGAGGATCTCTTGTGTGTGGAAGAACATGAGTGACTTTGTGGGCCTGTGGAGGCCTGAGAAAGATACCGGCTGTTTTGATTGCTTTCTACTTTATATACCAAGGTGTGGCCTTGAACTGGAAGTGAGGGCTTGCCGGGCTGCCTTGGCAGTTTACATGGATGCTGGTGAGACAACTCTGGTCCTCACTTTAACTACAGAGCCATCTACCTGGCTACTGTTTTTGCTTGTGATCTGGCTATATGGCCTAGAACGTACTATGTATTCCAGGATAGCCCTGAGCTCACCTCCCACCTGCCTCAGCCTCACAGTGCTGGGATTAAGGTATTTACTAGCATGTGTGGCTTAGTCCACTTCAGTTCATTTCTGGCTGTTGTCACTATTGATAGGTAGGTAGTTTATTTCCCTATAGACTTTTTACAGCTGTTAAGTTATAGACACCTCCTCCACAGACAGTGCTGCCTCAGATCTTGGGAGAAAAGCGGGCTGTTTTTTTTTTTCCTTTTTTTGGGGGGTGGGCACAGGGTATCACACAGCCCACACTGGCTTTTAATTCCCTAAGTAAGCAAGGATAACCTTGAACTTCTGCTCCTCCTCTACCTCTCTGAGGCTGGAATCTGGGTGTACACCAACACACCTGGTTTGCTGCACAAACGATCCAATCCAGGGCTTCCTCATGCTAAGCAAGAACTCTGCCAACTGAGCCCCAGCCTTAGGATGCAGCTGCTTTCAAGTCCCCTGCTCTGTGTCTGACTCTGATCAGCTCCTTCCCTCCACTCCAGCCAAGCTTATCACCTTTCGTCCAGCCGTCCAGCAGTTCTATGCTCCACCTGCCCAGTCTTCCTGCCCCCCCCCCCCCCCCCCCCCCCGATTTTTATTTGTTTTTCAAGACAGAGTTTCTCTGTGTAACAGCCCTGGCTATCCTGGAAGACACTTTGTAGCCTAGGCTGGCCTCAAATTCACTGAGATCTGCTTGCCTCTGCCTCCCAAGTGCTACAATTAAAGGCATGCACCACCACTGCCTGGCCACCTGCCCTTTCTTACTCTTTGCTTTTGCTGAGGCAGTTTCGCTAAGAAGCCTAGGTTGGCTTTAAACTCGCCACTCTGCCTCAGTCTTAGCCCTCAACTCCCTAGCTAGGATGCCAGGCATGCATCACACCCAGATTCACCAGCTCTCACTTGCAGGTCCCTGAGTGTCCCAGAGCTAGAAACAGACAAATGAGGCCAGTACCTGTCTCATCAATCCCTAATCCTCAGAGCACAGGGTTCTTGCCCACTCTATAGGACTGAGACTTTGCATGTCACACTCCAGACATGGTCCTCCAGGATCAGAAGGGAGGCAACTTACTTCGGGACATGTGGACAGTGGCAAGTCGGCGGTACAGGGCCTTCTGCCGAGGGTCTGGGTGGAAGCCACTCTTGGTGAAGTAGACATGGATATAGATGGATCCATTCTGCTGTACACTCTACAAGAGAAGGGAGTAGAAAATGCCAAGGCTGCTTGTCACTTGCCTACAGCAGCTTCCACTTACTTCCAACTCTCCAGCTACTTCCTGAGGACTCAGGGCATAGAGGCAGCTGACTGGTTCTGCCTCAAGTGCTGGAGCAAGATAGACTGAAGGTCAGGTCCCAGATGGACCGAACACTGAGAGTTGGTCCTGGCTTCCATAAGCTCAGGTTTCCTTCACAGGACTTAGTGCCTCAACTGTGGGATGCAGGTCATCCCACCACTGCAGCAAGGCCTTCCCAGAGCATCCAGCCAAGGAACTTGCCCACTAGCCTGCTCTAGTGCGTCATGATGCCCATCACTACACTTCACTGCACTGCACTGTGACAGGGTCATGACATGATCCTGCTTTGCTGACGAGGCTCTGGGTGCTCACATACTCAAGGGTTTGCAGACAGAGTCAGAACCCAGTTGTTTGAAAGCCATCTGTGGCAGTATATGCCTCTAATTCTAGCTGTAGCAGGAAGATTGAGAGTTTGAAGCAAGTCTGGGCCACGAAGGAAGATCACATTATGATAAAACAAAATAAAACAGAAAATAACCAGACTGTGAGCCCATGACCCTCCTTGCCACCCTGAACTCCATGTGCCATCTCCTGCTGGCCCTCTGGCCAAAGGCTTCCTCACCTTAGCTCTCCTAACTGCCTAAGAATGGGGGCTTTAGGGGAGGAAACCCAAGCTGCAAAGTGAGGAGGTGAACTGTGCAGGGCACTGGGAAGGAAAGGAGAGCCCAAGTCTTCTCTGATGTTCAAGCAGAGTTTGGCCCACATTGGGTCCTCCTCTCCAAGCTCCCAGGAGCTTCTTGGGAGGTGGGACCTGAGTCCCCACGACCAGCTTACTGGTTCCCATCCTTTTCTGAACCGCAAGAAAGGGCCTGGGATTGACAGTACAGCCAGCGGTATCACTGGAGTCACAGAGACCATCTCCGCTCAGTTCCAGCCACTGAGAGGTGGGGCATTTCTCTTCCCCCATTCCCAAAGCCTGCTGGGTACAAAGGACAGGAGCTCTGCCACACCGTGAGTTCAAAGTCTGCCTGGACAACTCAGCAAGCCCCTAACTCAACATGTAAAGTAAAAAAACTGGAGGTCGAGGTCATATGTGACAGCACATTTTATAATCCATGGAGTTGGGATATTGAAGCAGAAAGTTTAAAGGGTTCAAAACTAGCTTCTGTTACATAGCAAGACTGACCTGAGCTACACAGACTACCTCAAAAACTAAAACCAGCTTCTGTTACATAGCAAGACTAACCTGAGCTACACAGACTACCTCAAAAACTAAAACCAGCTTCTGTTACATAGCAAGACTGACCTGAGCTACACAGACTACCTCAAAAACTAAAACCAGCTTCTGTTACATAGCAAGACTGGCCTGAGCTACACAGACTATTTCAGAAACTAAAACCCACTGGCAGGGGATCTAGCTCAGCTATATGGTACTTACATAGTGTGCAAGACAGATGCTCTAGGTTCAACTGCCAACATTAAAAATAAAAGACTGCTAAATGTCTGTGTGTGCCCAGTCCTCTGCTGGACAGTGATGACACAAACACTGCTAAGCCACGCATTACCCTCCTAGGTCTCAAGGACTGGTGAGAAAGATCTGTGCCCAGACAGAAGACCCAGCACGCCTAGCCTACAGAAGTCAATAGGCCGTGAGGCTAGAGAACGTACTTAAACCAGCTAAGAAAGGCTTCCTGGAGGAGGCAGGCCTTGAACCCAGAGCTAGGGAGCCAAGTGACTCTTCCACTAGATACTGACCTTGAGAAAGCCACCAAGCTGCAACTAACCCCAATTTCACCTATCACACTGACAGTAGACAGTGACAGTTACATGAGACAGTAATAGTTACATGCTTTTGGTTTTGAGACAGATCTTCCCATAATTCCTGCCTTGGTCTTGAACTCATGATAATCCTCCTGCCTCAGCTGTCCAAGTTTCTGGAACTATAGGGGAATGCTACCACACCCAATCGCAACACTTCTCAGTTTACGGGGTACAGAGGTTTCCATGCATCAGCCTGGCTCGGGCCTGCACAGCAAATGCCCCATTACCATTTATTTGTATAACCTTGAAGCTATGCTGTTTGGCATCATTGTGCTAAGCAGGCCCTCAGGGACAGTGACCAATGGCTAACTGGCTACAGCTGATATCACACAACACTCGAGGTGGCTGCAAGGACCCAGGCCAGAACACGGTAGGGGTTACCTGAGGGATATCAAGCTCTGCAAAGTGCTCATAGCAGCCATCCGAGTTCTCCCCACTAGTCCAGTCGCCGTACACCAGGTCATGCTGCTCCCAGAAGAGTGCTGAGGTGGCATTGAAGTCTGTGAAGTGCTCGTGCTCTGAGATGTACACGTGCAGGTTCTGTGGAGAGAGGAGGGTGTTGGGATCACCAATTGGACGTTCATGGGATGACGGTATTTGTGGACAGCACCTAATGCAAACTGGTAAACTCAACTTTTGCTTTTGTCTTGTGCTGGCTCTGCCCTGAGCTATGACATCAAGGAGCTTCAGATTGGCAATAATGAACTTAAACACAAGGGGAAACAGGACCACCACAGATGGCTGTGGAGACCTGGGACAAGCAAGTCAAAGGCCAGTGCCTCAGAAGGGGAGGCAAGCTTGGGGACCCCCTCCCCTGTTCAGCCCGGCTCCACCCTCACCAGGATCCACTATTCGGTAGTAGTCTGCTAATAGGCTGGGAAATGCAGCAACAGAATCAAAGCAAATATGGATCCAGGAGGGGTTGAGCAGTCTGGTGACTGTGCCGTTAACCCTGTCACCCTGTTGCCCATGACCCACGAAGGCAAAACATGTTTCTGGAAGAAATCTCCCAACGGGTGCACAACAACCAGGAAGACTGCTACATGAGGTCCCCAGAGTCCTGTTTTCTCAGTCTCTTGGGTGGCACAAGTCACACGCACTGATGGGGTAGGGCATCCGAGTCCCACGTGTCCACAGAGCTGAGAGCAGCCAGGAAGTGTCCCATCCTGTTGGCCCTCAACACACCACTCTCCCAGCCCTCAAGTTCCTTCCCACCTAGCATTACCATTAGAGTGTCTTTGGGGAAGAGGTTGCGGCTGGCGACACGTGGGGCTCCTCCGGGTCCTGACTGGTCCTGAGGGGATGGCCCTCGGCGGAACCAGCTGCTGATGGCCCAGATGATGAAGATCCTGAGGAAGAAAGAAGCAGCAGGTAAAGCCCTATACCCTATGCCAGCATCTAGAGGATCAGCCTCCACATTAGCCCCTGCTTCCTGAGGGCTGAGGCAGTGAGAAAGCGGTGGCAGGGCTAGTGAAGGCAAGGTACTATCTTGGACAGAGGCTAAAACCCCTATGCAAGCAGGCTGCCATCCACACAGGGCCACCACCTTGACCCCTCCAGGACCTCATACCATGCATGGTAACAGGGCTCAGACACTCAGGCTCAGAGGTGGGAATCTAAGGCAGTCAGGTAGGTGCTTTGGCCCCAAGAGGCCTAAGGAAGATCCAAACACCTAGAATCTTCCCACTGTACTAGCAGAAAACCTTAGTGCGATTACTCTCAGTTTCAATGGCAGACTGAAAGAGGGAGGGAATCGGTTAGTCTTTTTAGCCACAGAAAACCAGTTCTAGTGGTGGTGGTTTCTTTTTTTGTGGTATTAAGAAATTGAGCCAGGCCAGGTGGTAGTGGCACAGGTCTTTAATCCCAGCACTTGGGAGGCAGAGGCAGATGGATCTCTCTTGAGTTCGAAGCCAGCCTGGTCTACAAGAGCTAGTTCCAGGACAGATTCCAAAGTTACAGAGAAACCCTGTCTCGAAAGACCAAAAAAGAAAAAAAGAAAGAAAAAAATTAAACCAAGGCTTCTCATATGCTAGTCATACGCTACTGCTGAGCCACACCTCAGCCCTTCACTGGCAGGTTCTAGACTTTGGCACTTAGCTATATCCCAGCCATTTTATTATTTTTCATTTCGAGCCAGATTCTTATTAAGGTGTCTGAGCTGGCCTTGAACTTCAGATTTCTTCTTCAATCATCTGGCCTGGGCCGTCAGGCCTAGCTTGAGCATCCTTTTCAGTCTCATTCTCCCAACCAAACAAATCAAAAAGGCTTAAACAAAAGCTAATTACCTGGTGGGGCGGTGGTGGCGCACGCCTTTAATCCCAGCACTTGGGAGGCAGAGGCAGATGGATCTCTCTTGAGTTCGAAGCCAGCCTGGTCTACAAGAGCTAGTTCCAGGACAGGCTCCAAAACCACAGAGAAACCCTGTCTCGAAAAACCAAAAAAACCCAAAAAAAACCAACAAAGCTAATTACCAACTGTGGTGCACACCTATGATTCCAACACTTGAGAAGTGGCAGCAAGAGGAACAGAAGTTCAAAATCATCCTTGACAACACAGTGAACTCAAGGCCAAAAAACCCAAAATAAAATATAACCGCAAATCAGTAACAGCAAAACAAAAAGATTAGACAGATGCCTGAGGAGCTGCTGCAGACTGGCCTATGGCTACGTCTCTGGACGACTGTCTTCATTATTAATTGACATAAGAGGGCCCACTGTGGGCGGTACCTGGTGACCCCAGGATGAGTAACAACGCTGTATCTAAGCAAGTGAGTTAACCAACAAGCAGTGTTCCTCAAGTTTCTGCTCCAGGCCCTATTGACTTCCCTCAATGTAACCCAAAGAATACGACAAGTAAGCCTTTCCCACCTTGGGTTGCTCTTCTCAGAGCATTTTATCTTAGCAACAGAAAAGTGACTAACATGGCTTCTAACTCCAGCACTAAAGGACAATGCCCTCCCCTGGGCTCCGCACGCACACTGCCGTGTGGACCACACATACACATACTCATTCTCTCTCTCACACACAGAATTTCTCTTCAAATTAAGACAAAACAAAAAACTGTTGGGCGATGGTGGCACACACCTTTAATCCCACCCAGCACTCGGGAGGCAGAGGCAGAAGGATCCCTGTCTGTGAGTTTGAGGCCAGACTGGAGTACAAGAGCTAGTTCTGGGACAGGCTCCAAAGCTACAGAGAAACCCTGTCTTAAAAAAAAAAAAAAAAAAAAAAAAAAACAACGACAAAACAAAAAATTAAAATCAATCAATAAAATAAAATAATTTGGTTTTACAGAATTACTATATGCTAAAAGACCTATAGAATAGCATGCAGTTCAGTGGTCAGGAGCTTATCTAGTATATGCAAAGGCTCTAAGTTCCACTCTGCTACTTCACACAATCTGTACACACATGCACACACGCACGCACACATTATACCAATGTATTTTCTATTTAATAATACTGACGTAGCAAGGCTACAAAGGACCCTCCCTATCTCCATCAGAGGAATCAACCAACTTACAGATCAAAAACACTAAGGAAATAGAAAACTGTAACTGGGCTTGGTGACAAGCTTGTAATTCAGGAGGCTGGAGCAGGAGGATCCTCTGAGCCCAGAGAACGAAGGCCAACCTGATTCTGTCACATCCTGTCTTCTGAAAAGCAACGGATTTGGGGTTGGGCTGATTGAGCAGCAAGCCCCAGGTTGTCTCTCTTCCCACAACCAAGGTCAAGGTTTCCGACTTATTCAACCACGCGTGGGTACTAGGAATCTGAACTGAGGTTCTCATGCTTGGCCACTGGGTGGGTCATCGCCCCAGCCTTGGTTGGCTTTTTGAGTAAGTCTCACTCTGTAGCTGAGGTTAGCTTAGAACTCACAGCCCTTTCTACCTCAGCCTCCTGACTGCTAGAAATACAAGTGCAACACCCAGTCTCAGGCGAGACTCGACCTCTTGTAACCTTTGGTGGGGGGTGAAGAGCATGCACCTTCCCCGAGTTCTAATGGCATGGTGCCCACCCCATCAATGTTTTCCCTGTATGAGCTGCTCCAACTATTTCATCAGGGGAAAAGGCATGTACAGCTCCCAGGGTGGAGCTCGGTGACAGAGGCTATCCTGGCAAGTGCAAGGCTGCAAAAAACACAACAAAAAACAACAACGACAAATAAAAAACCCACTAAGTGGAAAAGTACTGTGAGTGAACGCTCAGTGGGTTGGTACCTCCTAGCTGGGCCCCATTAGGGCAGGACCGGGCACAGGGACTTGCCTCTGCCTGTTGAAGCCAAGGAGCCCTGGGGTCTGGGGTCTCAGGGGCTGCAGCCCAGCTGAGCCACCTGCTCCCAGTGCACAAAGCTGACAAAGGTCTGGAACCCATGCTCTCTGGGGACCCCTGCGGCCTCCGGTTTCCACTTCAGTAAATACTCCAAGGGAGAGCATGGGAACAGCACTGCCCCTGTCAGAGAGGCCTTCTGTTCCCATGTGTGGACCAGTGCTTTCTCGAGTTCAGGCCCTAGTCACCTGGAATGCATGTGAGGCCATCAGAAAATCACCCCTGGAGCCCTCTCAAAGGGCTTGTGGGAAAAAGCTCTTCCTCTATGGACCCAGGCCTTCCCAGGTTTCCAAACTTCTCTGAGTAAAGCAGGCATGGTGGCTCATGCCTGTGACTTCAACCCCTGAGAGAGCGGCAAGAGGACTGCTCAAGTTCCAGGCCAGACTAGACTATGAAGTGGGACCTAGTCTCAAACCAAGCCAAAAACTTGTTTAAAAAAAAAAGGCAATAAATCCTCTATCCCACTACAAATAGCCTCCATTTATATTTACTTATTTCTTTTTTTTTAAACATCTTTTTTTTCTTTTTTTGGTTTTTCGAGACAGGGTTTCTCTGTGGTTTATTTGTTTCTTTATTGGCTTTTCAAGACAGGGTTTCTCTGCCTCTGAGTGCTGGGATCAAAGACGTGCTTTTTTTGTTGTTGTTTGTTTGTTTTCTGTTTTTTTTTTTTTTTTTTTGAGATAGGGTTTCTCTATGGCTTTGGAGCCTGTCCTGGAACTAGCTCTCGTAGACCAGGCTGGTCTCGAGCTCACAGAGCTCTGCCTGCCTCTGCCTCCTGAGTGCTGGGATTAAAGGGATGCGCCACCACCGCCCGGCAGGCATGCTATTTTTACAGTCACAAGTGCATAAAGCTTATAAACCAATGAGTGTGACAGCTCATAACTGTTAATTCCAGCTTTCGGGAGACAGAGACAGGAAGATCACCAGGAGTTTAAAGCCAGCTGGAGCCCAGTGAGTTTAATGTCAGTTGGGGATACATAAGAAGTTGCTATCTCCGGGAGGCAGAGGCAGGCGGATCTCTGTGAGTTCAAGACCAGCCTGGTCTACACAGCTAGTTCCAGGACTTGCTCCAAAGCCACAGAGAAACCCTGTCTCGAAAAAAACAAAAAAAAGAAGTTGCTATCTCAATACACAAACAAACAAAACAACAACAAAACACATGTACACGTGCGATGCAAGACAAAGATAGGAGCTGTAGCTCAGGAGGTAGACACAACTTGGCATAGCTAGGCTCTACATTCCCCAGTACTGTCAAAAAGAAAAGTCAAGCCAAGAGAGGAAGCACTTGCAGGTGTGTGTGGGCACAAGCATGCACGCACAAGAACCAACCATCTCTCTCTGCTCCTTTCCATGCCCCGGTCCTCCAGGTGAAGGATGAGTTTAAATCCATGCACATCATCCTAACACAGAGGTCCAGTCACATAATCTGTTTCCGGGAGTTTTATGTATCACATAACTATGGCAGAATCTTGGTTCTCATCTCTAAAACTGGCACCCAGGCTGGAGAGAGGGCTCTGTGGTTAATAGCCGTGGCTGCTCTTCCAGAGGACATGAGTTCAATTCCCAGCATCTACATTGTGGCTCACAACTCTGTAATCCCAGGGGACCTGACACCTTCATGCAGACATAAATAAAAAGAAGTTAAAACAAAAAAAGAATCTGGCCCAGGTGTGTGATTCACACCTTTAATCCCAACACCTGGGAGGCAGAGGCAGGTAGATCTCTATGAGTTCCAGGCCAGGCAGTTACATGGTGAGGTCCTGTCTCAGTAAAGAAAATGAAATAAAAATTGAATTCTACAGCTCGTGTGATTGATGTATGTAGTGTATTACTATGCAAGCCTGGTGATCATGTAAAGTAGGAGAAAACTCCACAAAGCTGTCTTCTGACCACCCACACACACACCTTCACTGCAGCACATACCAGACCACCAACATCAAATACAAACAACACATAATTAAAAAGTAAAACAACCTCTATGCTTAGCATATTTGGGGCTCTTAGTTCCAACCACAGCAACACACACAGACACACACACACATAAACATAGACTCACACAGACAGACACACGAGACATACACAGAGGACTTGAAATGGATGAGATGGTCTGTGAGCAGCCGCCCACACCCTCCTGATGTCTGCTGCCACTAGTTCTAAGAAAGGAAATGAGCCTGCAGAGGCTGATTTGGAGCCCCCTCTGAAGGAAGCATCCCTCAGTACTAAGACGCAGATTTCCAGATATGAACTAATGAAAAGCACTGGGAGGGTGAGGTGCAGGCCATGAGAAAATGAAGGGAAGGACTTGAGCGAGCTAACCTGTCCTATAAGTTGCTTGGTGCATGAAAGCAAAAAGTGAGCCAGAAATGATGGCACAGATTTGTGATCAGCACTCAGGGAGTGGAGGCAGGACTGTCCCAAATTACAAGCCAGTCTCGGCTACATATCAAGACACTGTCTCAACTGAGAGAGCGAGAGGGAGAGCAAGAGGGGGGAGGGGAGGGGGCTGGAGAGATGGCTCAGCGATTAAGAGCATTGCCTGCTCTTCCAAAGGTCCTGAGTTCAATTCCCAGCAACCACATGGTGGCTCACAACCATCTGTAATGAGGTCTGGTGCCCTCTTCTGGCCTTCAGGCACACACACAGAAAGAATATTGCATACATAATAAATAAATAAATAATATTTTAAAAAAGAGGGGGGAGGGGAGAAGAGAGGGAGAGGGAGGGAGAAGAAGGGAGAGGGAGAGCGAGGGAGAGGGAGAGGGAAGGAGAGGGAGAGAGGGAGGGAGAGAGGATGATGATGAACAAGGAAACCCAAGGAACTGGGCATGTAGCTCAGTTAACAGAGTGCTTGCCTAGCATAGAAAACCCTGGGTTTGCTCCCCAACAGTGTATAAACTAGGGGGACAATGAAGTGGGGGGGGCTAAATAGGATCAAAATACATATGTACAGGTATAAAAATGTTATAGGAAGGCCATTATTATGTATAATTAATATATGCTAATAAAAACTTTAACCTCAATACCTAGGAAACAGAGGCAGGGGGATCTCTAGTAGTATGAGGCCAGCCTGGTCCACATAGTGAGTTTCACACTTGCTTCTAAATAAATAATTAAATCTTTAAAAGGAGCTGGAGGGGCTAGAGATGGCTCAGCAGTTAGGGCACTGGCTGCTCTTTCAAAGGACCTGGGATCAATTCCCAGCACCCACCTGGCAGCTTATAACTGTCTGTAGCTCCAGTTCCACGGGATCTGACATCCTCACACAGACACACATTCAGGTAAGACACCAATGTACATAAAAGAAAAATAAATTTAAAAGGAGCTGAAAATTTGGTTTAGCCACCTTGACAACTGATCTCACTCCTCAGGACCCACATGGTCACAGAAGAAAGCTGACCCCAAGTTATCCTCTGACCTCCACACGCACACCATGGCACATATGTACATATACAAACAACCAATCAATAAATGTAATCTTGTAAAGGTTTGGTTCTGTTTAGTTTTCAAGAAAGGAGATCTCTGAGTAACAGCCCTGGATGTCCTAGAACTCCTTTAGACCAGGCTGGCTTTGAACTCATAGAGATCTGCCTGTCCCTTCCTCCCCGCAACTCCTGGGATTAAACTAATCAAAAGGGCCTAGCAGAAGGCTCGGCAGGAACCTATGTGGCAGAAAGAAAACACAAACTCCCACAAGTTTCCTCTGGCCTCTACAATGTGCTGTGGTACACATGCATTCACAACAGGTATTCCCATGCAATAAATGAATGAATGAAAGTACAAACACATAGACAGGAAATAACAAGGAAATCTGAAAGCACAGGGCAAGAAGGGAAGACGAGAGAAAAAGGGATAAGGAACAGGTTCCATGGCTGAGAAGCCTGGGCACAAACGGCAGGAATGATGCCAGAATATGACTGGAGACTGCAATGCAAGTCATGGTTTTGTTTTGTTTTTTATTTTTTATTTTTTGCAGTGCTGGAGAGAGCCTAGAACCTCAAGCATGCTATATAAGTGTTCTCCTGTGAGCCACGCCCATGCCCTCTCCAGGGATTACCCTTCTAAAACAGCAGCCACCCCCTTTTCTGTCACACATATACCTCCCTCCTTCTGGTGACAGATTTTCATGGGATCCCTAGAATGAATTCAGCTGGGAATGCAGTTCAGTTAGCAGAGGGACTTGCCTAGCACACATGAAGCTCTGAGTGGCATTCCTAGCACCATACGTGGCATACAGGTATGGTGTCACATGCCTGTAATAACCATGTAAGAAACTGCAGAGGTGGAAGCAAGAGGATAGAAGTTGAGGGTCACCCTTAGCTATAAGTTTGAGGCTACCTTGAACCACATGAGAACATGCTTTAAAAAGAAACAAACTCCAACAGTGCAAGACATGGTAGCATGTGTCTGGAACACCAGCGCTCAAGACGCTCAGCCTGAAAGACTACCCCAAGTTCAAGGCCAGCCTGAGTAACAGCTGCCTAAACAGAATAAGGGCCAGCAAGATGGCTCAGTGGGTGAAGGTCAAGCCTCTACCAAGCCTGAACCTGAGTCTAATTCCAGGTTTTAGGTGGAGAAAACTGAATTCTGAAAGGTGTCCTCTGCCTCCCGAATTCTTATAAACACAAAGTTTTAAGTTACAGTTGGGCAGTGGTGATGCACTTTTAATCCCAGCACTCCAGAGGCAGAGGCAGGCGGATCTCTGAGTTTTGTCTCAAAAACAGGAAGAAAAAAATTCAATGTATAACTAGAGAGACAGCTCAAGAGTTAAGAGCACTGAGTTGGTCCCCAGCACCCATAAGCTGGCTCACAACTATGCCTACTTTAGTCCCAAGGAGTCCTATGTCCCTTTCTGATCCCTGCAGGCACCAAGTAGACACACACAGTACACACAGGCAAAACACTAATACATATAACATAAATCTAAAAAAATCTTTTGCTTTTTTTTGTTTTGGTTTTTCAAGCCAAAGTTGCTCTGTGTAACAACTCTGGGTGTCCTAGAACTTGCGCTGTTGATCAGGCTGGCCTTGAACTCACAGAGATTCACCTGCCTTTCCCTCCCAAGCGCTGGCATTAAAGATGTGCAGCACCATAGTCTGGCAACCTTTTTCTTTTAATGCAAAATGCGAAAGAGAGAGAGACAGAGAGGAGAAAGCAAACCAAACCAAACCAAACAAACAAACAAACAAAAACCAACCACAGGGGCTGGAGAGATTGCTTAATGGTTAAGAGCACTGACCCCTCTTCCAGATGACCTAGGTTCAATTCCCAGCACCCACATGGTAGCTCACAACTGCATAATTTCAGTTCCAGGGGACCCAACACCCATGGCAAAACACCAATGTACATAAAATTTAAAAAAAAAAATCCTCTATCCAGGAAAACATGAGGCTCCTAATGTCTGTAAACATTAGATACATCTGCTAGACCTAGTGGCTCACACCTGTAATCCTGGCACTCACTCATGTCTGAGGATTGGACTAGAGAGTGAGACCCCGTGCAAACACAACACACACCTGCATCCCTACTGCTCAAGTGTGTACTGTGCATGGTCTCTAAGCAAGCTGGCGATTACGGTGAGGTCTCATGAGCCAGGAGGATCACTGTGAGTTTCAGGCCAGCAGGACTACATACTGAGACCCATACTAAACAAGAGGACACAATACCTATATCTGTTGTTAATGTAAGGCCTATTTACAGAGCACCAGCTGACAAGAAATTTTCTTTTTTCTTTTTTTGTTTGTTTTTCTGAGACAGGGTTTCTCTGCAGTTTTGGAGCTTGTCCTGGAACTAGCTCTTGTAGACCAGGCTGGTCTCGAACTCACAATGATCCTCCTGCCTCTGCCTCCTGAGTGCTGGGATTAAAAGTGTGCGCTGCCCAGCTGACAAGAGATTTTCTAAACTACACGAGAAGACACAGATGTGTGCTATGCACTTAGGATGTCACTGCACAAGTGGCACGGGCACATGCTCAACAGCCATGCACCATGTTGTGTGAGGGCAGAGATCATTTCTTTTTTTTTTTTAAATATTTATTTATTTATTTATTATGTATACAATGTTTTGTCTGTATGCCTACAGGCCAGAAGAGGGCGCCAGACCTCTTTACAGATGGTTGTGAGCCACCATGTGGTTGCTGGGAATTGAACTCAGGACCTTTGGAAGAGCAGGCAATGTTCTTAACCACTGAGCCACCTCTCCAGCCCTAGAGATCATTTCTAAGCTTAAGGGAAAATCTATCAAAGCCGAGCCTCTAATTGTTTCTAGAAAACTTCTCCCCTTTCAGTGCCTGGTAGGACTCCATTTCCCATACAGAGGGGGTTTTCAGCCAGTCCTTGCTTCAGGCCCATCACTTCAGCATTTGGAAAGCTGAGGCAGGAGGATCAAAGGTTCAAGGACTTGGGACAGTGAGATGGCTCAGCAGATAAAAGTGTGTGCCGTGAAGCCTGACTGCCTGAGTTTGATCCCTTGGACCTACAGGGTAAAAGAGTAAGCTAACTCCTCAGTTGTCCTATGACCTTCATATGTGTACCTTGTCAATGCATACTTTCCTATGCACATAAAGTTAATAAGACAATGTAATAAAAAAGTTCAAGGCCTGCTTGGACTACATAGCAAGTTCAAATCCAGCCTGGCAACTTAGTAAGACTGTGCCTTCAAATAAGGGGCTTGAGGTGTGCCTCAAGTACACCCAAGGCCCTAGATTCAACTCTTGATACTACCAAAAAGGATGCCTTTCATCCCAGCACTTAGGAGGCAGAGGCAGGTGGATCTCGGTGAGTTCAAGGCCAGCCTGGTCTACAGATGGAGTTCTAAGACAGCCAGAGCTACATAACAGAAAGACCCTGTCTCAAAACAAACCTACTTTAGGCTGAGTGCTGTCCAGGAGGGCTCTCTAAGGCTCAGAAGCCAGCATTAAAGAAGGTGACTACTGGGGTGACATGAAAGGTGAATAAACAAGGTACTTCTCTGGGCATGGAGGTCGTGAGGCCTCTGTGTGCATAACCCCTCTGCCAAGGCAGCAATGTGCCATTTCTGGTCACCAGTCCCTCTCCCCAGGTCTTGCTGTTTGCAGAGTTGGAGCCCCAAGCCCACCTGCTCACCTGAAAAGCACGCCTTTGATGACCTGCCAGGCGTTGGGGGCAGGCTGGGGTGGGGGGTTCTGAGGCTGGGTCTCGGCCGGCGTGTCCCTCCCAACGCTGCCATTGCTGGTCACCTGTGGAGGGAACAAAGTGTAGGGTGAAGGAGCTGATTTGGGAACCCTGAGCTGCAGAGGCTGAACACATAAGGGTTTCACCAATCTTCAGGAAAGGCACACGCAGGAGTGCCCAGGCAGGAAGGTTCCAGAGGAAACTGCTCCCCAGGTATTGTAATTTAAAAAAGGCAGCACGTGAGAGAAAGACACCAAGCGACAGAGCTCAGATGGAAAGGTGGGAGGGGAGAGTGGAGACCAGCCTCTGGGGACAGGAGTGGCAGAAAAGGAGAGGCAGACAAAGAGAGACATAGAGACAGGCAGAGAAGCAGAAAGAGAGAAAGGAAGAGACAGAGATTGGTTAAGGCCCACCTTTTAAAAGGGATCGTAGCAAATGTGCACAGAAGGTGCTCTTAGCAGCTGCAGCTGAGGATGGATCCTGTCAGGACCTCAAGGGCAGGCCAGTACAGATGCCTGAATACTACCACCAAGAATATTGTGCTGGGGATGGTGGTGATGCAAATGCACTGACCAGCGTGGCAGCACCGAAAAGTTGGCACTCAGAGGGAACCTGTGGCCAGACCTAGGGCTCAGGTGCTAAGAGCTAAATCACTGTACTCTGGGGCAGGGAGCAGACGCAGGTGCAGCCAGCAGCTGAGGGACAGTCCAACAGTCCAAGCTGAACACTGTCCACAGAGAGCTGTCCTAGGACTCTGCAGTTGACATTAAAGGAGGGTGGCCACCAAGGAAGGTCATTCCCTGGGCATGAGGGTTTTCTCCAGTGCTGCAGTCCAGCAGGGAAACAGACAGCCTGGAGCAGAACCTCACTACTGTGCGCCGGTATACAAACATCCATCCCAGCGCACCCAGCCCGACACCAAACTCCGACCCGCTGTACTCTGCAACTGAGCAAAGACTCAGAGAGGTTAAGACACTTGTCTGGATTACTCAGGAGCAAGAAAACAGGGAAAAGGGTCAAGTAGGGATGATATGGAAAGAATCATGTCTCACCGGGCAGAGAGGCACATGCCTATAATGCCGGCACTTGAGAGGTGAAAGAACCAGGAGTTCAAAGCCAGTCTATGTCATCTCAAAACAAGACCCCTCAGAAGCAGAGGCACACGAGAGACACTCTGACAGCCAGGAGGGAGAGTCTAGGGTAAGGCCGTCTCAGAAGCCTCTCTTTGGCCGGGCGGTGGTGGCGCACGCCTTTAATCCCAGCACTCGGGAGGCAGAGGCAGGCGGATCTCTGTGAGTTCGAGACCAGCCTGGTCTACAAGAGCTAGTTCCAGGACAGGCTCCAAAACCACAGAGAAACCCTGTCTCGAAAAACCAAAAAAAAAAAAAAAAAGAAGCCTCTCTTTGGGCCCTGCTGGCTCCCTAGTCCTGTCCTCGTCCATCTCTCTTGCCAGCTGTGCCATCCCCTGTCAGCCTTCAAGCTGTACCTGAGGGCTCTAGAGAAGCACAGCAGTTCAGAGCACAGGCTGCTCTGAGAACCCCAGTACCCAGCACCCACACAGTGGCTTACAACCATCCATAACTCCAGTTCCAGGGGATCCAACACCCTTTTCTGACCTCCAAGGGTGCTAGGCACGCATGTAGTACATATGCATACATGCAGGCAAAGTCCTCAGATGTATAAAATAAAACAAATCAATCTTTAAAAAGGGGGTGGAAAGGAGCTGCACCACCATGGGTATTGGAGAGAATCAGCACCTGATCTACTTGTGAAGTCAACAGATACAGTGCCTCAATGTCCCGGGGCCACACACACCCATGGTCCCCAGGCTCCACTGCTCAGCCTTCTCTCCCAGGACCTTGAACTCTAGTCTCACACATCTTTCCTGATCAATTCCCAAAAGGGAACAGAGCAAAGCAGCCATGGAGCAGGACAGGTGTCATTTGTTACCTCTTGTCCCTATTACCAGCAGGAGCCCTTCTTATTGTTATCCAAAGTGCAGGACAGCACCGAGGTGGCAGGGAGGGGTCAACTCTGGGGTCCTGTAGACCTCAGCTTCTCCCACGGTTCTTGCCTGAGACTCCTTAGGCACGTCACGCCCTATGCCCTGGAGACAAACTTGTGAAAATACTGGCACAGAGTTAACAGAAAAGCTCCCCTCCATGGGTTCCCAGAACTGATCTGCATACCTACTGTGCGCCAGGCCCTGAGCTAGGTGGCAGCCACTAAGCTCAGGGGCCACCACGATGGAAACACACCTGCAGAACAGCAAGCAGTAATGAGCCGTGTGCAGCGCCACATGCCTACCTCGCCGACACTCACCTACCGACCGACCTAGCATCCATTTACATCTGCTTCTCTACCTTCTCCCTACCTGCCTACCTACCAGCCTATCACCAACCTGATTTAGGCAGTAGTCCAGCATCTACCCAGCCCTTTCTGTGGTACAATCAACGTTCTTCCTAAAATACGTAACTAAGATAAACAGAAAATATGCTTTGGAGAAATAAGCAGAAAGAGACGGACACTAGGACATGGGGTGTAGGAACCCACACAGACTGGGTCAACAACTCGGTGAGCCTCGCAGGCTGGGAGAGATACAGTCACATGGGGAACCTAGGGAAGGGTGTTTTAATGGTCGGGAAAGTATAAGGGCCTACAGACCTGTCTGGCTACAGGGTGAAAACCTTCCACCAGACCTCACTGAGAAGGCTGATGGTGGAACTAACAAGTCTAGATAGACTCAGAATCAGGAAGAGAGGTGGCAGCCAGGTCAGGATTTGAAGTCACACCTGGCTGTTTCTCCTCACAGTGATGGGAATCAAATCTAGTCCTCTGAAAAAGCAGCAAGTGTTCTTAACTACTGAGCCACCCAAAGGTTTTTGTCTGCCAGTCTGTTTGTCTATCTATCACTAAACATTACTTTGTTTTGTTTTTGTCTTTTGAGGCAGGGTCTACATAGCCCTAGCTATCCTGGAACTTTTTTTTTTTTTTTGGTTTTTCAAGACAGGGTTTCTCCAAGCAACAGTCCTGGCTGTCCTGAAACTGCTTGGTAGACCAGACTGGCCTCGAACTCTATCTGTCTCTGCCTCCCAGTACTGAGATTAAAGGCGTGTGCCACCACCGCCTGGCATCCTGGAACTTTCTATATAGACCAGGCTGGCCTCAAACTTACCAAGTGCTGGGATTAAAGGTATGTGCCAATACCCCTGGCTTTTTTTAATTGTGTATGTCAGCATGTGCATACACACTGTATATGCATTTGCATGCAGTTGCCCCTGGAGTTACAGGCAGTTACTTGTGAGTTGCCCAATGTGGGTGGAGGAAACTGAACTGCAGTCTCCCACAAAAGCAGAATAACCTCTCATTGGCTGAGCCAGCCAGCGTTCCAGCCCGAGAGGTGTGCAATCCCGCAATCCCAGTACTCACGAAGCAAATACAGGCAGATTTCTGTGGGTTTGAACCCAATCTTATCTACATGGTGAGTTCTGGGTCGGTCAAGGATACAAAGAAAGCTCCTGTCTCAAAGAAGTACACACGCTCAAGCTACAGAGAAACCCTGTCTCAAAAAAAAAAAAGTCAATACATGAGTAATTACTTCTCATTGTTGTGTGTGAGCGTGAATGTGTTGTGATGTGTGTGGCGTCTGGAGGACAACTCTAGAGTTAGCTCTCCCTTAGTTTTTATGTAGACTTTAGGAACAAACACTGGTTGCCAGGCTTATATGGCCGAACCATCTCCCCAGCTTCTCCAACCCCAGAGTTTTAACTGCATCTAAGCAGGTGAGGTGGTGTATACCTGTAATACCAACTCTTTGAAGGAAAGGCTAGAGGGCTGCCTTGAGTTTGAAGCCAACCTAGGTTATACATGAGGTCCTTTCTCTACAAAACAGCATTAAAGCTAGGTGGTGGCACACGCCTTTAAAGTCAGTACTTGGGAGGCAAAGGCACCTGGATCTCTGAGTTAAAAGCCACCCTGGTCTACACAGTCCCAGGATAGCCAGAGCTACATACATAATAGAGAGATCCTGTCTCAAAACAAACAAAAGCCAATAAACAAGCTGGGCAGTGGTGGTGCACACCTTTAATCCCAGATGCTGGGATGTACTTTTATGTCTGGTTTTCTGTGGTGCTGGGGGCCAAACCCTAGGCTTCCCACACGCAAGGCAAGCACTCTACCAACTGAACCACGTTCCCCACTCAGATGGAGCATAGCTCAGCCGGGCAGTGGTGGTGCACACCTTTAATCCCAGCACTTGGGAGGCAGAGGCAGGAGGATCTCTGTGAGTTCGAGGCCAGCCTGATATACAGAGCAAGTTCCAGGACAGGCTCCAAAGCTACAGAGTTCTGTCTCAAAAAACCAAAACAAACAAACAAACAAACAAGCAAATAAAATAAAACAAAAAAAAACCCAGAAAAACCAAACCAAAAAAAAAAAAAAGGAAAGAAAGAAACCCCACAAAAACAGTAACAGCAACAACAAAAACAGGGTTGGAGAGATGGTTGAGCAGTTATGAGCTCACAACCATCCATCACCCGTTCTAAGGGATCTGACCTCTATAGGCAACAGGCAAACATGTGCTGCATATACATACATGCAGGCAAAACACTCATATGAAAAAAAATAAATCAATCTAAAAAAAACTAAAAAGACAAACTAAAACTGCTTTTGTCCTGCACGTTTACAGTCTGTTTTCTGTCACATCTCCTAACCAACACAGCACAGCAGCTACTTGCAGAGCATTTCCACCCCACCAGCACGGACCATGAGGCAGGCGGGTTACATGCCAACAGTGTGCTACTCTACAGAGGGACTTGGGCATCTGAGATTTGGGTTCTGAAGAAGGAAATCCTAAAACCAGGACCCTGTGGTCTCACACTGTAGAGTGCATCCAAAGCCACTACACTCTCAAACAACTGTGACTGTATCTACGTTGGACTTCAACAAAGAGGTGACCCTCCTGTGGCTCCCTTTGCCCATGGAGTCAAGGCCAAATCCTCACTAGCCTGGCACGCCATGCCTCCCCACTTCTCTGTTCTCCCCCTACCTGTCTGGCCACAGTGCTTACTTAGCCTATC
Organism: Microtus pennsylvanicus; assembly: GCF_037038515.1. Lineage (NCBI taxonomy): Eukaryota > Metazoa > Chordata > Mammalia > Rodentia > Cricetidae > Microtus > Microtus pennsylvanicus. The sequence continues at coordinate 141,422,928 of NC_134579.1, read as the reverse complement.
TGATGCCCTTCCTCATGCCACATATCTTCTACCTCAGGGCCTTTGTACAGGCTAGTCCCATTACATCAATGGTTTTTCCTTCTGGAAATTCTCTTTTACCTCTCTTAGGTCTTTGACAAAGTGCCACCTCCTCTGAGAAGTCTTCCCAAGACCCTACTTAAACGGCAGCTCTCCCACCTACCCACCACTCACTCCATAACACATCCCAGCAATGTATCTGTCCAAGTCACTGCCATCCGAGATCAGGGAGATTTTTATTACTGTGTCCCCATCCATGCTTTCCCACCTCTGACTGGGCTCACAAGGTCTGGGAGAGCAGAGCCTATTTTACTCACAACCATGCCCCCAGCGAGTCAGGCACCTGCGGAGGGAAGAGGAGCAGGCTGCTGTGACACAGGCAAGGAAAGGATCTGCCTGCTCCCTACTAAGCCAGTCGGCTAGGGAATGATGGGAGAGAATGTGAAGGTAGCAGAGAGGAAAGTACAGCTTCTGTCGAGGCTCCAACCAGTTTGGGAACAGCTGTGACCACCATGGCTATACCGAACCATGCCTTCAAGGACTGCTGAGATCCACCGTGACCACCCAGACTCCAATCAGTCCAGCCTCTGGCTAAGTCCCATTCACTGCTGCAGAAGTGAGCTGGCACAGAACACCTGCCAGGGATGGGCTAGGGTGCAGCTCAGTGTGGAGGGCTGGCTAAGCATGCAGGAACCCTCCTGGGTCTCACTACCTATACCATTGATAAAAACAGAACAGTCAGGCAGTGGTGGTGCACACCTTTAATCCCAGCACTCAGGAGGCAGAGGCAGGCGGACCTCTGTGAGTTCGAGGCCAGCCTGGTCTAGAGAACGAGGCCCTGGACTTTTACACAGAGAAACCCTGTCTCAAAACAAACACAAAATTTCCCCCTCTTAGCACCTTCTCTGGGCCAGCCCTGAGCTGAGGGGCCAGTGATACAGTATTGGCGAAGAGTATAGTGGAGAAGACAATCCCAACAGAGTAGCTGGCCCAGCAGAACCCCAGGAGCCCAAAGGGCACACCTGACCCAACCTGGGAGGACTTCTATCTTGGGAGAGGAAATCTAAGATCAGAAGACAAGTAAAGATCATCCAGGTAGGGGGTATGCTGGCTCCTGTCAGGAGGCTGAGGCAGAGGAGTTTGAATCTGAGGCCAGCCTGGGTTACAGGGAGACTCTTCAAGCAAACAAACAAAAACAAAAACTGCCCCACCTCCTGTGGGTCCGGCACGTGCCTTGTGATTACAGCTGCCTCCCAGGTTCCTTAGTGGATGCTCCTGGGGCCTGTGTGAGATGGCAGACACAAGGACCCGGGAGTGAGAAACAGGAGGAGACTGCAAGGAGGCCAGGTTTGCAGTGGGGACACTCTCCAATCTCTGGCTCTCTAGCACAGGTCATTCTGCCCGCCCTACCCCCAAGAACATTTAGAAGTTTCTAGAGACATTTTTGGTTGTCAAGCCAGGAAGGTGCATGCCCGCTACAACGTAGTCTACAAACACCAGACACAGTGCTAAGCATCCTAAAGTGCAGGTGCACTGAAAGATTTCCCAACTCAAAATGTCAATAGCCAAGGGTGCTAAAAGTCTAGTCTAGGGCGGGCAGTATTCGGGAGGCAGAGGCAGACGGATCTCTGAATTAGTTCCAGGACAGCCAGAGCTACACACAGAGAAACCCTGTCTTGAAAAGAAGAAAGGGGGGGGGAGGGAAAGGACTAAAATGGAAAAAGGAATAAAGAAAGCCTAGTCTAGTCAAAAAAAAAAAAAATTAAAAAAAAAAGTCATGCCAGGTCTTGATCTGCTTTAAAAAAAAAAAAGTGTGTACTTTATCCTGAGGGCCAAAGGACGTTAAAAGTTTACAAGCATGAGCTAGGATTAGTGACATATGCCGATCATCCCAGCACTTAAGAGGCTGAAGCAGAAGGGTGGCGAGTTCAGGGCCAGCCTGGGCTTCATACAAAGACCCTGACTCAAGTAACAGACAAAAGATTTAGGGCACAGATGGGAACCAGAGAGGCTCCAGATGTGTCGGAAGTTCAACACATTGTAAGTCTTGATCTCTCACGCCACTGACACCCATCAATTGATAGGCATTTAAAGGAGGTAGGACCACAGTTCAGAGACTAGGAAGTCCCTACAGACCAATGCATTCATTCCAGCAAGGAATCAACCAATGACAATTCCCCAAGATGCCAGCACCCTAGGGCTGATTGAAAATGCCATAAAGACTTAGTCCAGATACGCTGGGCTCTATCTCATAACTTTAGCCTGGTAATTCCCCACAAAAGAGCATATCTGCCCTGCCTGGGAGATCCTGCAGCCTCTTATCCAGACTTCTGTCTCTACCCTTCTGTTTACACTGCAGCTTCTTCACCGACTCTCCTCCTCACTGCAGCGACATGGCTCGAGCCATCTTTACAGCCCACAAGGCTAGCCCTCCCACCCAATTCGTCCATTAACCACTGGAGAAATAAAGGCCCACAGAAAGAAACTTGTCCAAGGTCACACCGAGTTAGGTTCCTGCCTCCCTCCCAGGCGGTACTCATCAGCCCTGAGCAGCCTCCTACGTGTCAGTGACATCCTGGTGGGTGGGTCGACAGCACCTTGCTGTCACTCCATCAATTCTCCAGAAGCCTGCACGAAACCTGAGTGAACTGGTGTGCTCCGAGGTCTCGGCGTAGTTTGAGTGGTGCTGGGTTAGCAGGCAAATGCATCTGTACCAATTTCTCTATGTGGTCAGTTAAGACAGGGAGCACCCAGCTCAGGACAGACCACCAGCAGTCAGCCTTTTCTTGGAGCGGGAGCCAAAGTTAACCTGGGTGACCTTCTGTAAGTGTCTTCGTCTTGCTGTCCCTGGGATCCTCGTCTGTAAAATGGGTCTGTCGGCCTCGGCAGCCCATGCCCTTTACCCACCATTATTACCGTATTTCCCCAGAGCTAGAAAACTCATGATTAACCAAACACTGCCCCGTATCTCAGGCACTGCGGAGCGGACCGGAACACCAGAGCACTCTAGGAACGGTGCTGGAGCCTGGAGCACGGTAGAGAACCTAGGACGTCTGGGTTTACGAGTCTGCGTCCCTCTCCTTGGCTCGAGCTGGGAGTCTGGCGGGCGCCCGGCGCGAGCCTGCAGGAGACCTGGCGCGCAACAGGGCCCGGTTCCCGCCACGGTCCGGCCTCCTGGGCGGCCGAGTGCTGCCTGGGCCCAATAGTCAAGGTCCCTCTGGGGCAAGGAGCCCCCGGTGCACCCGATTCCTCCAAAAGAGACGAGACACTCCACGCGGGAGTGCCCCCCGCTGGGGAAGCGCCCCCCTCAGGCACCTCTCGGCCTCCGTACCTGACCAGAGCTGCCTCCCCCGGCCGCCACCACGGCGCTGCCGGCCCCGTCCGCCTCCTGCGCCGCCGCCATCTTCCCGCTCCGGGTCCCCGCCCCCGCCGCCAGCCCCGCCCCGTCTCCGACGGCGCCAGCGCGATCGCGCGAGATTTCACACGTCGCCGGCCCGCCAGGCTACCGTATCCGCACCCCTTGAAAGGCCCGATAAGGCCACCGTACTCAGCTTCCGCCCTAACATTTCTCCGGAGGCTAGTTGTGTGTACGTTTTTGTTTGTTTGTTTGTTTGTTTGTTTTGATCTAACAGGAAGGAACTGCTCCGAAGTGGTCTTTCTAGTCTAAATTGTTCCTCTCATACCCTGGGTCAAGCTGGCCGGTCTTTTCGGACAGTACGGTGGTTCCTAGCGATCTGCTCCGCTTACTCTCGCTGTTTTTCGCGAGTTCTACAGGCTATAGTTCCTGAGCTTTTCGGCCACCGTAGAAAACCCGCTGGAGCCACGCCCGCTCCGACGGGAGGTCCGTGGTGGAGCCGTAGTTGTCGGACTCGGGGGTGGTTGTTGGTTTGTGCTCTTCACTTCTGGTGTGGTTTTTCTGAGTCCAAGCTTTGGCCATCAAGTCCCCGAAGGTGGTAGCATTCAGAGGCCCTATTTCAGGGTTTTTAACGACACCACACCTGGAAATGGGACCCTAGCCACTTTTAGGCAGCTTAATGTGCGCTCCAATAGAGCTTTATGCTTTCCAGCATACCTCCCCGCTTTTAAACACCATTTCGTCGTGGGCTCAAATGAATTTATTTATTTCGAGGGTTTTTTTTTTCCGAGAGACAGGATTTATTCCTTTTTTTTTTTTTTGAGACGGGGTTTCTCTTGTTGGACCCTAGAGGACAACTACCAGGAGGAGTCGCCCCAAGAGACCATCTCTCACACCACAGTTGATGTAAAAGCATGAGGATTTCGTTAATTCTATCATGACAGGGTCTTTCAGCATTCGAGAAGCCAGAAAGACCCCTAAAGGCTGGTACAGGCTAATTTAAAAGTAAAAAGCCACAAAAACAAGGGGGGTGTCTGGGGGTTGTTCTTTAACTATTATGATTGGCTTATTCAAAAGGGCTATTACCAATAATTGGCTGGAGAGCGGTTGCCAGATCAAATGAGGTAAGAGGGTACATCTGAGGGTCACTTTGCCCCTTTCCCAGGGACTGAATCAAAACACTAGGAACTGAGTCAACACCTAAGGGTTGTCTTGCCCCTATTCAATAGAACATTCACAAGGACTTGGGGAGATGGTGGAAAGTTCCCAACAGTTCAGTAAGTGCACGTATAGTTGTTAGGTCCTTGGTTCCCAGTGGAGGGGGGGGAGCACTACTACTGAGACTGAGAGGGCTCAGAATTGTCCTCAGAATTTTCTTAAAGTTTTACACTCTGTATCTCTGGCTGTCCTGGAACTCATCTGTAGACCAGGCTGGCCTCGAACTCACAGAGATCTGCCTGCCTCTGCCTCCCTGGGATTTAAAGTGTGAGCCACCACCGCTCAGTGAAAGACAGAATTTATTTTATTTTTTTATTTTTTGGTTTTTCGAGACAGGGTTTCTCTGTGGTTTTGGAGCCTGTCCTGGAACTAGCTCTTTTTTTTTAATTTATTTATTTATTAAGGATTTCTGCCTCCTCCCCGCCACCGCCTCCCATTTCCCTCCCCCTCCCCCGATCAAGTCACCCTCCCTCATCTGCTCCCAGAGCAATCAGGGTTCCCTGACCTGTGGGAAGCCCAAGGACCGCCCACCTCTATCCAGGTCTCCTAAGGTGAGCATCCAAACTGCCTAGGCTCCCCCAAAGCCAGTACGTGCAGTAGGATCAAAAACCCACTGCGATTGTTCTTGAGTTCCCATTCTTCCTCATTGTCCGCTATGTTCAGCTAGTCCAAATTTATCCCATGCTTTTTCAGACCCAGGCCAGCTGGCCTTGGTGAGTTCCCGATAGAACATCCCCATTGTCTCAGTGTGTGGGTGCACCCCTCGCGGTCCTGAGTTCCTTGCTCATGCTCTGTCTCCTTCTGCTCCTGATTTGGACCTTGAGATTTCTGTCTGGTGCTCCAATGTGGGTCTCTGTCTCTGTCTCCTTTCATTGCCTGATGAAGGTTAATATTCAGGAGGATGCCTATGTGTTTGTCTTTGGATTCACCTTCTTATTTAGCTTCTCTAGGATCATGAATTATAAGCTCAATGTCCTTTATTTATGGCTAGAAACCAAATATGAGTGAGTACATCCCATGTTCCTCTTTTTGGGTGGAACTAGCTCTTGTAGACCAGGCTGGTCTCGAACTCACAGAGATCCGCCTGCCTCTGCCTCCCAAGTGCTGGAATTTAAAGGCGTGCGCCACCACCGCCCGGCAGAATTTCTTGTTTTGAGTATTTTTTTTCCCCTGATGCAAAGGATTTCTCTAGCGTTGACTCTTTTGAAACTCACTCTGTAGACCAGGCTGGTCTTGAACTCAAAGAGATCGTCTGCTTCTCCCTCCCCAGTGTTGGGATTACAGGTGTGTGCCACCATCCAGCACAATTTTTTTTTTAAAGACAGAATCTCATACTTTACCCCAGGCTGGACTCAACTCGTGATCCTCCTGCCTCAGCCTCCATAGTGCTGAGGATACAGACATGAACCATGAGATTAATAACTCTTCCTATTTTGTGTTTTTGTTTTGACCTGGTAAGGGGAAATTAAATGGTCTTGAAATGTGGCAGTTGTAGAATTTGTCACATCTTCCAGAATCGGCTTCCCGAGCTGGAATGAACAGGTTTATAGCTAGCACACTAAGCTAGAATGCCATAATTTAATTAGCTACAAAATCAAATTTTAGATTAGCTCCAATATCTCCCAAAGGACTGCATTCAAGGATTGGGTGTGTTGGCACACGACTTTGGTCCCAGCACTCAGAAGGCAGAAGCAAGCAAATCTCTGAGTTCTAGACCAGTCTGGGTTACATAACTATGCCCTGTTTCAGAAAGAGTTACAAGCAGTTTGGCCTGCCCAGCCAAAGGGCTGGGAACTGAATGCTAGTCAGGTAGAAGCAAGCCCTCTTAACTGCTGAGACATTCCTTCAGCCCCACTGAAAACTCTTTACATTGTTTTTTTGTTTGTTTGTTTATTTGGGTTTTTTTTTGTTTTTCAAGACAGGGTTTCTCTGTGGTTTTGGAGCCTGTCCTGGAACTAGCTCTTGTAGACCAGGCTGGCCTCGAACTCACAGAGATCCACCTGCCTCTGCCTCCCAAGTGCTGGGATACATTGCTTTTAGATTATTTTATGTCTTTTGTTTTTGTTTTTTGAGACACGGTTTTTTCTCTGTAGCTTTGGAGCCTGTTCTGGAACTAGCTCTTGTAGACCAGGTTGGCCTCAAACTCATAGAGATCCACCTGCCTTTGCCTCCCGAGTGCTGGGATTAATGGCACGTGCCACCACTGCCTGGCTATTTTATGTCTTCAGGTCCTCTGGGACTAGATTTAGAGACTATTTTTTTTCAATTTTATTTTATTGATATTTATTGAGCTCTATGTTTTTCTCTGCTTCCCTCCCTGCCTCTTCCCTCCCCCTTCAACCCTCCCCCAAGGTCCCCATGCTCCCAATTTACTCAGGAGATCTTGTCTTTTTATATTTTCTACTTCCCATGTAGATTATATCTATGTAAGTCTCTCTTAGTTCTCTGGGATTGTGGTTTGTAGTCTGGCTTTCTTTGCTTTATGTTTAAAAACTACCAATGAGTGAGTACATGTGATAATTGTCTTTTTGTGTCTGGGTTACCTCACTCAAAATAATGTTTTCTAGTTCCATCCATTTTCCTGCAAAATTCAAGCTGTCGTGTTTTTTTCTGCTGTGTAGTACTCCATTGTATAAATGTACCACATTTTTCTTATCCATTCCTCGATCGAGGGGCATTTAGGTTGTTTCCAGGTTCTGGCTGGAAACAAAGCTGCTATGAACATTTGAGCACATGTCCTTGTGGCACAATTGAGCATCCTTTGGATATATACCCAAAAGTGTTATTAATGGGTCTTGAGGAAGTTTGTTTTGTAATTTTATGAGAAATTGCCACACTGACATCCAAAGGAGTTGGTACCATCTTGCATTCCCACCAGCAATGCAGAAGTGTTCCCTTTTCCCCACAACCTCTCCAGCATAAGTTGTCATCAGTGTTTTTGATGTTGGCCATTCTTACAGGTGTAAGATGGAATCTCAGAGTTGTTTTGATTTGCATTTCTCTGATGACTAAGGATGTTGAACATTTCCTTAAGTGTCTTTCAGCCATTTTAGATTCCTCTGTTGAGAGTTCTCTGTTTAGGTCTGTACGCCATTCTTTTATTGGATTATGTGATCTTTTAGTGTCCAATTTCTTGAGTTCTTTGTATATTTTGGAGATCAGACCTCTCTCTGATGTGGGGTTAGTGAAGATCTTTTCCCATTCTGTAGGCTTTTGTTTTGTTTTGTTGACCCTGTCCTTTGCTTTACAGAAGCTTTTCAGTTTCAGGAGGTCCCATTTATTAATTGTTTCTCTTAGTGTCTGTGCTGCTGGGGTTATATTTAGGAAGTGGTCTCCTGTGCCAATGCGTTCAAGTGTACTTTCCACTTTCTCTTCTATAAGGTTCAGTGTGGCTGGCTTTATGTTGAGGTCTTTGATCCATTTGGACTTGAGTTTTGTGCATGGTGATAGATATGGGTCTATTTTCATTTTTCTACATGTTGATATCCAGTTATGCCATAGAGATTATTCTGAGTGTCCATGTGGATGCTGGGAATAGAACCCAGGTGCTCTGAAAGAATAGCTGAGCTATCTCCACAGTCCCAATCAACAGCACATCTTTATCATAAGGGGCTGGAGAAACGGCTCAGAGGTTAAGAGCACTGGCTGTTCTTCTAGAGGACCCAGGTTCAATTCCCAGCCCCACGTGGAAGCTCACAACCAACTGCAACTCCAGTTCCAGGGGATCCGACACCCTCACATACATGCAGGAGAAAGACTAATGTACCTAAAACAAGGATAAATAAATTAGCCAGGCAGTGGTGTCAAATGCATTTAATCCCAGCCCTCACTCGGGAGGCAGAGACAGGTGGATCTCTGAGGTCGCAGCCAGCCACGTGAAGTCTGTTATCGGTTACGTTTCCATTGCTATGATAAGATACCATGGCCAAAAGTGATCTTGGAAGGAAGAGTTTGTTTTGGGCTATGGTTCCAGGGAACCATATGGAACATGGCAGGGATGCATGGCAACAGGCAGCAGGTACTGTGACTGGAGCAAGAATCCAAGAGCTGATTCTTAGCCGGGCGATGGTGGCGCACGCCTTTAATCCCAGCACTCGGGAGGCAGAGGCAGGCGGCTCTCTGTGAGTTCGAGACCAGCCTGGTCTACAGAGCTAGTTCCAGGACAGGCTCCAAAGCCACAGAGAATCCCTGTCTCGAAAAACCAAAAAAAAAAAAAAAAATAGAGCTGATTCTTCAAATACATGCATGGAGCAGAGGGAGAGAGCTGTGTCCCTCATGAAGCCTCTAACTGTCAACGCTCACTTTCAGTGACATACTTCCTGTAGCTCGACCTCACATCCTAAAGGTTCCCAAATGAGGACCAGGTGTTCACATCTCTTGACCCTATGAGGGAGGGGACATCCTCATTCAAACTACTTTAGGAAGACATGAGTTGTTCCTGCAGGCAATTTTTGCTGCATCATTGGTTTCTCAAGTTTCCTGACTACGCAGAAAAGGCAAACAGGACCCCCAGAGAGAGACCCTCCTCTTCCCATTTTCTCCCTTTCTTCCCTGGATTTTTTTATCTTTTTTTTTCTTTTTCTTTTTGGTTTTTCGAGACAGGGTTTCTGTGTAGCCCTGACTGTGCTGGAATTCACTCTGTAGACCAGACTGTCCTTGAACTCACAGAGATCCACCAGCCTGCCTCTGCCTCCCGAGTGCTGGGATTAAAGACGTGCTCCACCACTGGCAATTTTTCGTCTTTCTTTCCTGCCTCAGTCTCACCTGGGTTCATATCAGGTTGTGGCAGAAAATGAAATTCGGTGGAACTCCTAACCTATGCAGGAGGCCCTGTGTTCCCTTCCTAGTACCAAGCCAGCTGGGCACAGTGGTGTACACCTGTAATCCTGGACACAAGTGAATCAGATGTTCGAGGCCAACCTCCACTACATAGCAGGTTCTAGGTCAGTCTGAGTTACTAGAGACCCTGTCTAGCAAAAAGAAGAAGAGATCCACATCTGCTCTTGACAGGCTAAATGGCTTGACAGCATCTCCCTCCCTCCTAGCTACGAATTATATTACTCCTCCTCCCCCAGCATGGCAACTGTAAAGACCTAGTAAGATCAAAAGTGTAAAGATAACGCTGTTGGGAGTTCAAGTCCTGGAACTCACATGATGAAAGACAGGTAATTCCTAAAAGATGCCCTCTGACTTCCACACGTGCCATGCGCATGCCCCCCCATCACAATAAAATGTAAAGCATCTACCCTTTTATTCTCTGCTTGCTCTCCTATCCTTTAGATCTCAGCTCTCTGGTAGTACTTCTTCCTCTGGGAAGCCCCCCAGGCTCTCTAGTCTCCTCAGTTTCCCCCATCTATGCCTACTGAGTAGCAATATTCCCGTGACTGAATGTGTCTACCTGCACTATGCAGGCTAGGCTTGAGATTACTGTGGTCACTGATGTGTCCCCAGCACTGACTTCAGGATCACTGCCGAATCAAAAAACCAAGCTCTCATCACCACACGGCAAGAAGAGACTGTAGTATATGGAGTGGCCGGGCTGGGTGGTGGTGGTGGTGGTGCAACATTGAGTAGGCAGAGGCAGGCAGATGAAGGCTGAAATGTTGGCTCGGTAGTTAAGAGCACTGAATGCAAGGCTGGAGAGATGGCTCAGTGAAAGAGCACTGACTGCTCTTCCAGAGGTCCTGAGTTCAATTCCCAGCACCCACATGGCAGTTCACAGCCATGTCTCTTGGGATCCAATGCCCTCTTCTGGCATAAAGGTGTTATGTGCACATAAAGCACTCATACATAAAATAAATAAACCTTAGAAAGAGCACTGGATGCTAGAGAACTCAGGTCCTAGGTTCAATTCTCAGTGCCTACATGGAAGTTCATAACCATCTGTAGCTACGGCTCTAGGGGACCCAATGTTCTCCTATGACCTCCTTGGATGCCAGTCATTCACATACAGGCAGGCTAAACACTCAAACACAAAAATAAATTTTTGTAACATTCAAATGAGGGTGAGGGTATAGTTAATAGAGTGCTTGGTAGAGCTCACGACACCCTGGGTTCAATACCCAGCACTAGAAAACCAGGGCTTTTGTTTTTTTAATTTTTGTTTGTTTGTTTTTTGAGACAGGGTTTCACTGTTTAGTTCTGGCTGTCCTAGAACTCGCTTTGTAGACCAGGCTGGCCTCAAACTCACAGAGATCCACCTACCTCTGCCTCCTGAGTGCTGGGATTAAAGGTGTGCGCCAGCCACCGCCACCCGGCGCTTTTTTTTTTTTTTTTTTTGGTTTTTTCGAGACAGGGTTTCTCTGTAGCTTTGGTGCCTGTCCTGGAACTAGCTCTTGTAGACCAGGCTGGCCTCGAACTCCCAGAGATCCGCCTGCCTCTGCCTCCCGAGTGCTGGGATTAAAGGAGTGCGCCACCACTTCCCGGCCTCACCCGGCGCTTTTTGAACACCTTTAATCCCAGGCAGATGCAGGTGAGTTTGAAGCCAGTCTGGTCTACACATCAATTTCCAGGACAGCCAGGGCTGGGCAGAGAAACCTGCCTTGAAAAAACAAACAAGCAAGCAAACAACCAGGCTTTTGTTGTTGAGACAAGTTCTCACTATGTTGTGGAGGCTGGCCAGGAATTGTCATAAACTGAGATTACAGGTCTCGCTTGGACTGCAGTCAGAGCCGATTTGATTCGTACCGTTAAGTGGATCACAGAATCGACTCATTCTGCTCACCATTAGGGGGCACCCAACTCCACCAGGAACTGTGTTTACAGATTCTAAAGAAGGGGGACTGACCCACCCCATTTTCTAAGTCTTCAGGAGACAAAACTCAAAATCCACAGTCCTAAGTCTGAGAAAGGAGAAATCTAGGGTTCAATCGCTCAGTTCTTAGAGAGGCAGAATCTGGGCGCCTGGACAGTGGGGTCCTAAACGGAAGTAGTTGGGAATCTGAGAAAGAAAGGAATTCGCAGGTGGCACCAGGATTGGCTGAGAGCAGAACTGGCCTGGGCAGTGGTTCCCTTTGGCTTGAGTCTGTGGGAAACACTGCACAGAGAGGGAATTGTTCCCCCTGCATCTCCCCCTCCCAAACGCCCCCAGAGCTTGGCAGCCTCAGTTCTTCCCAGGCCCTGGGGACTTGGGAGCCTTCCACCGCCCCTCCTTCCCGCTCCCTGTTTTTTACTGGACTCACAGCTGCCCTGCCTCAGGACCTGGAAAATTGCCCCGGAGTATTGAAAGACTGGCCCGTAGGTTATTGCCGAACAAATTAAGAGAATTCAGGACATGGGTCCTCTACGGGACCAACAGCGCCACCTATGGGACACAAGAGAGGAATACAGACCTGTCCTCAGTCCACTCAAGAGGGTGAGGGGGAAGACCTGAGCTGCACTTAAGACCTTATCTTCGGTAAACAAAAGAACAAACAAAGGAAACTTATGACGAAGTTATAATCATCAAAATGCTTTCAACTGTTGACTTGTTTTGTTTTTGAGTCAAGGTTTCTCTGTGTAACAGCCCTGAATGTCTTCGAACTCGGTCTGGACTCAAACTCATAAAAGATCTACCTGCCTGGGAGTAAAGGTGTGTGCCACCATTGCCCAGTTGGCTTCTTTTTTCTTTCTTTTTTTTTCTCACAGAGATCTGCCTTCTTCAGCCCCCCAGGTGCTGGGATTATAGATGTGTGCCACCATGCCTACCTAATACGTTGGACACATGGAGAGACTGAGTTTGCAAACTTGTGTAAGAATAAAGGTTCTTTTACATACAAGAATCTGTCTCCTGGTTGGTTATGGGGGGACTACGTGATCTGAGCAATTCGTTTGTTTTTTGAGACAGGGTTTCATTTCTCTATGTAGCCCTGGTTGTCCTGGAACTAACTCTGTAGACCAAGCTGGCCTAAAACTCACAAAGGTCTGCCTGCCTCTGCCTCCCAGGGGTTGGAATTAGCAGGGGGGTGGTAGTGCACACCTTTAATTTCAGCACTCTGAAGGCAGAGGCAAGCGGATCTCTGTGAGTTCAAGGCCAGCCTGGTCTACAAGAACTAGATCCAGGACAGCTCGGACTGTTATTCAGAGAAACCCTGTCTTGAAAAGCAAAAAAATAAAATAAATAAAGGAGTGTGCCATTGTGTGTGTATGTATAAGTGTATACATATACACGCGTGTACCTGTGGAGGTCAGAGGTTCTCCCCTCTCGCTTGATGTGGGTTCTGCGGATAGACCACCTGTACTCTCAGAGCCACCTAACCAGCCCGGTGTGTGTCTATTTGGTTTGGTTTGGTTTGAAACAGGGTCTCATGCACCCCAAGCTAGTTTGAAACTCACTATATAGTGGAGAATAACCTTGAATTTCTGATTTCCCTGCCTCCACCTCAAGACTTCGGGAGTGTTGTAAATATAGGCTCCAACTGCTACATCTGGATATTTTGGGGGTATTAAAATTATTTGTTATGTGTGTGTGCACTATTTGTATGATTGTTTTGAGACAGATCTTACACTGCCACCTAAGTTGGCCTCAAAAATCTTGCTGTGTAAAAAAAGAAAAAAGAGGAAAAAGGGTTTTGTGGCGCACACCTTTGATCCCAGCACTGTTAGGCAGAGGCAGGAGGATCTCTGTGAGTTCAAGGCCAGCCTGGTCTACAGAATGAGTCTAGGACAAGCAGAGCTACGTGGAGAGACCATGTCTCAAAACAAACCAAGTAAATAAATAAATAAGTGTAATTTAAAAAGAAAACTAAAACTCACTATGTAGCCCAGGGTTTAGATTGCTATGATTCTCCTGCCTCAGGTATCAAGCTCAGGTTTACATCCACATGCCTGGCTTGTAGTTACCCCTTCATTCCAATGGACCAGGTCTGGGGTTAAAGGCACAGGCATGCAGGTGCTCACCAAATAAATGTTCAGAACGCAGGATGCTAACCATCTTGTCAGAAAACCACACCCATCAAATGTTGACTAGATTCCATAGGCTCTGGGAGTCTCAGAAAAAAAGGCCACACCAAAGTCAGTGAACTGGGTTTGTTTATTCTTTCACTGAAAGAATTCAGTCTGGAGATGGGAACAGGAAGACGAGGGCTGCTGGAACACTGGAATGTAGACCCATCCTGGTCAGGTGATGAGGGCAAAGAGCCCGAGGGCTGGTTCTCCCTTCCCCCTCACATGGGGTTTACTCGCCCTTTAGGAGAGTAAGGATCTGATCCGTAAAAATGCTGGCGTAAGTGGTCATGGCCGCCGAGCTTTTGCTGTACATGTCCCTGAAGAGAAAGCACAGGGTGATTGGAGGAAGAGCCTAGAAACTGGAACCCTGGGTCTGAGGGAGACAAAGCAGGGTTTGGACCTCTGCATTTGAGAGAAAATGAGATGGGGCCTATATTCCTCTGTCTGAGAGAGGACTGCTGGGGTCTGGATCCCATGGTGTGAAGGAGGAGGCTGGGCATGGTCCCTGATCTACAAGAGTGTGTCAGGATCTGTCTCTACCAGGCAGGACGCACCTGAGTTTCTCATCCACACTGGTCAGGTATGTTTTCTGGTATAGGTCTTGGGCAGCCGCCTTAGCCGTGTCCCAGTAACTGGAGATGGACTCCTGCACCTTGTCCAGCAGAGCTGGACTGCCTGGATCATCTTGCTGCAGCTGCTGGGCCGCTTGGACCTCTGGGAGAAACCCGAGGTGATGGTGAGATGGGAGGCGCACAGGGGGCTTTGGTAAGCGGAAGCATTGTGAGGGAGAAGAGGGGTGGCAGAGGAATGTGGAAACCTGCTTGAAGATGACTCCACCCCTTCCTCACCGACCTCTCCCCTCTCCCCACCTCCTTGAAGCCCCACTCACCACATCCCAACACCAGGAGGACGAGGAAGAGAGCCAGGAGGAACCGAGAGCCCATGCCGTCTGTGACCTGGAGCACTGAGGACAGTGTTGTGTTAACAGAGCCACTGGACAGGATGTTGCTAGGGGTGGCCGGGAACCCTCCTCTGTCCCTACTCCTGCCCAACAAGGGCTTTAAACCTGTTCATTCAGATAAGGTGTTTTCTGGAGTTCCACTGTAGATGCTTCTTGGGGGAAGGGGGTGGGCAACACAACTTCTCATTATCTAGTCCTGGCTGACCTGGAGCTCTCTATTGCCTCAATCAGATAGGCACCTGCCTTGGCCTCTCAAGTGCTGGGGTTGATGGTGTGTATCACCACACCTGGTTCTTTTTTTTTAAGTGCATATGAAGCCAGGGATAGTGTGGCATATGACTTTAATCCAGCACTTGGGAGGCAGAGGCAGGTGGATTTCTGTGAGCTTGAGGCCAGCCGGGTCTACAAGAACTAGTTCCAGGGGGGCTGGAGAGATGGCTCAGCAGTTAAGAGCACTGGCTGTTCTTCTAGAAGACCCAGGTTCAAATCCCAGCTCCCACATGGCAGCTCACACTGTCTGTAACTCCAGTTCCAGGAGATCTGATATCTTCATACCAATACATATAAAATAAAAGTTTAAAAAATTATTTAAAAAAAAAAAAGAACTAGTTCCAGGACAGGCTCCAAAGCTACAGAGAAGCCCTCTCTCGAAAAACCAAATAATAATAATAATAATAATAATAATAAATGTATATGGGATTTTGCCTGCATGTATATAATTGCACGCAGTACCGAGCACATGCCTAGGACATGCAGAGGATCCCCTAAAACTGGAGTTAGGTTTGTGAGTCACCATGTGGATGCCATGAACCAAACCCAAGTCTTCTGCAAGAGCAACAAGCGCTCTTAACCACTGAGCCATCTCTCCAACCCCCCCCCCCCCACTTTTTAACACAGAGTCTCATATTGTGGCCATGTTGGCCACAAATTGACTAAGTTCACTGGGTACTTCTGATCCTCCTGCCTCTGCAGTGCTGGAATCACAGATGTGTCCCACCATGCCTAGTTTCTGTGGTCCTGGTAACTGAACCTAGGACCCTGAGAACATCAGGCAGGCACTCTACCCAGTGAGCCACAACTCCAGTTCTGTGATAATTTCTGCATTCTCTTTCCTTTTCTAACAAGAAAACAAAAATAAAAAACAGATTCTTTTTGAGTAGATGAGGCTGGCATTGAGCTCTTAGCATTCCCCTGCCTCTGGAGTGCTGAGAGTATGAGAGTACTGTCATGTACCACAATGTCAGGGGACATTTTTCCCCAAGTATTAGGGATCTCACTTAGGGCCTTCAACACGCCAGTGAAGCCCAGACTAGAAAACTGAGAAACACCTTTCCATTCATTCGCTCACTCAGGAAAGCTGTCAGGAGGCCTAAACAGGTCTGGATTAGTAGGAAATATAAACAAACCCTTTTAAAACAAACACATTCTTTGTTAAAACCTTGAGGATGAAGCTGGGCATTCTGGGTGGATTTGTTCAGTGGGTAAGGGGATCTGCCGCTAAGCCTGAGGACCTGAGTTCAATCCCTGCAACCCACATGGTGGAAGGAGAGAACCAACTCCTGCAAGTTGTTCTCTGACCTCTACATGTGTGCCAATGCACACGTGCGTGCGCATACGCGTGCACACACACACACAAACAGAAAACTGAAATAGAAAATGTAGCTGGGCAGAGGTGGGCACCCCTTTAACTCCAGCAAAGGCAAGCAGATCTCTATGAGTTCAAGACCAGCTTTGCAGAAAGACACCCTGGGACAGAGTCCACGCCAACACTTGTGACTCTAGAGGTTTGTCTAATCAAAGCACAGAGTCACCACCCATATTTTGGGAATGGAAAACTGGGACAGCAACAGGCTGAAATCGGGGCTGGAGAGATGGCCCAGCGGTTAAGAGCACTGACCGCTCGCTCTTACAGAGGACCTGGGTTCAATTCCCAGCACCCCTGTGGCAGCTCACAGCTGTCTGAGTCCAGTCCCAGGGAATCCCGTGCTCTCTTCTTCAGGTAGCCAAGCCTGCCCATGGTGCACATACATGGAAGCAAAACATCTATATGTATAAAAAAATAAAAGATCCAGCCGGGCGGTGGTGGCGCACACCTTTAATCCCAGCACTCAAGAGGCAGAGGCAGGTGGATCTCTGTGAGTCTGAGGCCAGCCTGGTCTACAAGAGCTAGTTCCAGGACAGGCTCCAAAGCTACAGAGAAACCCTGTCTTGGAAAAAAAAATCCTTTGAAAAAGAGGTAGAGATGAAACCTGGGAGAAGGGCCAAGCTAAACAGACAGACTACAAATCTAAACTCCACGGTTTTAGTCAGGCACACCAGAGCAGGCTAGGCTGAGGCAGGAGGATCAAAAATTCAAGGTTATCATGGGCTACATAGTGAAAGACCTTGTCCCAAATAAAATAAAATAAAACAAAACAAAATAAAAAATCCTTCCATTCCTTGATTCCAAGACAAACTTCTAACAAGGTGACGCCTGTAATTTCTGGTTTAGGGATCTCTGTCCCTCCCTGATGTCCCTGCCCCCTCCCCTTTGTCCCTCTCTTACCTGAATGTAACGGGCAGGTTGGGACTGTCCTCACTAACTCCAGTGGGTTGGCAGGTTTTATAGGTCTGGAGGGCCCCCTCCCTCCATATCAGGCAGCTCCTCTGTCCTAGGCCAAAGTCCTAGCCAACAGAGCCATGGAGGGGGTGGGGTGGCAAGGCTGGAAGGGCAGTGGCCAGTGACGTCCCCTGCCAGCTTAAACCCCAGGGAAGCCCCGTTTTGAAAGAGCTATCCATAAACTGGGCAGAGCTGAGATCTCAATCTCTTTCAGAAGACTGAGGCAGGAGGATCATGAATTCAGAGTGAGTACAGGAACCACTGGGCGGCTTAGCAAGATTTTATCTGAAGACCAAAAGGCTCAGCTTGCGTTTTATTCACCCAGGGTCTCAGGTAGCTCAGGTGACCCCAGAACTCTCTGTGTAGTTGAGGCTGTCCTTGCTGTCCTTGAGCTTCTGGTCTTCCAGGTGCTGGGATTACAGGTTTGTAGCACCTTACCCAGCTTGAAATGAAAAACAAAGCCAACCAGGTAAACATGGTAAGTTCCAGAACAGTCAGGGCTACATGGTGAGATCCAGTCTAAAAATACATAGAAAGATAAGAAGAATTCTGGGACTGGGAGGAGAGAAGGGAGGGAGGGGAAGTTTCAGTGGGAATATAAAATAAACGAAAAGTTTAATTAATAAAAAACAATAACTCTGGGAAGTTGACCCATCATGTAAAGGAGCTTGTGCCAAGGATCTGAGTCAGTTCCCCAAAAGAAGGAAGAGAACAACTCCAAAAGTTGTCTTCTGACCTCTACAGTACACAAGGCACACACACCTAAGCAAGCACACACAGACACTCACACATAAATAAATGTAATTTTTAACTGACCATTGCCCTAACCTTAGCTACCTTGTCATCCCCTAAATAAATGTAATTTTTTGTTGTTTGTTTTTTCAAGACAGGGTTTCTATGTGTAGCCCTGACTATCTTAGACTCACTCTTATAGACCAGGCTGGCCTCGAACTCACAGAGATTCACCTACCTCTGCCTCCCGAGTGCTGGGATTAAAGGTGTGCCACCATGGCCCGACATAAATGTAATTTTTAAAAGAAGGCTGGGAGTGTGGCTCAGTGACAGGGAACTTACCTGGCATGTGTGAGGTGCTGGGTTCAATTCCTAGAACCTCCCCCACTGCCTCCCCCAAAAGAAAGAGACACAACCCCCCAATCCCTGAGAGAGAGGGTTGGATATTGCGGAGGGGTTTTGGATTTGGGGAACCCACTTGGAATAGGGCCTAAGGTCTGCATGGTCGAGGAAAGAAAGGACACTATAAAGATACGGTTCGTCTGAACCATGCCGGCCCTCAAAGCTTTGCCTCCTGGATCTGAGCAGGCGCCTGGAAGTCTCCAGTTCACTTCAAGCCAGAACCATGAGGGGAGGGGGGCTTATCACCTTGTCCCCTGCCAGGTGACAGCCTTTCCACTTATTAACTCCTAGATATGACGAGCAGTGACCTCTGGCCCCAAGTGGAGCTACTCAGCTAATGACACAGTTTAAGAACAAACACCTTTATTGTGGGTGCCGGAGGTGGGGGGGGGGGGGGAGGTGTGTGGCACTTTAACCCTGAGTCCAGTCCCTGCAGAGTAGCTGGGGACACAGGCTGTGGGTCTTGTTCAGGAGCTGGTCTCTGGAGCTTTGCAGCCAGGCCTGAGTGCGAGGACCCAGGTCTTTCAAATGGTCTTCATAGTAGGTCTGCACAAAGCCCTGGACAGCCCCAGGGCCCCTGTGTAAAGGGGACATCTTAGTTGTCATCCTGGATGCCACAGGGGTTTGGCACATTTGCTTCTGACCTTCTTCAGACTCAAGACTCCAGACTCTTAGTTTCCCTCAGACCCAGGGGTCCAGGCCCAGCCCTCCTCCCTCAGACCCTCGGACCCAGGGATCCAGCCCTCCTCCCTCAAACCCAGGGGCCCAGGCTCAGCCCTCCTCCCTCAGATTCAGGGATCCTGCCCTCCTCCCTCAGACCCTCAGACCCTGGGATCCTGCCCTCCTCCCTCAGACCCAGGGTTCCAGGCCCAGCCCTCCTCCCTCAGACCCTCAGACCCAGGGATCCAGCCCTCCTCCCTAAACCCAGGGGCCCAGGCTCAGCCCTCCTCCCTCAGACTCAGGGATCCTGCCCTCCTCCCTCAGACCCTCAGACCCTGGGATCCTGCCCTCCTCCCTCAGACCCAGGGTTCCAGGCCCAGCCCTCCTCCCTCAGACCCTCAGACCCAGGGATCCAGCCCTCCTCCCTAAACCCAGGGGCCCAGGCTCAGCCCTCCTCCCTCAGACTCAGGGATCCTGCCCTCCTCTCTCAGACCCTCAGACCCTGGGATCCTGCCTTCATCCCTCAGACCCAGGGTTCCAGGCCCAGCCCTCCTCCCTCAGACCCTCAGACCCTCAGACCCAGGGATCCTGCCCTCCTCCCTCAGACCCAGGGGTCCAGGTCCAGCCTCCTCCTCTCTCAGACCCAGGGTCTAGCCTCTGGCTCTCTTTCCTTTAACTCTGGTGTTCCTTCCCAGCCAAGGTGCAGAACTCTCTCACCAGAACCACTGCCATCTGTCCCTAGTCCTGGTCACCAGCGGCTCCACCAGATCCATCACCCTGGCCCTCACCAGGCTCCAGCGGCTGATCTCAGGGCTAGGTGTGGGGAGCAGGCTTTCTGTGGTCACGGATGCTGGGAAGATCAGAGGAGGTTGAGTGGGCCCGGATCCCAGAACCCCATTCCTCTCCCACTGTGTGTTGCTCCTGGGGGCAGGTGTAACTCACCTTTGTACCCAGACACCCATGTCATCCGTCACCATAGGCGACACCTCACTTCCTCAGTCCTACACTCAGTTTCCCATCCTGTAAAAGGGGCACAGTGACTTCCTACTTGAGGGCTACGGTGCCACCTAGGAGCAAGAGTACAGGAAGTGCCCTGTATCTTGTACACCTTGCCAGCCCTGTCCACCAGCCTGGCTGACTGGCCCCTGACGCCATCTTCCCTTCCCCTCTGCTGGTCCCTCCCTTGGCTCTGTCTTCTGAGATTTTCTTGCTCAGTCTGCACATTCACTTCACCTGGTGCCTCTTTCCTCCAACCGCCTGACCCTACTGCCCAAGGATGACCCCTGACCCGGAACATCCCCTGCCTCCCAGTTCTTCCCCGCCCCTCTTGCTCTAGCACCCACACACCTAGCTAGAGACTCATGCGAGGATATTAGCACACAAGTATAGGCGCACATGCTTGTATTTTTGTTTTGTTTTAACCTCTTTTTTTTTTCATTTGTTTTTGTGTTTTCTTTTTTCTTTTTCTTTTCTTTTTTCTTTTTTTTTTTGGTTTTTCGAGACAGGGTTTCTCTGTGGCTTTGGAGCCTATCCTGGAACTAGCTCTGTAGACCAGGCTGGTCTCGAACTCACAGAGATCCGCCTGCCTCTGCCTCCTGAGTGCTGGGATTAAAGGCATGCGCCACCATCGCCCGGCTTGTGTTTTCTTTTTGAGACAGGCTTTCTCTGTGTAGCCCTGGCTGTCCTGGAACTCGCTCTGTAGACCAAGCTGGCCTCAAACTCACAGAGATCCGCCTGCCTCTGCTTCTTGAGTGCTGGGATTAAAGATGTGAGCCAACTCGCCCAACCTATTTTAACATTTTTTGAAGACTTTTTTTAAAATTAATTTATTTATTTATTACATATACAATGTTCTGTCTGTATGCCTGCAGGCCAGAAGAGGGCACCAGACCCCATTACAGATGGTTGTGAGCCACCATGTGGTTGCTGGGAATTGAACTCAGGACCTTTGGAAGAACAGGCAATGCTCTTAAGCTCTGAGCCATCTCTCCAGCCCCCTTGAAGACTTATTTTTAATTGTGTGTATATGTTCCTGTCTGTATGAGTATGTATGCAAGTGCACTGCCTATGGAGGTCAAAGGCATCGGATCCCCTGGAGCTGGGGTTCCAGGCAGTTGAGAGCCTGGGAACCGAACTCCACCGAACCCCAGGCCTGTGCAAGAGCAGTACATGTCCTTAACCACCATCCTTAACAACTAGGTCATCCCTCCTAACTGTAACCTATTATTTATCTATTTATTGTTTGTTTCGAGACTCGAGATAGGTCTCTTGCAGTCCTGGCTGTTCTCATGAGGCTGAGGATAACTGCTGATCCTCTTGACTCCGCCTCCAAAGCCGTGGGTTGACAGGTGTGTGCTCCTGTCCTGGTTCGTGCAGGGCTAGGGCTGGACTCCAGGGCTTCCTGTGTGTTAGGTAGGCACTCTACCAACTAAGCCGAAGCCCCAGCTTGTCCTGAAGCCTCCTATGTAACTGATGCTAGCCTTGAGCTCCTAATCCTCCTGCCTCCACCTCCCAAGTGCTGGGGTCCAGGCACATACCATCACACCCAGACCACACACGTGCTCTAGCACCAAGACACGTATGTCACCTGCTGTCCTAAGCCTCACCTATGACTTCACTACTTCAAGACACAGTCTCCCATTCTGTGAAAGGGGCACTAAGCTAAGCACATGAGAAATACACAGGAAGGGACCTGGCACCACCAGCACTGTCTGTAGAAGAAGCATGTATATTTATATTTTTATTTTATGTGCATTGGTGTTTTGCCTGCATGTATGTTTGTGTGAGATCTTGAAGTTATAGACAGTTGTGAGCTCCCATGTGGGTGCTGGGAATTGAACTCAGGTCCTCTGGAAGAACAGCCAGTGCTCAACTGCTGAGCCATCTCTCCAGCCCCGCAGCATGTCATACAGAGTCCATGGCTCACCAGGAACTCACTGTGTACACCAAGCTGGTCTCAAACTCATGGAGGTCCACCTGGCTCTGCCTCCTGTGTGCTGGGATTAAAGGTGTGTACCCCTACAGCCTGACTATTCTGAATTTTTAAAGACTGAGGACCCCAACCATCGATCCTCATGCCTGAGCCTTTGAGGAACTGGGATTACAGACCTGTGCCAATATACTCTGCTCATGAGAATTTTGAATACCTGAGCAAAATAAAAAGCTATGTGTGAACACACAGACAGAAACAGCCACACACTTAGAACTTTTCAAACATGTATCCTGGAAAGAATCACAAATGCACACACATGTCCACCCAGGAAACATTGCGATTTTTAGAGGTAGAATCAGGAGGATCATGAGTTCAAGGCCAGCCTGGGCTACCTGAGATCCTTTCTCAAAATAAAACAAAAAGCCTGACAACAACAAAAAATCATGAATAGACAGAATTAGGCAGCAACAGCAAGCATACTGGTGCCCACCAGGGGACATGTGCATTTGTCACCACTGGAGCTGGCACCAAGCAGCCAAGGGTAAGGCTTTGCTGGCAGAGTTCTCACTAGGTCCTGAGTTTGTTGCCCAGCACCACACAACCCAGGTGTCGCAGGGCATGCCTGTAATCTGAGCACTTCAGGATGGAGGCAGGAGCATTAGAAATTCAAGATCATCCTTAGACCCTGTGTTCTATCCCCGTGTGTAGGTGTGTGTGTAGGTGTGTGTGTAGGTGTGTGTGTGTGTGTGTGTGTTATACTTGTCTTACATGGCTACTGACACGTTTGATGAAACCAAATGGTACCCCACCCAGAGAATCCCACCTCCAGCACGTCCCCCACTCCTCACCTACAAGGCTGGCCATGAGCAGCACCGAGAGGCAAAGTGAGGACAGGGCCTGCAGCCTGCATCCCAGGAGGGACATTTCTGGGGACTTGATCTCTCTGTCCGTCTGTCCCTCTGTGCTCCACTCTACACTGGAAAGAGACCTCCCTCTGTCACCTCTCCACTCCTCTTGGCAGAACTTCAAAGAGATGGGCCTGCTGACACTGGCAGTCAAAGGCCATGTCTGCCCTTGCCTGCCTCCCTCCTTCCTGCCCTCCCAGGGTGCTGTCCTGGCCTGACAGAAGACAGAAGCTCTGACACCGAAGCGGATTCAAATCCTGCCTCCACCAAACTTTTCCTGGACCCTGTTTCTCACTATGAGAATTGAGACTACAATCTATATATGAGAAATTGGTGAATGTGTGGAATTTGTTCTGTTTTATTTTGAGACAGGGTCTCATGTAGCCCAGGCTGCCCTGGAACTCTATCTTCAAGAATGATATAGAATCCTTATTCTCCTCCCTCCATTTCCCAGATATTGGCGCAACAGGCAGGTGCCACCATGCCTGGCTCTCCTATGTACTTTTTTTTTTTTTTTTTTTTTTTTGGTTTTTCGAGACAGGGTTTCTCGGTGGCTTTGGAGCCTGTCCTGGAACTAGCTCTGTAGACCAGGCTGGTCTCGAACTCACAGAGATCCGCCTGCCTCTGCCTCCCGAGTGCTGGGATTAAAGGCGTGCGCCACCATCGCCCGGCTCTCCTATGTACTTTTAAGAAAATAATTTATTAAACTTTATTTATTTATTTATTTGAGACAAAGTTCCTCTGTGTAACAGCCCTGACTGTCCTGGAACTCACTTTGTAGACCAGACTATCCTTAAACTCACAGAGATCCACCTGCCGCTGCCTCCCAAGTGCTGGGATTAAAGGAGTGCACCACTACTGCCTGGCAACATTTTTAGTGTATTTTTAACTACGTGTTTATGTGTCTGCCTGTGTCGAGGTATGTATGCATAAGCGTGTGAGTGCAGGTGCCCACAGAGGTGTCAGATTTCCCTATAACTGGATGTGAGCTGCCTGATGTGGGTGCTGGGAACTGAATTCAGGTCCTCTGGAGATAGGTTTAACCACTAAGCCATCCCGGTGACCCTTTAGTTGTTTTTAGTTATGTTTATTTGCAAGTGTGTGTTGTGTGTGTATATGTGCATGTGGTGTGTCTGTGTTGTGTGTGTGTACATTTTGTGAGGCTGTGGGTGTGTCCACACCACCAAATACATATGGAGGTCAGAGGACAGCTTCAGGTTTCAGGAGCTGGTTCTGTCCTCCCACCAGGTAGATCCCAGGAATCAAATTTGGGAGTTAGGCTTGGACGCAGGTACCTTTACCTGCCATCTTGCCTCCTCCTCCTCCTCTTCTCCCTTCCTCACTCTCTGCATGAGGCAGGGTCTTGTTGTGACCCTTTTGCCTCAGCTTCTTGAGTTCTATGATTTCAAGGGTAAACCACGTCAGCGAGTGAAAAAAAATTAATTTAAATATGTTCCATGCATGATTTAGGAATGTTACCAAGAGATATTTAAACATTACCTATTCATCTGAAGTTGAAATGTAACCGTGTACCCTGTGGCTTCCTGCTTGTTTTTTTACTGCTCATTGAGACAGGTTCTCAGGACAACCTTGACTGGCCTTACATTTCTATCCTCCTGCCTTTTCCTTTCCTGTGCTGGGATGACATGTGACACATGCCCAGCACACTCTGCTTCCACACAGTGAATCTCCAGATGAATTCTCTGCTGCAGCCATCACTGTACGGAGCAACCCTGCCCCAGACGCATGCCTGCAGATGCTGACTGCTCGTCACATGTCGGCTTCTCGTGGACAGTTAAAAAAAAATCATGCAGAGCTGCTGTTTGCCATGATGCAAACATTTCAGGAACAGACTTCGGGGGTGGTTGCACAACAGTGTAAACGTACTCAACACTGCTGACCTAAACACCTGAAAGTGGCTGAAATGGTAAATTTTATGGTCTGTGGTTTTATTTTTTCCACAGCAGATGAAAGAAAACGGAAGTGCAAACCAACCACAGATCCCCATGTCTGGACCTCTTGCTGGACATGGTTATGGTGATGCACGCCCGGCATCCAAGACTGGAGAAGCTGAGGCAGGAGGACTGTTGGGTTGATTTAGAGTGACATAGGAAGACCCTGCTGCCCACCAGAGCAGGAGGGGTGTGCTGTTTGTAGCCAAACCCCAGCTCTTTTCAGCACTGAGACCTGGTGCAGGTTGCTTAACCTCTGTGGACTGATTGCTTCACAGTGACAAGTGATTGGTGAATTATCTGGCTTGTAGGCTGGCCTGAGACAGGCCAGAGCATCAGGAGATGGGTGACCACAGTGTAACTAATCAGTTACTATGTTATTTATTCATTTTTGAAAAAGAAAACAGATTTGATAGCCAGGCACAGTGGCACAGGCATTTAATCCCAGAACTCAGAAAGCAGAGACAGGAGGATAGTTGTAAGTCGCCATATCACACCTTGATTTGTTTGTTTTGCTTGTTGTTTTTTGAGACAGAGTTTCTCTATGGAGCTCTGGATGTCCTGGAACTTGCTCTGTAGACCAAGCTGATCAGGAACTCACAGAGATCCTCCTGCCTCTGCCTTCCGAGTGCTGGGACTAAGGGTGTGTGCTATCACCACCCAGTAATTTTTATTTTAATTTTTTAAAAGACAGGGTCTCAGTATGTAGCTCTGGCTGACCTGAAATTCACTTATGTGGACCAGGCTGGCTTTGTACTCAGAAATTCACCTGCCTCTACCTCCACAGTATTGGAATCAAAGGTGTGTACCACCAGCACCAGGCCAGACTTTGACTTTTTTGAATAAGGGTTCTCCCGATGTAGCCCTAGGTGCCTGGAACTGTGATCACCCAGTATCTGCTTTCCAAGTGCTTATAGGTAATAGGCCTGCACCACCACAGGGATAGAATGTAGGGTCAAGCGTATGCTAAACAAGAACTCTACCAACGGAGCCTGAGTGTGATCATCTTTACTTGGCACATGCTTCCTTACACATACTGTGCTACAGGCCCAGAGTGAGTGGTTTTGGTGCTTCCCAGAGGTTAGAGATCCCCCTCCAGAGTTAAGAATTGAACCCAGGGCTTTGTGCCTAGGCAGGGGCTCTACCACTGAGCTAAACCCCAGCCTCTCACTGGGGATTCTAGGCAAGGGCTCTTCCACCGAATCATGCTCCTATCCAGCATTCTTTTCTCACATATGTGGAAACTGAGACTGTAGTTGTTAGTGGGGACTGAATCTAGTTGTCCTTCACCATTTTACCATGCTGGGAAAACACTTGACCCTCTCTCCATGCAAACCCTACAGCCCATGAGGGATTCTAAGGCAGTGGGGCTGGGGTTGGGGAAGGTCTCTGTCCTCTGCCCTTAATCCAAAGTCAGCACACAGGGTGGCTCTGGGCTGTTTGCTGTTTGGTGCCTGCAATGTTTGCTCATCCTGGGGACAGGAACAGACTGAAGGTCGTCCAGGATGGACATCAGGGGCAACTAACAAACAAGGAGAAAGAAAAGGAATCAGTGAAGGGAATGGGACAGTTGGTGGCATGACGGTGCAAATCTGAGGACTGAGAGCATCCCTGATACCCAAGCTGTCCTTCAAGTCTCCAAGCACACCAGCAAACAGAAACTCTCCTCTTAGCTCCCTTTTTGGCTTTTGAGATAGAGTCACATTGTAGCCAGGCTGGTCTCAAGCTCATGCTGATCCTCTTGCAAAACCTCCCAGGTCCCTACTCTCCTGTCCCTTGGTCGCTGATCTCATCATGATCGATAATCCTTGCTTTTACCGTTGAGTCCTCAACCCTCATTCTTTTTACTCTTCTTTTGGAGGTTCTAACCTCTTCAGCTGCATGCTTGGGGTTGTGGCAGGAAAGTTTGGTGTAAAAGGGTTTTCGGGGGCCTAGGAAATGTGGCTCAGCTAGTAGCATGCTTGCCTAGCACACAAGTCCTGATTTTCATCTCTAGTATTGCAGAAAACTAAACATGGTGGCACAAGCCTGCAATCCCAGGACTTGGGAGGCAGTGGAAGGTGGATCTCTGTGAGGTCCAGGACAGCCTGGTCTATGTAGGAAGTATGTAGCAAGACCCAGTCTCAAAAAGAAGGAGGAAAGAGATGAGGAAAGAGGAAATCCCCCAGTGAGGTGGCTTAGGGTGTGGCTCAGTGGTAGAGCCCCTGTCTAGAATCCCCCAGTGAGGGGCTAGGGTGTGACTCAGTGGTAGAGCCCCTGCCTAGAATCCTCCAGTGAGGGGCTGGGGTGTGGCTCAGTGGTAGAGCACCTGCCTAGTATGTGTCAGGCTCTGGGTTTTGTGGGAATGCAGTGTGTTAAAACAGGCCTAGCACAGACCTACAATACAACACTCAAGAGGCTCAGGAGGCTGAGGCAGGACACTGTTTAGTGAGGCCTGCCTGGTCTACAAAGCCTTCTTGAGTCATGTCTTGTAAACCCTTTTCAAAAAAACAAAGCAAACAAAAGCAAAACAAAAAGCCCAAAGCCAAAAACTGATGTGTTTAAATTAAGCAATCATTGCTTTGACCAAATATTATTCATCGTTGGCCCCGTGATCAGCTCTAGGTGGACAATGCCCAGGATGTATTGGCAACAACAGTCTTGGCCATGTTACTGGGGGCTCATGGTAACAGTTCCCAGCTAGAGTTGACAGAGATGCAATGCAGAACAGGCCTGGAGTGGGGGAGGGCTTCCTGGAGGAGGGGATAAGAGTACTAAGACCTGGTAGCTGAGTACTGCATCTGTCTTTATGGCTCTCTTCTGCGCCCTCCCCAACCCCTGCTACTGTTTTCCATTTCTTTTCATTATCCACTTACAGTTCAATGAGCACCTACTCTGTGCAGAAGTAAAAGCGACCCAGCCTTACCTGAGTCATACCAAAGCAGAAGAGCGTAAGCCCGTGATCATGCCAGGCTACGCATTCAGTCCAGGCTCCCTGCTTTCTGGCAGCATGACCTTACCTCTCTGAGTCTCCATGCTCATAGGACATGAATATGGTTCTCAAAGAAGGTTCTTTGGGGGAATCACAAAGTTAAAACAATGGAGACAGAGCCAGGGGTGGAGAGATGGCTCAGCGGTGAAGAGCACTGGCTGCTCTTCTAGAGGACCTGGGTTCACTTCCCAACACCCACACGGCGGCTCACAACCTTCTCCAGTTTGAGGCGTGGTCACACCCTCTTTTGGCTTCCGTGAACGCCGCACATACGTGGTACACATGCACACATGCAGGTAAAACACCCATACACGTAAAATTAAACGCAAGAAGCAAACATTCTCAGTATCATCCCTCAGCTCCGCCCCACGCAAAGCACTTCAGGGCGCATTTGTTCACTGTAGTCTTTTTATTGGTTTAGGATGAGGGACCTGCCACATCACGTGGGCGTCCTTGCTGCACTAGGTGGCCCACCAGGTGCTCAGGCAAATGTGGTTTTGATCTTCTCCTTCATTTTGCCGAATGTCTCTGAAATCCAGGTCCTTTAGAGAGAGATGAGGACAGGGTCACTGTTTACTGTGCCCTCCAAGGGGCCAGAGCCCTGCTTCCTACTCCTTTAGTGTCCCTGTCCTTAATCCCCACCCACACTGTCTGTGGTCAGTTTCTCTGTCTGTGTGTTTTCAGAAAGGGTCTCAGGTAGCCCAGGCTAGCCTCCACCTTGATAGGTAGCTAACGATGACCTTGCACTTCTGACCCTCCTGTCTCTACCTCCCAGATGCTGGGATGTACTTTTATGTCTGGTTTTCTGTGGTGCTGGGGGCCAAACCCTAGGCTTCCCGCACGCAAGGCAAGCACTCTACCAACTGAACCACGTTCCCCACTCAGATGGAGCATAGCTCAGCCGGGCAGTGGTGGCGCACGCCTTTAATCCCAGCACTTGGGAGGCAGAGGCAGGTGGATCTCTGAGTTCGAGGCCAGCCTGGTCTACAAGAGCAAGTTTCAGGACAGGCTCCGAAGATACAGAGAAACCCTGTCTTAAAAAAACCGAAGGGGATAAAAAAAGACAGGAAGAAATCAAAAGTCAAAGGACTTCCTCTTTCAAAGCCCGCCAGTGTGAGAGTCAGCGAGCAGGTGTGTAAAGAGGACAAAGGACACCTTCAGGTTTCCTCAGACAGCATCTCCCTGATCTAGGCTGGCCAGCTAGCCCCAGGGATCTGCCTGCCTCTCCAGCAGGGAGGTTAAGAGCATTCACTACCTTACTTCACTTACACTTTATTTTGTTTCTTGGTTTTGATTTTGGTTTTTGAAGACAGGGTTTCTCTCTGTAGCCCTGGTTGTCCTGGATCTCGCTCTGTAGAGCAGGCTGGCCTCAAACTCAGAGATCCACCTATCTCTGCCTCCTAATATGCTTCCCAAGTGCTGGGATTAAAGGGGTATGCCACCACTACCTGGTCATTTATACAATTTTTTAAAGCTTTACTTTTATACATGAATTTGTGTGCTTGGGCGCCTGAGAGGCCAGGAGCCGGCACTGTAGCCCCTGGAGCTGGAATTACAGGCTGTTGTGAGCCACCCGACATAGGTGCTGGGGACAGCAAGTGCTCTTAGTTGCTGAACCTCAAGACTGTTTTAAAATGTGGAGCCTGGGTATCAACTTCAGGCATTTTGTACGCTGAATGGCCTTCCCTCAGTCTCCCTCCATCTTCTTATCTTTAGTTAGTTTTTTTCCCCCCAAATCTTGTTTGTTTTATTTGTCGGGATTAAAAGCATGTGCCACCGCACCCCACGAGGCATGCCACCTCTTGCTTCGCGCCTACTCTGGCCCGTGCTTGCCTAAGCTGTCACCGCCCGTTTTCTTGCCTTCCTTCTTGGCCTAAGTTATTCCCCTTGTCTGAAAGGCCGGTCTCTCTTGTCTGTAAATCTTCCTGCCCCAGGGCCTTTGCACTTTTGCTACACAGGAAACTTTCTTGCCAAGTTTAGGCCTGCCTGGCTGGATATTGGTAATCAAACTCAGACCTCACTTTAAATGAATGGTTTGTCTACTTGCCAAAACGAGCAGAAATTGGCTAAACCAACCTGTTTACAGCATACCAGACGCCTCGCAGGTCGCTTTCATTTCCCTTTCAAAATCGCCTCCTCTTTTTTTTTTTCTTTTGTTTCTGTTTTGAGGCCTTCCCTCAGCCTCCCAAGTTGCTAGGTTGTTTTTTTCTGTCCCCCTCCTCCCCAGACAGGGTTCCTTTGTGTAGCCTTGGCTGTGCTAAAACTGGCTCTGTAGACCAGGCTGGCCTCGAACTCACAGAGATCTGACTGATCCTGCCTCCTGAGGGGTAGGGATTAAAGGTGTGTGCCACCAGCACCCAGTTAGTGGCTGGGGTCTTAGCCCAGCATCCCCTAATCTCCCTTCTTTAGTTATCTTTTGGGCTAGTGTGAACTGGAAAGCCTCTGACCTGCACAGCTCCAGCTATGACCTCCATCCCAACTCTCTTCTCTTTCTATTCCTGTCCCCGAGACTCCTGGTCATATTCTGTCTCAAGAACATATAGGTATCTCCGGATCTAAGGGAGCTCAGGGTCTAAGGTGGTCTGTTAGCCCCCAAGCTTGGGTCCTTCACTACCACCCAGAAACCCCTCTACCAGGTGGCTAGGAGTTCCACGGCCTGCTCCCCAGACTCCGAGCACCTTGAGCCCTAGCTCTGTGACCTCAGGGACAGTGTCAATCACTTTTCTGGTGCTCAGTTTCCCCACTGTGGCAGTGACAGACTGTCCACTAGGACTTTTTACACAGACACCCTCAGAACCCGCCCTGCAGTGAAAGGGCCTAACCGGGTCTTGGTCAGAAATTCCTTCTGTTTGATGTGTTCAATGGCTGCCCGGGCCTTGTCTTCCAAAGTGTTCCCAAACTCCTTCAGCTTATCTGGTAAGTTCTCAAATGTGCTGGACAAGTCAGGGGTCGCCTGGGCGGGGGCTGGGCCTGCAATGAGAGGGTTGTAAGCAAACCCGTTAGCATGGGGGAGGGTATCGGAGTGACCCACCAGACTCAGGACGATGCTCATTAGTGTGTTACTTCACTGTCCACCACCACCATCTACGCTCCACCTCTTTTAGGAAGATCAGCCAATCCCAGCGGGGAGATGTCCCACGCCATCTGTAGCTAGGGCTCTTCTGGACAGACTAGCCTCCCGCAGTACCACTTTGACAGAAAAATAAGCTATCTGGCAGGTGGGGTGGCAGACCATCCAAGGGCCGTAGCGGAACGGGGACAAAGAAAGGCACCTCAGAGCTCTCGCGAGGGTCCTCTAAGTCTCGTCCCCGGGCCCACAACCAGCTCCACACTTCTATGCCCATTTCTTACCTTCCAAAGCCATGGCCAGGACCACAATCAGGACAGGAAGTGAGATGAAGAGCCTCATGGTGGCTGGAAGGGCACCCTGGAGGCAGACGGGGGGGCATCACTAACACCTTCCCACCCCCACCATGATCCCACCACCCCCATCCCTTGGCTGTAGGAAGTGGGGAGCACTTTCCCACGCACCAACCTGGATCTAAGTCAGATCTGTTAGGTGGAGCGCAGGGGTGGGAGGATCTTGCACAGGGGTTTAACAGGTTGGGGCAGGGGGCGGAGCAGGCTCATCTCCCTCCCCCTGAGCTTCCCTCTTGCCTTTGTGCCCACCTACTTTTTGTTTTTTTTGACATAGTCTCTTTGTCTGGCCTGGGACTTGTGATCCTCCTGCCTCTGCCTCTCTAGCGAGTGTGAGATTACAGGCATGCATGACCATAACCCACCCACCTCTTTCTGCCATACTGTTGGCTACTGGGATTCAGGCCCCTCCCAAGCCCATCATTTAGGCCTAAGACTGGTCACTGGTTAGCATTCTCACTCCCACTCAGGAAATACATTGATCTCACCCGCTCTCTGAGGCTGTCCCACCTTAGAAACAACTCCCCCCACCTGCCCGTACTCCCAGATCCCACCCCCAGCTCTCACTGCATCCTCCGATCAGCTCTGCTCTGCCCTTTCCTTGACCACAAGCCTCAGCGCAGACTCTGTCAGGATACTGGGAGCTAGCCCCCACCTCCCTTCACCTCCAACGCCTTTGCATCTGGGCACCCCAGACCTCCTCTGATGCCCTCTAAGATCTTGTCACGCCCTAATCTGCCTTCTTTAGGAGTTGCCTCTTCAGTGAGTCAAAACTGCAGAGCCTCTCAGCTTGCAAAGCTGCACATTGCCCCCCCACCAACTGACACAAACCACCCCCTCCCCGCCTGTAAGACACTATTAGCTCTCATTGGGCCTCTCAGGCCCCTCTGGGCCCCAGACCGGCCTCCCTGCCCCCTTCCTCCACCACATCCTTTCCCTGAGGCTGGAGTCCAAGGCCTTTCCCTCCCTCAGAGATGTCATTGACCGCTAGTGACCCCCTGGCAGCTGGTGGCTATGGGCCCCACACTCTAGGTTGGCTGGCCCATTGCCCCTGCAACCCACGTGTCAGTTCCAGGGAGGGGGCTCAACAGGGGATGGTTGTGAAAGGGGAGGAACAGACTCGACCCTGGCTGGGTTGCAACATCTCTGGGGCCAGCTCACAGCTTCTTGTCCATGTGGGCGCCAGGCCTGACCCTCTTGCTTCCTGAACTGAACACTGCTCAATACTCAAGCACCCATCTGAATAATGTAACAGATTCCCCCTGCTCCACCCCGGAGCTTCCAGTTTCATCCTCTCCCTGGCAACAGGGCCTCCTGTGCCACAGGTGGGTCATGGAAGCACAGCTAAGGTCATTAAACTACTAGCCATTCAACTCTGGTTTTTTTTCTTTTTTCTTTCTTTCTTTCTTTCTTTCTTTCTTTCTTTCTTTCTTTCTTTCTTTTTTTTTTTTTTTGTGAGACAGAGTTTTGCTGTGTAACCCTGCTGTCCTGAAACTCACTGTGTAGACCACACTGGCCTCGAACTCAGAGATCCACCTGCCTCTGCCTCCCAAGTTGCATGTACCACCTCTGCTCGGCTTCAACACTGATTCTCACACTTGAAGATGACACTCTGATTTTTAGTAAAGTCAACCAGCACTCCATGGCTCCCCCTTACAAACCTTCTTCTGTAATGTCTTTCTATGATCCCTGCCTCACCTCTAGTATGACCAGGTCTCTGCCTTTGCTTACAGCTCTCTGCTCCTGGTGGTACATTCCTGTAAACCCCTCACTTGGGGTGTGGAAGCAGGAAGATATGGAGTTCAAGGACAGTCTTGGTTATAGAGTGAGTTTAGGCCAGCCTGGGCTACAGGAGGAGATCCTGATTCAAAACAACAACAACAAAAACGGCTGAGGAGGACACGGTTCCGCTGGTAGAACACTTGCCTGGCATGGAAGGAAAGCCTGGATGCCATCCGTAGCACTACATACATCTGGGGTGATAGTGCACATCTATCCAGCACCAAGGACTCAGAGGCAGGAAGACCAGGGGTTCAAGGTCATCCTTGGGTACATGGAGATAGCTCTGGGTGGGTGCATTGAGGCCTTGTTTCAAATGAACAAAAACAAAATCTCTCTTTAGAACTCAAAATCGAGCTCTAAGCTTGATCTGGTGGCACAAACCTGTAATTCCAGCCTTTCCAGCATTTGGGGCTTAGGCAAGCAGATTCAGCATTCAAAGCCAACCTGGCTCAAATAACACCAAAACAATTCAGGTCTTTAGTGGGACCCATGCCTGATATGGTCTCCCCTCATCTAGATATTGGAGGCTCTGAGAGTGTGTTCCTAGCCCCTAGGCATGAAGTGTGGCTGTCCTGAGCCCTGCCACTCAGCCCACTGACCCTTCTCCCTGGGTCCCATGAATCATCTGTGGGAGTGGTGCCTGCCTCCAGATAATGCTCAATTTGGTGCCAGGAAGAGCTCCAGGCTCAGGGTGTGCCAGAGGCAGTGGGGGACTGAAACCATGGTCTGACCCAAGAGACAAACAGCTCAAGCCCTGGCCTGCCCCTGTTGGTGGGAGCCTTGCTATGCTCCTGAGAACTGAGGGGGTGGGAGGGAAAGGCAGCCAGGGGCTC
Source organism: Microtus pennsylvanicus (assembly GCF_037038515.1). Classification (NCBI taxonomy): domain Eukaryota; kingdom Metazoa; phylum Chordata; class Mammalia; order Rodentia; family Cricetidae; genus Microtus; species Microtus pennsylvanicus. Next base: position 141,389,266 of record NC_134579.1, on the reverse strand, counting down.
CCCAGCTTCCACCCTGACCCCTCGAAGTGCCAGCTCCCAATCAGAACAGACAGAGAAAACGTCTTTGTATCCCCATAGGCTTTCTGGGAAAGACAAATAGCAGAAGTGGGGGAGAAAGGGTGGGCTTGGGGCTGCCCAAAGGCTGACCCAGAGGAAGCAAAGACCTAGCCATCTTCAGAGTGCAGGAGAAAGGCAGAGGCTCCAAGAGCTACACTGTTAGAAGGGAATGGATCAACCAAAGACCCAGAGCAAAAGAAACTGCAGGAGGCGAGACAACAGAGGCTCAGGAAAACAGGAAGCAGAAAAGGAAGCCCTAAGAGTGAACAGAGAGGAGACAAAGCCAGGAGGAGGAATCAGATAAGACTATAGCGGAGGAGGCCGGCAGATGAGTAAACACAGCCCAGCAGATGTTTAAGTTGGGAAAAGTAGCTCAGCAGAGATAGGGTGGTGCACACCTGTTTTCTTAGTTCCCGCAGAGGCTGAGGACAAAGATTCAAATATTCAAGGCCAGCCTGGGCTGGAGGTCAAGGAATCTCAGTTGAGATCCTATCCCAAAATAAAAAGAAGGGCAGTAATATAGACAAGTATTAGAGATCCTGCCTAGAATTTCCCAATAAGGGGCTGGGGGTGTGGCCGAGTGGTAGAGCCCCTGCCTAGAATCCCCCAGTGAGGGGCTGGGGTGTGGCCGAGTGGTAGAGCCCCTGCCTAGACTCCCCCATTGAGGGGCTGGAGTGTGGCCCAGTGGTAGAGCCCCTGCCTATAATTCCCCAGTGAGGGGCTGGGGTGTGGCTCAGTGGTAGAGCCCCTGCCTAGAATCCCCCAGTGAGGGGCTGGGATGTGGCTCAGTGGTAGAGTCCCTGCCTAGAATCCCCCCACTGAGGAGCTATAGGTGTGGCCCAATGGTAGAATATCAGCTCTTAAAATTGCTAGGTTCAAGGCTTAATCTTTTGCTGCAGAACCAGAAGAAGCCAAACTATAGGTGAAACAAAAGAACATAGCCTCCCCTACCCTGCAGGGCAGTGACAGTGTCAGGGAATGTGTGGCTAATCTTAGGGAGAGAAGATAAATTGAGACTGGAGCTGTAAGCTGTGTAGAATCATTCACTCGCAGAGACCCAGCAGGTGCTTGGAGAATCTTTATTAAGCAAGGGCCACCAGAGGGCCAAAGCGGTACTGGGGACAGGGCCACCTGCTGGCCGTGGGTGTTGCCGCAGTGGGTAGGAGAGGGATACTCATTGAATCTCCTGGGGCACTGAGGAGGGTGGTATGGGGTTGGTAGCCATGGAGGCCTGTATCTTCTCCATGAGGTTTGCCCACTGGCGCTGCATGTCTTCCACCAGCGGCTCGAACCAACCCTTGAGGCGGGCCTGGAAGATCTCGGCTTGCTGGCGCATCTGCTGGGCCTGCTCCTCCACCTTAGCACGCACCTCCTCCATCTGCTCACGCACCTCTTCCAGGCGGTCACGGGCCTGGTTGCCCACCTCCTCCAGCCGCCCTCGGATGCGGGCACCCAAAGCCTGGGCGCGTTCGCGCAGGGGCTGGGCGGCTCCAGCGCCTAGATTGGCTGTGCGCTGGCGACCCTGCTCCACCAATGGCCCCAGGCGCTCACGGATGGCGCCCACGCCACGCTCCGCGCCCTCGCGTGCCCCGGCCTTGTACACCGCCAGGCGCTTCTGCAGATCCTCCGCATCCCGCATCAAGCGCTTGCGCAACTTGCGCAGGTGCGTGGTGAGGCGGGCCCGCAGCTCCTCTGTGCTCTGGCCCAGCATGGTCTGCACCTCGTTGCGGTACAGCCCCAGTCGGTTGCGTAGATCCTCCATGTCTGCACCGAGCCGAGACTGTGCTGCCTGCACCTCTTTGGCCAGCCTGGCTCGTGTCTCCTCTGCCATTGGGCCCATCTGTTCCTCCAGCTCCTTTTTGTAAGCCTTCAGTTCCGTCATGGTGTCCTCCATCAGTACCCTGCAGGCCCAGAGGAAACACACAAGAAAGATGAGGACCAAGATAGAAGGGCCCCAAAGACAGGGGTGAGGTGGGCAAGAAACTAAGAAGGGTGTGCTGAGCCTTTGAAGCCTGCTTGATTGGGACTCTTGTTTTAAGCCAAAAAACCGCTGGGTGGCGCACATCTTTAATCCTAGCACTCAGGACACAGAGGCAGGTGGATCTCTGTGAGTTTGAGTTTTTTCGAGTATTCGAGTGAGTTCCGGGATAGCCAGAGCTGTTACACAGAGAAACCCTGTCTTGAAAAGAACCAAAAAAAAAAAAAAATACCAGCACCCAGAAGGCTAAATAAGGCAGGAATATAGAGAGTTCAAGGCTAGCCTGGGTTACAAACAAGAAACAAGAAGTGGGTAGGTGCCCAGAGAGTCAGACACCCCGGGGCCTGGAGGATGTTCAGTGGGTGCAGAGGGTAAAGGTATAGGGCTGGGCACTCACGTCAGTTCCTGCGTGACCTGTGAAGTCTGCAGCTCTTGCTGGACCTGGTCAGACAGTGTCTGCACCCAGCGCAGATAATCCCAGAAGCGGCTCAGGGCCTGCTCCCAGGGTTGGTTGGTCTGCCATCCCAGCTGATCGGTCACCTCCGGCTCCAGCTCCGGCTCTCCCTCGGCCAGGCATCCTGTGCAGAGTAAGTTCAGGGCTGGATCAGGACCTACAGTGCCCTTGGGTTTTTTGAAGCAACAGTGGGTCCGAAGGGGGTGGAGTCTGTTCCATTACTACAAGCATGCATTGTCCTGGTGTCCCAGAAGTACAGAGCAGAGACCAGGCAGGTGTGGAATTAGAAAATATATACCTCCCTTTTAAAAGCATATATATATATATATATATATATATATATATATATTACACATTTTAACTTTTTATTTGTGTGTGTGTGTGTCTGTGTGTGTGCGCGCGCGCGCACGCATGTCCCTTGGAGGTCAGAAGACAGCTAGAGGGAATCGGCTCTCTCCTTCCACCATATTGGTCCTGGAGATGACAGGTCTTCAGGCTTGGTGGCAGCACCTTTATTCCCTGAGCTATATGGCAAATCAATCCTCTTATTTTACAGATAGGGGAAATCAAGGAAATCACACAGCTGTGCTTCGGGATATTGAATCTCAGAGAGGCCTCAGAACTGCCCCAGTCCCAGCCCGCCAGCGCCAGCGTTAGAGACCTAGGGCTAGAAAGGAGTCAAGAGAGGAGCAGAGGAAGAGGCACCAGAGTGAACCCTTGTTTCCATACCTGCCAGCAATGTGACCACCAGCACGGCCCACAGAGCCTTCATCTTCCCGATTGTGAGTGGCCAGTCTGGGGGAGAGAAAAATTGTCTTTGAAAAGCTAGGGGGGTACTCCGCCCACCCAGAAAGCCCCACCCTACCTCCCTTCTCAGATCTGAGAGCTCAGCCAATCACAAACATTTCCCAAAGAGAGCTCCCGCAGTTCCCAAAGGTCTAAGTACTCCCCCTCCGGTGTTAGCTATCAGCATCCCTGGGGTAGATCCGCTGCCAAAAATTCCAGCTCCCTTTCCTACGGTTCAAATTCCACCTCACCGGGACACAGCGGGCAGTCCAATTTACATCCCTCGTTCTGCCTTCCCGGCTAAGCTCTGCTTTCCGTTTTGGTGCTAATTTACCGCGCATTTAATCATCCTCTAGCCCCGCGAGGTGGTGCCCTCACATAACCCCAGAACTCGGGACACTGAGGCATGGGGATCGTCAGTTTGAGGCCATCCCAGGTTACTTGGGGACTGCGATGGAAACCAGGAGGTGTTTATATAAACTCAGTCTAAGGCACATTCCCAGCTCTTTCGCGGAAGGATGGTCCCACCTTCTGGTTGTGCTGGATGCCTCGCAACATACTCCAGGAGGTGGCCCCTCCAGCTCCTCCATCTGTCCTGACTCGGGCAAAGGCTAGTCACCTCATGTCCTTAGTTTGTCCCCAAGTGCTTCTATCGTGCTTTCTGCTTTTCCAATTCTTGCCTAGACGCCTGGAGATCCCAAGGTCCCCAGCCTACATCGTCCCAAGGCCCCTGGGTGAGTCCCCAGCCCAGCGTGTCTTACCAGCTCCTTCAGAAACAAGTCCTTAGCCTCTGGGGGTTGAGCAGGGCGCTGGATCCCAGACTCGTCCAATTATAGGGCTCCCCCTGCCCCGCCCCCTCCTCAGGGCTAGGGCGGGCTGGGCCAGCCCCCTGTCACGAGGCGGGTTGCTCTCCCCCCCCCCCAGCTTCACAGCAGGGCAGAGGAAAGAGGTGGAGTTTGGAGGCCTTGTGACTCCCCCCCCCCCCATCCCCACAAGTGAGTTTACACTTCACCGAATAAATCAGGCATCTTTCTCCATAGCGGGATGCTGGCGCCCAGAATACTCCTTCCCGACTTTTCTTATGGGGTCTGGTGCACTTTAAAGGAAGAGGGTTGGAGGCTTAAGTGGAAAGTGGGGAGAGCTGCGGGGGTCCAGGCCTGTGTCTGTTATGAGGCTAGACTTCTGGGGTAAACTTTAGCCCCCCACCCCTTTTGTTCATTCTTCAGGTGCATAAAGGTAAACTCTCCGTATCCCGGGGCTGCAAAAACTCCAGTTCCACTGGGTTTGAAGCAATACACCGAGGCAAGCCCTGGAAGCCCAGATGCCAGGACTTTAGTCCTGCCAGTTTCCAGATGTGTGACCTTGGGAGAAGGAACTACCCTCCCAGAGTACAGGACCCTCAGGCTGGCCTCAAACTCACAAGCCGGGATTGTGTGTGAGCCACTGGCTTTTCTGAGCAGCTTCTTTGCCCTGAGATCAGAGCAGTTATTTTTGCTGGCAGGCACCTATAGTCCTGGCCATTTGGGAAGCCAAGGCAGGAGGAGCTCAGGGAGTCAGGGTAAGCCCCATGCTAACAAAGTGAGAAAGTAGCGGCACCAGGTTTGTCTCAGGTAGGGCCAAGGTTGCTAGAGGCCTGCCAGGTGCACCAAAGTTTCCTATTTCCAGCTGTTGCCCAGAGAGGGTGGCAGAAGGAGAAGACACACAGTAAGGTTTGGCACTAGACTGGGCAGGCACATGATTCTACAGGATGGCAAGAGGAGAACACCTTATTCCAAGAAGGGTACAGGGTGCCTGGCCAGGCCCAGGCCTGTTAGCTTTGGCTTTATTGAACACTGGCATGGCAAGAAGTGGGTGTGGTGAGATTTCCGTGGGTTATTAAGGGTCAGCTCCACTGGCCAGCTAACATCCCCAGAACATGCAGCAGAAAGGGTTTCGGTGTTGTTGTCTACAGGGACACGAGCCAGTTTGAGTCTTGCTTGGCATTACAAAATCCAGCACTTCCATCAGGGAGCCATGAGGAGCGCATGACTCCAGCCATAGAAGCAGGACCCAGTTTGAAGTCGGTACTACACCCCACTAGAGCAAGGGCCGGAATGTAGCCCCATGGAAAAGCACTTTGGTGACCCAGCACCTGCCTGACACGTGAGGTCGTTACATCTTCAACCAGCAAAAAATAAAGCTGGACACTTCCTTTGTTTCAGTCTGGGAAGGTCCAAGGGCCCCTTCCTTCCCGAGAGCTACTTTCTGTATTGTGCTGAATTTCTTCCAGGAACTTAGTTTCTTCCTGAAGTTTCCGAGACCTCTGACCTTCCTACCCGGAGAAAGTCACCACAAGCTACCACCTCAGCCCTTTTTGGAACAGGGAGGCTCCGGAGCCCCATCTCCCTGCCCCCACCCTATTTGTAGAGGCAAAGTCCTCTGCCACCTCTCAGGTCAGGCCACACAGGGGCAAGTGACCTGGAGCCACCCTTCTGAGAGGGTGACTGACACCGGGCCAGGCTTTCCCTATCCTGTTACTGCGTACCCGTGACCCTTGGCGCCTCCTGCTGGCAGCTGTGCTCAGCAAGTGGAGAAAATCGAGGCCTCTCAGATTTTTTTTTTCCATGTGTATTTTTTGTTTTTTAAGTTTTTTTTTTCTGTAAAATGTCCCGGTTCTTCCATAACTTATAAACATGATTTCTATGGAGGGGTGGAGAGGAAAGTGACGGGCGGCCGGGCGCTCCTCTGCTGCCCTCGGGAGGACAGGGACATCACGTCATGTCTTTCGTCCCTGAGCCTGTCCGGCTGCCTCTGCCGGAGCGCTCAGTATTGAGTGCCTTTCAGATTCCAGAACTCCCTCTGGGACCCCAGGCCCCCTGGACACTATCCCCTGGCACTAGGGATCCTCGGGCGTGGGGTGGATCCCCTCCTTCCCGCTGCCCAGACCCCAGGAGGGAGGGAGAGGAGGGGAAGGCGGCCAGCCCAGTGGTAGTCTGCAGAGGAACGGCGAGAGGGCTCAGCCGATGGTGAGGCCAAAGCCGCACAGGAACTTATTCTTGCGGTGGTTCAGGAAGGCGCAGAGGGACAGCGTCAGGGGAAGAGGCGGCAGCTTCTTTTCCAGCGTGGCGCCCACGATCCAGTTACTGTTCACAGAGCCTGTGGGCCGGAAGAGAATGGGTGGGTAGATGTGCCTGATCACCTCCGTGGGTAGTCACACCAGCCCTGTCACATGTCAAGCAGCTACTTGGGCAGATCCTCTCCCAAGCCCTGATCTCTGGGAATGAACGTGCAGGTGCCTGAGAACCTTAGGGGTTGGGTGCCAACTTAGCTGTCCCCAGGGAAAGGGACAGAACGAATAGGACAAGGGTAGCAGGGCTGGACTCAATTGACCCCTAACTGCAGGGGACTGTGGTCACAAGCAGACCCCAGCATCAGGGCCCCAAAGAGAGCTGTGACCACCTGACTGAGACTCAGATCACCCAGGTTTGAAAAGACCAGGTTACTCCCTAGAAGGACAGTCTGGACCTGACTGCCACCCCCTAACTCTAACGGGCTGTTTCCCCACTTGTGTGTCACTTGAGGGAACCCTGATTGAACTGTCTTCAGAAGACCAGGTGGCAGGCAAGCCTGTAGGGCATTTTCTTAATTGACAAGGGAATACCCAGCTCACTGTGGGTGGGGTCGCCCAGGGGCTAGTAGTCCTGGGGATATAGAAAAGCAGGCTGAGGAGGCCATGAGGAGCAAAGTCACTAGGCAGTCTCCACAGCCTTCTGCACCAGTTCCTTCCCTGACTTCTCAGTGACACAAGTGTGACCGGAGAGCTGTAAGTCAAAATAAACCTTTCCTCCCCACCTTGCTTATGGTCGTGGTGTTCCACCACAGCAGCAAGGCAGGAGAGAATGGGGAGGGCCAGAAGCTCCACGTGCTGCCTTTCATTCAGCAGAAGGGGAGAGAGCTTGCTAGAGAGGCTAACACTCACGAGATGTGCCTGTTTGATAACTGCCCTGAGGAATTCACAAGTGCACACAGGCAGCTGAGTCACCCCTGTGTTTTCCAGGAGGGAAACTGAGGCCTTCCTTACCTTTGAAGAGGAAGTTGGCTTTGGGCAGGTCCAGCTGGTACCCAAAGGAGGCGCTAGTGTCCTGCATCCTGGTGCTGGCCTCAAACTCCACGCCCACCTGCAGCTGGGGAGGGAGGGCCCGGCACCCGTGAGCTGCCCAGTGGGGCTCCTGGGCACACCAACAGCACCAGCCAAACTAGGAAGCACTCCCTCCAGCTCACCTGGTCACTGGCTTTGTGGTAATAAGTCGCGTGCATGCCTGCCTGGCCCAGCGTTACTGTTGCCAACCAGTTGTTCACTAGGAGAGCAGAGTTGGGTGAGGGCTGGGTATCAAAGGGATGAGAGCATCTGGAAACTCAGCCTCATTGTTCAGAGCCTAGAGCTCTTCCCTCATTCCGAGGTACAGGCCACAGCCTCCTCCCTCAGACCACAAGCGTGCCCCAGGCTCACGTGTGTATTTCCCAGCTAGAGACATGACAGTGCCCTCTTCTCCAGGCCGCCGGTGGTAGACGAGCTCTCCCCCCAGGGCCAGACATGGCGTGATGCTCTGGAGATAGTGGGCAACGAGGATTCCTGCAGGAGAAGAAGGCGCTCAGACTCTAGGGCCCAGTAGGCCTGGATTTACCTCGCCACAGGGGCTCCTCCTGCTAGTAATCCTCAGGACAGTCACCGCCTTTCTGAGGAGCTTTCCTAATCCAGCAGAGAGGGGTGTACTCCCATAGAATGTGCAGGGATTGAGGCCCTCCCCCCAGAAGTGGCGGGTGGGGCCCAGAGTCTTAGACAGAGGTACCCAGGGCTGATGGACTCAGGAGCTAGTATGAGTGTTTCCTCAGTGAGCAGGGGACTATCAGCTTCAGGACAGGATCAACCCAATCTGGGCACACCTCTGACCACCATTAATGAACCAATCAACCAACCAACCCAGAGGAAATGGAGCCAAAGTCCTGAGTGGTCATCTATAGACAGCAACTTCAAGGCAGAACACCTCTCCACCACAGCTGTAGGGACCTCTGGGAGTAAGGACTAACCCAGCCCTAAGTGTATCTCTAACAGTCCTTAGCTTTGGGGAGCCACTGCTCCCCACAAATCATTTCACTATGCCCAGCCTCCTCTATCTCCAGGAGACCCCATAGCACATAGAGGCTAGGGGGTCTCATCACAGCACAACCCAACTGCTCTCTCCCGAGAACATGCCATAGCTCCCCAGTGCTCTGGGAAGATCTGAGACCCTCACAATAATCTGTGGTGTCCTATGCTCTGGACCAAGCTTCAGAGCTTTGTAGGCTTGCGTGATACAGCCTGTCACTGAAGCTCTCCCTTGACCCAGCTGGCTAAACATCTACAAGGCGTGCCCCAGATCTGATCTCCTTTAGTGCGTCAACTGAGACCAGCATGGGACACCTGGCTGACACGTCCTCCTCAGCCCTTTCCTAATGGGCTGAATTTGAAGCCTCTTCCTCTTAGGAGCTTGCAGCTTTTTATTCCCTCCAGCCAGGGTCTCAGCACGTGGGCCAGGCATGCCTTGAACATGCAGCCCTCCCGCTTTAGCCTAATATAAGACCAGATTAGAGGTACCACCATAGCCCAGTTTTGGACTTAATTTTTTAAAGATGTGTATGGGTGTTTTGCCTACATGTATGTCTCTGTGACATGCACACCTGGGCCCACAGGCCAGAATAGGTTATCAAATTGCCTGATCAGTTACAGGTGATTATGAACTGGCATCTAGATCCTAGGAATTTAACCTGGGTCCTCGTGGGCCGTGGTGGCGCAGGGCTTCAATCCCAGCACTCGGGAGGTAGAGGCAGGCGGATCTCCATGTGTTCGAGGCCAGCCTGGTCTACAGGAGCTAGTTCTAGGACAGGTTCCAAAAGTTACAGAGAAATCCTGTCTTGAAAAACCAAAAAGAGGGTCTCATGCCAGGTGCAACTTAATCCCAACACATGTGACCGAGGAAGAGGCAGGAAGAGAGTTTGAGGCCAACCTGGTCTACATAGAGACCCTGCTTCAATAAAGGATCTTGCTATGTGGTTCTGGCTAGCCTCAAACTTGTGGCAATTCTTCTGCCCTGTCCTCCCAAGTGGCTGGATTATAGGCATGTGCCACCGCACTCAAGGTTTCATCAGTAGTTGTGCAAGCATGTGTACATTGCTCGTGCAAGTGTACATAGGTCAGAAGACAACTTGTGGAACTGGTTTCCTTGTGTGTTTGTCACAGGGATCAAACTCAGGCATGGCAGCAAGTGCCTTTCCCTGCTAAGCCACCCTGTTGGTCCTACCTTGTTCTTTGCCGTTGTTTAATACTCTCTACATAACTCTGGATGGCCTGGAACTTTTGGGGATTCTCCTGCCCCCTCCTCCCAAGTGTTAGGTGCTCTACCATCCAGCCTGTAGTGCTGCAGATGAACAGAGCCCATGGTGTTAATATGTGCAATGACCCGAAGCTCAACTCCAGCCTTCGCAGTCCTGATTCTTGACCTCTCTATCCCAGGCTACCTAGGAGGCCCTGCTGTTCCTCCCAAGCTTGCCTGCACTGGTCCCCACTGTAGAAGCCCCACAAAAACAGGAGTTTTAAGGATAGCACTGCTTTCCGCAATGTATACTTCTGATGGGCACAACTTGGAGGGTGTGTTGTCAGCAGCTAAACTTGGCACATCCAAGGACAGTCTAGCCAAAGTCACATCCTGAGGCTTAAAGCACAAAAGCTTTGAATGAATTTCTAGTGGGGACATACCCCAGAGGTAGATCCCCTGCCTAGACTCCCCGAGCGAGGGTTTGGGAATGTGGTACAGAGGTGGAGAACTTGCCTAGTCTTGGCTTCCATCTTTAGCACTGCAAATGCATGAACGAGGATCATAAAGCCAGGCACTTCAGAAGTCACCAATAAAATCACCTTCTTCAAGCAAATGGATGAACGAACCTAATGTCCTAAGGGACTGACTAGTATCATCCAAATTGCAACTGCCAAGGTAAGGGCAGGTCTCAGGAAGGCAGGCTGGAAGGTCCCACAGGTTCTAACCTGATCTGCTCAAAGCTGATAGCTCTTTTAGTTTTGACAGGGTTTCTCTGCATGGCCCTGGCTGTCCTGAAACTCGTAAAGATCTGTGTACCACTAGGACAACTCTGCTGACAGCGTCTTAAATGACTACCAGTCGCTGGGTGTAATCCCAGCACTCGGGAGGCAGAGGCAGGCGGATGAATGTGAGTCCGAGGTCTACAAGAGCTAGTTCCAGGACAGGCTCCAAAGCTACAGAGGAACCCTGTCTCAAAAAAACAAAAAGAAAAATACCAGTCATTCTGCAGATGTATAGGTAGGATGCCTGGAAGGCAGGCATCTGTGTTCTAGCTAGAGACCCTACCATCCCCAAAATGCCAGTAAACCGCTCCCCCCTTTTTTTGTTTAAAAAGATCACCCCTCCTTCTTTTGCCTCTTGGCTGAGGTACTGCCATTTTGGAGTAGCTGTCTTGGGCACTCCAGTAAAGATAAGGCCTTGTGTTATAAGCCATCATAGCTGGGCCAGCCAGAGGGTCCCCAAGGCGAGAGCCTGGTGACTGCCATCCCTGGTACCTACAGCAGAAGGATCATCAGCTCCTCAAAGTCGTCCTGACCTGCACTTGCACCAGTGGCATGCACCCACACACAACGATAAATAAAGTAAAAAGAAGGAGCAACCAGGCCTTTGAACTCGCTTTGAGCGGGACTCCTAAGAGTAACAAATGCATCGTACAAATATTTGGAGGTAAAACACATGCTTGCAGGTAGAGCGGCACACTCTGATCCCACCACTCAGGAGATAGGCAGTCAAAGCTCTGTTCAACTCCAAGCCAGTCCTCAAGAACAAAACCATTTTTTTCATGGTGCTGGGACTAGAACCCAGGACCTTGCTCGCAAGCACCTCACTGCTGGACCTAGGCAGGTGTTAAGCCATACCCATCTATACCTGACATCTCTGTGCTCTTTATCTAGAGTCCCTGGGATGGACAGAAAGAGGTGGACTCTGCTCATTACCCCATCACCAGTACTTAAATACACTGTATGGGGCACACTCAGCACACATTCAAAGCGTGAACAAGACAGGCGAGCAGCCAACTTCTGTCTGCAACCAGAAAAGAATGGGAGCTGGGCAGCGGTAGCGCACGCCTTTAATCCCAGCACTCGGGAGTCAGGTGGATCTCTGTGAGTTCGAGACCAGCCTGGTCTACAAGAGCTAGTTCCAGGACGGGCACCAAAGCTACAGAGAAACCCTGTCTCGAAAAACCAAAAAAAAAAAAAAAAGACAACCTTGGTCTATCCTCATGGATCAGTGACGATGAGGGTGGGGACATAGTTCAACCCTGGACTGCTGCTTGGTCATGTGGACCCTAGTGACACTGGTGAGTCTTTATGGGCTCATGGCACTGTCAGGTCAGGCACGTGCTGGGTACCAGGTGATGGGAACTATTCTTAGTGTGAGACATGGACTTGAGGGCAATAGCACGTGGAATGGTGGCACAGGGTAACCATGTACCGGCGAGGAACGACCAGACAGGTCAAAGTGGGTACTAATATCTGGACTTCTCTTGGCGAGGGGGGGGAGGGTTTCTCTGTAGCTTTGGTGCCTGGGATTAAAGGCGTGCGCCACCACCATATGGCCCAAGGTTGTCTTTTAGCACACCACATGCCCTCCCCTGATCATTTCTGCTTCCTCTGCATCTCAGTGGGTCATGCTGTTTGGAGAGGCCCAGGAGGCGTGGCCTTGCTTGAGAATTTGTCATTGGAGGTAGGCTCTGAACTTTCAAAGCCTCATGCCATTTCCAGTGTGGTCTCTTTGCTTCCTGTTTCTGTTGCCATGCGTGCCACTTGCTGTCATGTCTCACTGCCATGACAAACTCTCTGGATCTGTAAGCCATGGCGCTTCGACCACAGCAGCAGAGAGCCAACGCTCCAGGCTGGCCTTCACCAGCACCAATCTGCCGTGTGCCCGAGTACAGGTTTGTATCACCAAACCCACATTTATTATTCATTTATTTTGGTTTCTTTGTTTCAAAGACCACTTCACTATGCAGTTAGTGCAGACTAGCCTTAAAGGTGTCCTTCAGGGGACCCAGATCCTATGTCCAGCAGCCATAAGGTGGCTCGCAGCAGTCTAATCCCAGCTCAAGGGGGTGGATATGCTCTTCTGTCTCTCAGGGCAACAGACGCACATGCAGGCAAACACCATACACAGCAAATAATTTTTTTTTTTTTTTTGGTTTTTCGAGACAGGGTTTCTCTGTGGTTTTGGAGCCTGTCCTGGAACTAGCTCTTGTAGACCAGGCTGGTCTCGAACTCACAGAGATCCGCCTGCCTCTGCCTCCCCAGTGCTGGGATTAAAGGCGTGCGCCACCACCACCCGGCTAATAATTTTTTTTTAAAAAAAGAACATGTACCCTCCCTAAAGGGTTCCAAGCCTGATCTTTGAGCCTCTCCAGCCCTGGGATTACAGGTGTGACCACACCTGGCCTTTTGTTTTTTATTCTTTTCTTTTTCTTTTTTTTTTTTTTTTGAGGCAGGGATTCATAGCAGGGACACTGCCCTGCCTTAGTCTTGCAAGCACTGGGATCACAAGCTTGTCTGACACCCAAGTGTCTCAAGTTGTTCCTTCCTACTCTGCCATCCCTCAGAGGGAAGCATGGGAGACCGCAAGAGACAAAGTCACACATGCCTTGTGGGGAAGGGGGATCAAGGCTTCAGGACCACCCATGAGCCCCTCCCCCACCTCTTACCTGAACCCACCAAGACATCTGGGTTCCCTAGGGTGACAGCAGCCGTGAAGTCAGAACCCCGGTACTCCCCATCCACCTGCCAGTTCACGAACTTTGACTGCTGGGTCTGTGGGGGAGGGGTAGTGTGAGGACCATGATGAGGGAGCACCTGTGAGGGTGACAGGCTACACACACCCATGCACGACTCACCTGGATGGCCATCTTGGACCTGAGGCCTGGGCTCAGCTGATGGATGACCTGTGCATTGAGGCTGCCACTGTTGTCCATGTCACCTACCAGCACGGGAAAGGCCTGTGGGGCAGAGGGCCGCTAAGAGGTCAGAGACGCAACACAGCAGTAAGTCTTAGCAAGAAGCCCCTCCTCCAGGAAGCCTCCTCAGTGCTTGCCTGTGCCCATTTTGGTCCCCTCAGCAACACAGCCCCCTCTGGAACTTCTGGATTGTGAGCCCAATGCTTCTGTCACGGCTCATCCTGCCAGGCCGATGATCTGGGTACTGATTAGCTGCGGCTTTTTTTTTTCTTTTAAAGTTTTCAAGCCCTGGCTTCTCTGAGTAGCCCTGGCTGTCCTGGAACTCTGCAAAGCAGGCTGGTCACAAATGCAGAGATCCTCCTGCCTCTTGAGTGCTGCCATAAAGGGTGTGCGCCACCACTGCCCAGTTACTCTCTCTCTCTTTGAGATAGGGCTTCGCGTTGCTCAGAGCAGCCTCAAAGGAACGCTCTTTGTTTCCGTTGCTGAGATGAGCACCAGCACCAAAAGTTAAACTGGGGGAGAAAAGATGGACTTTGCCTTCTAGTTCCACAGCACAGTGCATCACTGAGGGATGTTGGGACAGGATCTGAGTGCTGAGGCCCTGCGGGTGCTACTCACTGGTTTGCTTATTAGCCTTGCCCATAGCACCCAGGACCACCAGTCCAGGGGTGGCATTGCCCAGTGAGCTGGGCCCTCACATCTATCATCACTCACGAACACTCCCTGCAGTCAATCTGGGGGTGGCATTCCCAACTGAAGTCCCTCTTCCCAGATGTCTGCAGCTCGCATCAAGCAGACACAAACCAGTCAGCACACTAGCTGTGTCACACAGGATACTTGTGACCTCTTAAGTGCTAGGTTACAGGTCTGATCCACCAGCATGCTCTTTAGTTTGTATGTCTGTTTACTAATTTATGCAAGTAGGTCTTGCTACGTGGCCTGGGCTTGAACTCATATTTTGTAGGTAGGCTCTGCTTCCTGACTGACAACACAACCTCCTCAGGGGTCTTCCATTCCTGCCACCATGTCTTCTCTGCCAGGATGGCATACTTCCTCTCCAACTATTACAGGCCACTTGCTTCCCACACCCGGGGACTTCCCAATCTCCAAGTAATGTCATAGTCCAGTTTGGACTCCTACATATCTACCCCCTCTACTCTCCAGAACACATCTCGAGGGGCCAATGAGATGGCTCAGTAGGGAGGTCAAGGCACTTGTCACCAAGCCTGAGGACACGAGTTCAATCACAGGACACACAAGGTAGAAGCAAAGAAACGACTCTGCCCCCACAGGCCTCCCCCCACACAAATAAACGTAAGTTAGTGTGCACTTCACGGCTTTTCTGCCTCCCAACACTAGAAGCCTCTTCCTACAGATGGGCAGCCAAGCAAGATACCCTAGCTACTCTAAAGCAGCTTGCAGGAAGCATTTACTCCTTGTCAGTGGCCAGACCTTGCTGATCTGGAGGTGAATAGTGGAGAGGGTTTACAAAAGAAAAAAAGTATCAGGCACGGAGGCACAAATCTTGAATCCCAATACCTGGGAGACAGAGGCAGAAGGGCAAAAAGATCTCTGAGTTGGATACCAGGATGATTTACACAAAGAGTTCTAGTCCAGCCAGGGCTTGGTAGGATAGGTAAGAACTCTCCTACACACAAGTATGACGAGAACCACGGTTTAAATCTCCAGTACTTGCAAAAGCACCAGGTATGGCTGCTCATGCCTGTCACTCTAACACTGCAGAGACAGTAGGTCCTGTAGCTGGCTGGTCAGCCACTCCAGCTAAGACGGTAAGCTTCCAGATCAGATGTTCCATTTTGGTCTTTGCAAATGCAAACGCTAGAACCAGCACCTGCATGAATGCATACTTCACGTAAAGTGCACACATTAAGTGTCGAGGATGTTAATTTAGTTGGTAAGAATGCTTGCCTAGAATGCCCTGGGTTTGATTCCCAGCACCAGATAAAACCCACACATGATGACTTATGCCTGAAACCCCAGCACGTGGGGAGACAAAGACTTTTTAAGATCATCCTCAGCTACAGCTCAAGCCCAGCTGGGACATGAGACTTTGTCTCCAAAAGCAAAAAAACCAGAACAGGTAACATAAGCAGACTCAGGACCAGTTCCTACCCCTCCCAAAACTCCACATCCCACTATCTACCCCCTGCTAGGGCAGCAGGAGCAACACACCTGAAGCAATCGTCTAACCCCATTTCCTCCCCTTGCCACATCTTTCCGTGGCTCTCCAGCGCCCCCTAGAGGACGTCCAAGTACAGAGTCTGACATTCCTGGTCCTATACCTGGTTCCCAGCATCCAGATCATCACTGGGTCTTGATGTATCTGCCCCCCTCTTCGATCACCCAACCCAGGACCAAACAAAGAACAAGTACACTAGGGATGATGCTGCAGGAGGGAATCACCTGTCCTAATACCACCTCCGAGCCTGTCACTTATCCATTATTCCCTCAATGGAAGAATGACCAAAGGAACCTTACCTCTGTGGGACTCAGCTGCTTCGTTCCCACGTACGTAACCCCAAAGTGGTAATTGGACTCCCCAATTGTGCCGAGGGCTACTGTGTGGGTCACCTGGGGGAAGAGAGTGAGCTATGTATGGGGTCTTGGCAAAGCTGGCTCATCCAAAGACAGAGTTTTGGGGCTGAGCAGGGAGTGAACACTGGGTGGCAAACCATCCAACCCAGCAGCCGAACAAAACAAACACCAGGCTTGGCCGGATAAGATTGAGAGGCACCTAGGGAGAAAAGTGGGGCTAGAGTGGGGTACACACCTGTTGTGACACCCCGGCTTGAGGCTGCAGTGTAAGAGGCACCTTTGAATTCTGGGCCCCTAAATCCAAACCTTCCCACTCCCCCTAGAGTAGCCATCCTGGAATGTGTGAGACTCTTATTGCTCATTTTCCTTTTATGTTTGATACAGGGTCTTGCTATGCATCCCAAGGCTGGCCTGGGACATAGGGTCTGCCCGCTTCAGCCCCTGCCAGTGCTATCTACTTGTCACCACCCAAAAAACCCAGGCTTTTAGGAGCATGAGGGGAGGTGTATGCATGGAGGGTCACGGCACCACAGACTCACCTGGAAGCGGTTACTCAACCCTTTGTTGACTGTAAGTTTGACACCCTCCATCTGCACTGGAAACAGCTCTGTAGAAGAGAGATGCTGTTACACTCCAAATTCCTCCTGCTCTCCTCCCAGCCCCAGCTCTCTCCGGAGACCCACGTCTCACAGAACATCCCACCACTAAAGGAAACTGCCCAGTGAATGGTGCTGGGCCCTCTGGTTGTTTCTAAAACCCAGTGCAATCACCTGGATTTAGGAAACTCACTTTCTAGCCAAACTTCTCATCCATACAATGGGGATTCTCACCACACAGAACTGTTTCAAGTATTTTATAAGTTAACAGGTATTTTGGCATCAAAGATAGAAGTGTACCTCTCTTACGATCAAAATGATCCTACGCCAGGATCCAGATCCCTTGGGTTGCACCCTTTACAGGAACACTGGGGAACACCTTGCTGACACTGTGACCTTGGGCCATAATTCCTTTTCTGATCACCCACACTAAAGAGTCTGGCGGTGTTGGTCCCGGGGCTCGCAGTGTCCAAGATTTCTCTCTCCTGCTGTGGCATTCTTCCCCAGGGGCTTCGCCATCTGATCGCAATTCCGAGCTCCAAGTTCAAGGTCCCACCGTCCCATCCCATCCACAACTCCTAACATTCTGTTCAATGATTGCAACGGTGCGCGCCAATCCTCCGGGGTCCTTCCCCTTTCCCTCAGGTAAGCTGGGCCCGGCACCACTCACCTTTGCACTTCCGGTGGCATTCCTCGAACGTGCCCGGGTTGGGCAGGCAGCCGCAGCCCCCATCGTCCGAGGCCCCAGCAGCGCCGCCGGGCGCAGACCCGGGAGTCCGTTCCGAGCCGCGGCCCGCGCTCGACCCTGTGCCCAGGCCACCCCCGAGCGGCGGCAGCGTAAAGCCGGGCGGCGAAGGCGGCGGCGGCGGTAGCCCCACGAGGGACGGCGTAGGAGGCGGCGGTGGCCCTGCGGGCGGAGAGCTAGCGGCCAACACGTTCCCCATGGTATCTGCGAGGGGAAGGGTCAGAGGGCAGAGGTCAGGGGCCACACACACTCCCGGATGCGACCTCAGCCACCTCCCACCCAACTCGGACCCGGTTCTCACTGGCGGCGGCGGCAGCGGCGCCTGTTCCCGGCCTGGGCTCCGCTCCTACCCCGTGCGCTCCGCGCAACCGAACTCACTGCCGCCGCCGCGGCTGTCTCCCCGCCCCATGGAGCCCATTGGTTAATTTTTCTCCAAAATCCGCCCATCGCGCTCAAAGCGAGACTTTTTATTGGAGTTCTTGAAGGAAGTACCACCCACCTCGCTGAGACACCCATTTCTATTGGTTCTCAATGTCAATCGGTCAGTGCCGCTTCTTCGCCTTTCCCATTGGCTGGCATAGCCCATGCCCATTGGTTCACGACCCCGCGGGTCTGGAACTGGCTCTCCATTCGTCGATGCCTATCGCTTCGCAACGCCCACTTGCTCATTGCCCCACCATTCTCCTGGAGGAGCGGAGCTCCGCCCCAGAAAACGCTGTAACCATTGGGCAGTTTTGGCTCATCTCGCACTCTGATTGGCTACGGTATGTCTAGTGGGCCGACTTCGGTGACGTTTTCATTGGTTATCTCATTGGCTAAGGTGCCGGGGTCAAAGGACGTGGGCCGAGGTGCGTTGCACCGTAGACGCTGCTAGGCAGCAAGGTCAGGTCCGGCGCCCCACCAGGCACTGCGGTGCAGGGGCTGGGTCGCCGACAGCAAAGCCGGAAGTGCGACCCCTTCCCACAGTGCCTCGGGAAAGCCTCAAGCAGTCCTGTGAAGAGTGGCCCGCGTTGACTTACCCACAATGCCCGCCTTCCCCTGACCACAGCTGCCTCGGAGCCCACCCCTTGTGTTACCCAGCGTGCCGGCCGCTCCCGCGTCACCGCAGCTTCTATCTTTGGCCCATTCATTCCTTTCCCATTACCCAGCATTCATTCTCCCATTCATTGCGCTTCATTTCCTCGACTCTGTTTTGCCCATTTCTGCCCGTTCACTTTCACCATCCTTCCGGCCTTTCTCTAATTATCTGTCTCGTCTTGGAATCTTTTACCTCCTGGCTATTTATCCATTACACCCACATTCCTTGTTTCTTCTTATCTCTTTGCCTCTGGCTCATTCATTTAGATACATTACCCATCACGCCTTGGGGGCTTCTTTGAAAATATTTTCCCCATGACTTATTTTTTAATGACATCCCCCACCCCGCCAACTCTCTATGTTATGTATTTCCAAGCTGACCTCAGCGTCTCAAGTACCCTTAGCCTATTAATTGCCATTGACTTACTAAACCTAAGCCCCTCTTGGCTGGTTATGGTGTGCTCATCTCTGTTTCCATTACTTTGAGCTGTTAATCGTTAGGCAGCTGTTGTAGCCAGTCCTTTCAATACAGTCTGCATGTCAGACGCCTCTTACATCCCTGTCATTTTGTTTTAGTTGATGCGGTTTTACTTATTACTATTATCAATTTCTGGGATATCTTTGGTCTTTGTGGAGGGGACCAATTTTGTATTGACTTATAGCTCTCTGATTCCTTCAAGCCCCAGCCCTTACACATTTCCCTCATATCCTATCCCACTCTAAACATACAGAAAACACAAGACTTTATCAAAGTATAAATTCATATTTTGTAGGAAATGCTTACAAAATAATATTGCCCAAACTCCCAACCCAGATGCCCAGATGCCCCATCTCATACACATGCCAACCCCCTAATTCCCTTCCATTAGATAGAGGACAAAAGGATTCAGTAGTCTTCAAGATGAGAGGAAATCTCTCAAACCTGGGGTGGCAAGGCACACTTGCATTAGGCTCTCCCCTCCAGCTCTGGAGACAGGAACTGGGGTACCGGGTGATGAGAAGAGGGTATGAACCCTGAGATTCCTGCCTGCAGGAGTGGGTGGAGATGGGGAGGTCCTACCTTACACAGGGGAGTCTTCTCCTTTTCACCTTTGGGAAGGAGGGTGGGGAGGGATCAGGTGAGCTTCTGCTGCCTGGAGGGCTCAGGTCTGAGCAGCAGGGGGCCCCTGATCCCCTTCTTACAGACCTGTAGGAACTCTATTGCCTGAGGACAAGTCCAAGGCCCCAAGTCTTCTTTAGGGGTAGGTGAGATCTAGGTGGGCAGTGAGTGGCAAGGTCAGACGGTCACAGTCTTAGGAGTCCTTGAGGGGGTCAGAGGTGGTGCAGAAGGACCCTCTGAGCTCCCTGCCTCGGGAGATAAAATTCCCGAGTTTCCAGCCACGCAGGTCTGTCTGGGTCAGAATCATAAATTGGAGGTCACGGTGGAGCCACTAAGAAGTCACAGGTGGATTGTAGGGATGATAGCTGACCCTGGCTTGTTTGGAATTCAGAGTGTCCTAGATCACTGGTGGGAAGCTGGGGGGGTGGTGGTCAAGGGTGAAAGGTGAGAGATCAGAGGCTCTGTGCCTCACACATACATGGCCCGTGACACAAAAAAGTCTTTGCCTTGGTAGGAATCAGAGGGGCTGGGGTAGGACAGGGCATCATAAATAGGATTAATTTTATCCAAGAAGTCTTCTTCCTCCTCATCTTCCTCCTCGTCTTCAAGATCCAGGGAAACCCCCTCCACGGCAGAGGGTACTGGAGGTACCAGAAGAGAAGGTCCCAGGCCTGTGGCTCCCAAAAGCAGGGGCCCTGACCGCTCTTCCAGGGTGGGCAGCTCGTGATACCGAGGCGTGTCCTACAAATGGTGAGCAAGCAGGAATTCAAGGTCACCTCAGTCTCAGGATGGCATTCCCTGATCTGCCCCTTCATCCCGTCCAAGATTCCTGACCATCCTTTGCTAAAAAGACTCAACCACCCCACTGTCGTCCTTTCTCCCTGGACGGAACTGCTCAGTATGGGCATCCTGCCCAACACTGGCTTCCTCACCCTGCCAGTCCTCTTCCTTGATCCCTGAACCCAAATCCTTACACTTGACCTCTTGTGTGGTATGTTTGCTTGTTTCTTTCTTCTAGGCTGGCCTTGAACTCTAGTGTTGGGATAAGTGTGCACTCTTGCAAGCTGCTTGATTTTTGTATTTTCAAACACATACACCATGCAGCATAGGATGGGCTCAAACAGTGTAATCCTGTCTCAGACTCCCAAGTACTGAGACTACACCAGGCTTGACAGTCCTTTCTTTTGGTTGTTGAAAATAATTTGCGTGCACGTGTGTGTGTGTGTCTATGTGTGTGTGTATATATATACACAAAGGCCAGAAGAGGGTATCTGACCCTCAAAGCTGGAGTCCCAGGTATTTGGCAATGGCCTAGTATGTGACACAGACCCTCCCTCAGTCTCCAGCTGTGGTCCTCACGATGACACAGCAAGTGCAAAACTGCTGAGTCATCAATCCTGCTGGTCTCCTTGGCTATTTTGAAACAAAGTCTCACTCTTTAACTCATGCCAGCCTTGAACTATGTAGCCCAGGTTGGTTGAACCCACTATGATTCGAATTCTTGCAATCCTCCTGCCTCAGCTCCCCAAGGGTTGAGATTACAGGCAGGAGCTACCAAGCTCTGGCCTCAATCTTTATTTAACCCTGAGTGCCAATCAGGGCTTTAACCTTCAAGCAGCTTTGACCTCCTTACTCAACTCCTGACCAGACCTCAGAGAAATGTTTCTATCATAGAGGAGACCCAGGGGAATGTTGTCTCCATCATAGAGGGGACCCTAGGGGGATGTCTCCATGATGGTACCTCTGCTGCAGGCACAGATCCTGGGCAACTCAGAAGCCCTAAGTCACTCTACTCTACTCAGCCTTGACCCCCTGACTCTTAACCCAGCCCTAAACCCACCCTAGTTTACCCAGGAACTCCCACCTGATCAGCACAAGAGACACCAGCATCGAAGTAGGGCGTCTTCACTGAGCTGTGCTCTGAGGCCCCCAGAGTGAAGAGTTGGGAGGGCTGTGGCATGACATAAGAGTAAGAAGTCAGGACCCCTCATGGTGACCCTTCCCAGATAGTCCTGTCCCAACCCAACAGCCCCCTCCCACTCGACCCCAGGGAGGAAGAGTGGGAAGGGAAGTAGGGTAGCTGGGGCTCTAGAGGAACATCTCACCATCTCTGGTTCTTCCAGCTTGGCCTTGGGGGTTGGTGGTTTATAGGAGGGAGGTTCTTCCAGTCTGCAGGGGTCAAGGGTAGGAGTCAGATCAAAGGATGCTAGCCCCCCCCCATCCCCTGTTTATTGTTTTACAGGAAATCTGGCCAGGTATCAAAATGCTGTTTTTTTACTGTGGTTTTTAGCACTGTCCCTGCTCCCATCCCCAGTGCTCTGAAGGAGTCAAACTGAGTAAGGTAGAGACCTGGCATCCCAGACCCTTCTGGGAAGAATTCAAAAAATTCTCATTCAAATAAGTGAGCCAGGTGTGTGGGGCAGACCTGTGACCCCAGCACTGAGGAGGGAATCTTGAGTTCAAGACCAGCCCTGACTGCTAGAGGAGTTCCAGGCCAACGGGTGCTAGTGGGATCCTGTTTCAAAAACAAACAGACCGAGGTGGGTGGAGCCTGAGGAATGCCATCCAAGGTCGTCCTCTGCCCTCTCGGTGTACAAACGGCGGTAACAGTACTTGATTAAGCTTATATTCACTGCGCACAGGCAAAAAACAAAATGGGGTTGTCAAGACTGTTTAGTGGGTGAAAAAGCTTGCCACTAAGCTTTTTGTCTTGAGACCCAAATGGCGGAAATAGAGACCCTTTGACCTCCACTAGATAACATTCTCTTACTTACACACACACACACACACACACACACACACACACACACACACACACTCTTTCAAAGGGAGATTGGAGAGGTGGCTCAATGGGTAAGAGCACTGGCTGCCTTTCCAAAGGACTTGTGTTCAATTCCTAGCACCCTTATCAGGGAATTCACTACAACCAGTAACTCAAGCTCCTATATTCAAAGTCTTTTGGCCTCTGAGGGCACACACACACAGTCACAGAGACCCACACATACACAAATAAGAATAAATCTTTTTTTCTTCAGTTTTTCCTTTTTTTGTTTTCAAGTCAATGTTTCTCTGTATCCCTGCTGTCTTGGGACTTGCTCTATAGACCAGACTGGTCTTGAACTCTACCTGCTTCTGTCTCCTGAGAAATGAAATGAAAGACATGCGCCACTGCCATCCAACTAAGAAAAGAAATCTTAAAAACAAAACCAAAATATATAGGCAAGTTGACTAGCAGATAAATGCTTTGAAAAACCTGAATTCAAATTAGACAATGGAGGTACACACCTTTAATCCCAGCACTCAGGAGAGGAGGCAGAGGCAGGCAGATATCTGAGATCCAGGCCAGCCTAGTCTACAGACCAAGTTCCAAGATAGCCAAGGCTACATAACATAAATATGCCATATTTCCAAAACAAACAAATAGCCAAGCAGTGGGGGCACATATCTTTAATCCCAACACTGGCAGGTTTAGGAATCAGCCATGATAAGCTAAATATAAACAGCTCACCCAAAGGAAGTTCTTTATTTCCAACCATTATCACCTGCCAGAGTAGGACTCACCCATTGATAAATTTAAATGGAGGCCAGAGTCTCAGTAGTTTACCCTGAAGCAATCAATACCTGGTCACAGGAAGGACCATAAACTAAGATTACCTGAGCACCACCCAAAAACAGACCATCCAAATGAAATGTCTTAACATTCCAACCTCTGTAGATAGGATCATCTGCCAGCACATACTCACCAGGACACCCCTAGACAAATGTCAGACAATCAGGGGTCCTGAACCTCACAAACCCCTTACCCCCACCTTTACTACTATAAAAACCCTATTCTAGGGGCTAGAGAGATGGCTTAGAGGTTAAGAGCACTGACTGCTCTTCTGGAGGTCCTGAGTTCAATTCCCAGCAACCACATGGTGGCTCACAACCATCTGTAATGAGATCTGGTGCCCTTTTCCTGCCTGCAGGCATATACGGAGGTTGAATACTGTGTACATAATAAATAAATCTTAAAAAAAAACCTATTGCTGGGCGATGGTGGCGCACGCCTTTAATCCCAGTACTCTGGAGGCAGAGGTAGGCGGATCTCTGTGAGTTCGAGACCAGCCTGGTCTACAGAGCTAGTTCCAGGACAGGCTCCAAAGCCACAGAGAAACCCTGTCTCGAAAAACCAAAAAAAAAAAAAAAACAAAAACAAAAACAAAAACCTATTCTAAGTGAGCTCGGGGGATCTCCGTTTATTCCAATTTGTTGGACATACGGAGAGACTGAGTTTGCAAACTTGCATAAAATAAAGGCTCTTTGCTTTTACATATGGGACTTGGTCTCCTTGTTGGCTTTTTGGGGGACTTTGCAGATTTGGGCATAACAAGTAGAGACATATAAGCAAGTAAACCCACAGAGAAAATAAAAATAAATCTTAATAATTTTTTTTTTTTGGTTTTACAAACATCCCTAGCAGTGCTGGAAGTTGCTCTGTAGACCAGGCTGGCCTCAAGATCTGCCTGCCTCTGCCTCCTCAGGGCTGGGATTAGGTTGTGTGCCACCACCACCCGGCTTCTTCTTCTTCTTCTTCTTCTTCTTCTTCTTCTTCTTCTTCTTCTTCTTCTTCTTCTTCTTCTTCTTCTTCTTCTTCTTTTTTAAGTTAAAGAAGAAAACAGTAGACTTATACAGCAGAGTCATTTAGGAAGCATGTTACTAATTCAAAACCCAGTCTTCTTGTGGGAATTCTGGCTCAGTGGGTTTTGGGGCTGACCCGGAAATGGGAATGTACTATTTGTTGTGAGATAGGGCATCCAAAACTGGCCTTGAATTCTCAATCCTCCTACCTCATCCTCCTGAGATCTGGGATCATAAGTGTATACCATCATCCTTGGTTAGTGTGTATATTATTATTATTTTTTTTAAATCTTTTTTAAAAAGATTTATTTATTATGTATACAGTGTTCTATCTTCATGTATCCCTGCAGGCCAGAAGAGGGTGCCAGATCTCATTTCTCATTACAGATGGTTGTCAGCGAATATGCGGTTGCTGGGACTTGAACTCAGGACCTCTGGAAGAGCAGCCAGTGCTCTTAACCTCTGGGCCATCTCTCCAGCCCCCGTATATTAAATTTTAAAATTACATTTATTTATTTATTCTCTCTCTCTGACTCTGTGTGTGACACACACATGTTCATGCATGCTAAGGTCAAAGGAAAACTTGTGGAAGGGCTCTTTCCCTTTCCACCATGTAGATTTCAGGGAATGAACTCAGGTTATCAGGCTTAGCAGCAAGCATCTTTACTGGCTGAGTCATCTTGCTGGCCAATATCTCAATTTTGTTGAGATTGTTTCTCATCAGCCTGTGTGGTGGTTTGAACAAGAATGATCCCCATGAGCTTATATGTTTGTATGCTGGCTCCCCAGTTCATGGAACTCTTTGGGAAGGATTAAGAGGTGTGGCCTTGTTGGAGGAGATGTGTGTCACTGAGGTTTGTCACTCTGAGGTTTCAAAAGCCCAGGATCAGTCTCATTCTCTCTCTGCCTGCTGCCTGGGATTTAGCACTTAAGATCCCTGCGACCGCTCCAGTGCCAGGCCTGCCTACTGCCAGCACCATGACAGTCATGGACTCACCCCAGAATCTGTAAGCA
This sequence comes from Microtus pennsylvanicus, assembly GCF_037038515.1. Lineage (NCBI taxonomy): Eukaryota > Metazoa > Chordata > Mammalia > Rodentia > Cricetidae > Microtus > Microtus pennsylvanicus. The sequence goes on along the minus strand of NC_134579.1, from coordinate 141,364,252 downwards.
AGCCCTCAATTAAATGACTTTCTTTAATAGCAGTCTTGGTCGGGGGCTGGAGGGATGGCTCAGAGGTTAAGAGCATTGGCAGCTCTTCTAGAGGTCCTAAGTTCAATTCCCAGCAACCACATGGTGGCCCACAACCATCTATAATGGATCTGGTGCCCTCTTCTGTCAGGCATACATGCAGGCAGAACACTGTGTACATAATAAAGAAATCTTTTTTTTTTTTTTGGTTTTTCGAGACAGGGTTTCTCTGTGGTTTTGGAGTCTGTCCTGGAACTAGCTCTTGTAGACCAGGCTGGTCTCGAACTCACAGAGATCTGCCTGCCTCTGCTTCCCAAGTGCTGGGATTAAAGGCGTGCGCCACCACCGCCCGGCTCTTTTTTTTTTTTTTCGAGACAGGGTTTCTCTGTAGCTTTGGAGCCTGTCTTGGCACTAGCTCTTGTAGACCAGGCTGGCCTCGAACCCACAGAGATCCACCTGTCTCTGCCTCCCGAGTGCTGGGATTAAAGGCGTGCACCACCACCACCTGGCTAAGAAATAATTCTTAAAAAAAAAAAAAGCTGTCTTGGTCACGGTGTCTCTTTCCAGCAATAGGACAGAAACGAAGACAGAGTGGAATAGCAAGTATGCTAGGCCACCTGTCTGCTTCCTCAGGTATGGGGTGCAAGTATTCACCACTACATTTTTCTTCCCCCTAAAACAGGATTTCTCCGTGTAGCCCTGGCTGTCTTGAAACTCTCTCTGTATACTAGGTTGGCCTCATATTTAGAGGTCTGCCTGCCTCTGCCTCCCGAGTGCTGGGAATAAAAGTGTGCACCACCACCTGGCTGATTTATTTATCTATTTTTATTTCTTTAAATATTTATTTATTTATTATGTATACAATATTCTGTGTGTATGTCTGCAGGCCAGAAGAGGGCACCAGACCTCATTCCAGATGGTTGTGAGCCACCATGTGGTTGTCGGGAATTGAACTCAGGACCTTTGGAAGAGCAGGCAATCTTAACCACTGAGCCATCTCTCTAGCCCCCTATTTATCTATTTTATTTAAATCTTTTTTATGGTTTATTTAACTTTATTTTATGTGCATTGGTGTGAAGGTGTCAGATCCCCTGGAACCGGATTTTCAGACAGTTATGAGCTGCCATGTGGGTGCTGGGAATTGAACCTGGGTCCTCGGGAACAGCAGTCAGTGCTCTTAACCACTGAGCCATCTCTCCAGCCCTTATCTATTTTTAATAAAGGCAGTAGGGATGGAATTCAAATTCTTAGGAACTGACTCATCTCCCTGGCTCCTGTACCTTTTTTCTTAGTTTTTTTTTCATTGCTGTTTTTTTTTTGGGACAGATGTAACAGAGGGAGCATGACCTTGAACTTCTGATCCTCCTGTTTCTACCTCCCAAGTGCTGGGAACCCACACTTAGCATCCCTTAAGATGTTGAAGCTCAGGGAAGGTGGAGCAACAAGTTAGTCGGGACCTGGGCTCTTACGACGCGTCAAAGAGTTTCTTTTTTTCTTTTCTTTTCTTTTTTTTTTTGATTTTCGAGACAGAGTTTCTCTGTAGCTTTTGGTTCCTGTCCTGGAACTAGCTCTTGTAGACCAGGCTGGCCTCGAACTCACAGAGATCCGCCTGCCTCTGCCTCCCGAGCGCTGGGATTAAAGGCGTGTGCCACCACTGCCCGGCTTGTCAGAGAGTTTCTAATATCCATACTTCACAAGGAAGAGAAAGATCTTTCCTCACCACCATTAGTTATGGTTATTCATGGTGGTGTCTCTGTCTCACACCACCTTTAGGATTTTTCCTTTTGTCCCCACCCTGTGCTCCCCAACCTTGACATCCCTACTCCCAAACACTTCTCAAGACCCCATCACTCACTCTTCTTCCTCATCAGCCCCCTGAAGCCTCTGCTCCTTCTGCTGTTGTCGGCAAATGAGGATGCCTGTGGCAGCCACTGCGGTGGCAATGATGGCGGCGATGATGCCTCCGATGATGCCGCCTGTGGCCCCTGCACCTGCTGTGCTGGGTGACTCTGTTGGGACAAAGAAAACACGGGGCTTACTAAGAGGACCTCATAGCTGCTGTTCCCAGCTTCATTCCTCAGATACCAATCTTTCTAAATGGCTGTTTTGAGACAGGGTCTCACTATGTAGCCCAGGCCGAATGCATGCCTCTGCCTTCTGGCCTTGTTTCCTTTGGCTGTACAGGAAACTAAACCCAGGGCCTCAAGCATGCTAGGCAAGTGCTCAGTGTTTGAGCACATCCTCTGCCTGTCCATGGATGGGGCTTTGCTTCAAACAACTGTCCTGTGCACCTGATTTAGGGACATCTCACCTGTGTAGGTGGGAGGAGACATGGAAATGAACTAAATGCAGAAAGTCCCCACCTCCATGGAGCTCACTGCCCAGGGTCTTAAGGCAGCCCAGGCTGACCTTGGCCAACAGCAAACAAGCAGATTGGGTGCTATTTAATGTCAAGCTGGAACTGGTCACACAGTTCAGAATGTTCAGAATGGGGAGAGGGACAAGGAGTGACAGAAAGCCAGGCAGACAGGGCTTATCTGTGAAGGGATATTTTGAGTCCTCTGTGTTGTACTGTAGAAAAATAACTAGTGCAAAGGTCCTGGCGCAGCCTGGGGTCTTTTTATAAGGAACAAGGAAAGCCAGTTGTGACAGTTTAGAGGCACCTATAATTGCAGCACTCAAGAGGTTGAAGCAGGAGGAATGTCAAGAGTATGAACATAGTCTGGGCTACAGAGTGAGTTCCAGGACAGTCAGAGCCACATGGCCAAGAGGGTCTCAAAAAACAAACAAGCCGGGCGGCGGTGGCACACTCCTTTACTCCCAGCACTCGGGAGGCAGAGGCAGGCGGATCTCTGTGAGTTCGAGGCCAGCCTGGTCTACAAGAGCTAGTTCCAGGATAGGCTCCAAAGCTAGAGAAACCCTGTTTAGAAAAACCAAACCAAACCAACCAACCAACCAAACAAACAAAAAAAAAAAAACAAAACAATATCCACACATAAGGGGGAAGCAGTAGGAAGTTCTTCAAGTTCAACCTTGGTAGAGAGCATTTGAGGACTGTCTCATACAGAACAAAAAATACAAACAGGAACAGCATGAAGACTGGTATTGAGTGAAGAAGAGAAAGGTGAGGATGTGGAGGGCAGGCTGAGCTGTCAGGAGCAGAACCCTTCATTATTAAGGGAACGTCATGTTTTTAGGCCCATCAGGACAGCTCACATGGTTTCTCATCCCCAATTGTTCAGTATGGCAGGGTTCCTGGAGCAAAGGCCCTGCCTCCTCACTGGATCCATAGGCCTGGCTTGGCCACAGGCAGACCTGTGAGAGGTGATCTGTGTGCAGACAGAAATGAAGCAAATTGCTGGCCCTGCTCTTAGGACGGAGAAGATGGTGGGCACCTGCCATGAACACCCAGAATAGACATGGATGCAAAGCTCTAGAGTCACCAATGACGTTAGTTAATGTGCTTCCCAGACTCAAAGGGGAAGCTGTCCAGGGTGTGCAGTGAGCATCCGCTCTCCTGCTGGGCATCCTCCACAAGTTTCCAGTGTGTGTGCTGGTGTGTGTGTGTGTTGGGGGGCAGCAAGAATGTGCGACACAAGGCCATCGCAAACACTCAACTCTTCCTGCCATTGTTGCTGGCTGGCCACATTCCCACAGGACAGGGCTCTGTGATCTGCACCACTTTTGTGTCCCCAGCATGGTGGACACAGGCTTAGCATTATGGGATCTATGACTCCTGGTTGAGGAAGTGCACATATCCAGGCTTCCTGGCTGCCCCACCCACCCAGAAGGCGTCCTCTGATCCTAGTGTCTCAAGAAGCCACAGATTGTGGGGGGGGGGGGGTGTGAGGCACGGGGGTTAAGCTCACCTCCTTCTCCCAGGGGCAGATGGTTTGGTATGCTTGGAATCAGATTGCTGGCTGAAGAAACATGTGTTTCTGCTATATATGTTGTGCATGTGAATATATGTGTGTGTGGTATGGGGGAGGTGAGGCCCATCAGAATTTCTGGTAACTCCCATGGGACCAAACCCTGTTAAGAGAGTGGGAGTCACCCAGGACAGGACACTTTGAGGGCGTCAAGGTAGGACCATCTGGTTATCACCAACACCTGGAACCTGCCTCTACATCCTCGAGGTCTCCAAATACAGAGAGAAGCAGCCTTCCATTCCTAGGACCTTCCACAACAGAAAAAGGAGACCTGTGTGGGCCCCCACCCCACAGATCATTAGAACTCAGAATCAAGGGAGTTAGCCTTTCCCTGAGGAAACTCAGCCCCAAGCCAATTGCTCATCCACCTGTCCAAGAGTTCAAGCTCCCTTCCCCATACTCCTGTCTATGCGCCTCAAAGTCAGGGACCCCATTCTCAATCCCAGCAGCTACAAGGGAGCTTGGGCGCAAGTGCCGTGACATCTCCCAATCTGGAGATTTTTTCTTTCAAGCTTCAGTACTTAGGGTCTCTGTCCCACCCACTTGTTCCCCAGGACACAAAGAGGGGTCTGATGTATTACAAAACACCCCTAAGTTTTTCTGACAAGGCATTTATTAGCTCCTGAGTGTTTCGGGGCCAGGGCCAGGCTGGGGCCGAAAGCAAAGCTCTAAGGAGTCCTGAGTGTGCACCATGGTGCTCTTGGGGGCCATGAGGGCCTGGAGATAGGAGTCTGGTGTGTGGTTCCACTTGTCCTCCATCCAGAAACTGGGGAGGTGACCTTCCAACTCCGGTGTGCTGAAGAAGAACCAGTCCAACCGGTCCCTAGCCATCCCATTGCTGGCTGGCGTTGGTGTGGTTGGCAGTGGGGGTAGGAATTGGCGTCTCTATATGTCCGGTGTCTACAGCGTGGGGTCACACATAAACTGCCCGCCGAGAAATGAGGGAGCCATCCAAATGAGATTCCATGTCATCCTTGGGTGACTCGTGTGGAGGCAGCATGAGGCCTTCCTCGGCCTTCGCCTCTTCGTCCTCCTCCTCTTCCTCTTCCCTGCCATCTGGCCTCATGGGCTCTGGGGATGACGACCTCCAGAAGACAGGACCCCCGTTCCCAAACACCTGAGTCTTTGGATCGTAGGATCCTCTGTCGCCATCATTTCCTCCTCCTCCAGGGCTCTTCCGCCTCCTCCTCCCCCTCAGCAGGATGAAGGCCAGGAACCCCCCAGCCAGAAGTAGCACCAGCAATGTTCCCCCCACGGCCCCCCACACCAGCGGACCCACATCTCGGGAGGCCTGGGGGGTGTCTGAGGAGAAAGGAAGGAGAGAGAAAAAGAGGAGAGGGAGTCAAGAGGACACATCGGGGGGGGGAGGGCATGGGGGAGACCCAGGACACGGGTTACTGACCAGAACTTACGAGGTGACTAAGGGGGAGAAGGGAGGAGAAAGGCGAGGTGGAAGATGAAGGGGTGGGCATGACCCTTCACGCCAGGGTGGGAACTGAATTAAGGAGAGGCTGCCAGCTGATGCTGCCTTAGATAGCTATCTGTACCTACAACATGCTCAAAAATGAAGACCTCAGCAAGGTGTGGTGGCACAAGACTGTCATGCTAGCAATTGGGAGAATAAGGCAAGGCAATCATGCCATCAAGGCCACATAGTGAGACGATCTTAAAAATTCTCAGGAGGAAAAGTTGTTGGGCTGAGGATGTTGGTCAGCAGTAGAACGGTTACCTACAGTCCTCCAGTGAGGGGCTGGGGTGTGGCTCAGTGGTAGAGCCCCTGCCTAGAATCCCCCAGTGAGAGCTGGGGCCTGGCTCAGTGGTAGAGCCCCTGCCTAGAATCCCCCAGTGAGGGGCTGGGGTGTGGCTCAGTGGTAGAGCCCCTGCCTAGAATCCCCAGTGAGGGCTGGGGTGTGGCTCAGTGGTAGGGCACCTGCCTAGAATCCCCCAGTGAGAGCTGGGGCCTGGCTCAGTGGTAGAGCCCCTGCCTAGAATCCCCCAGTGAGGGGCTGGGGTGTGGCTCAGTGGTAGAGCCCCTGCCTAGAATCCCCAGTGAGGGCTGGGGTGTGGCTCAGTGGTAGGGCACCTGCCTAGAATCCCCCAGTGAGGGCTGGGGTGTGGCTCAGTGGTAGAGCCCCTGCCTAGAATCCCCCAGTGAGGGCTGGGGTGTGGCTCAGTGGTAGAGTCCCTGCCTAGAATCCCCCAGTGAGGGCTGGGGTGTGGCTCAGTGGTAGAGTCCCTGCCTAGAATCCCCCAGTGAGGGCTGGGGTGTGGCTCAGTGGTAGAGCCCCTGCCTAGAATCCCCCAGTGAGGGCTGGGGTGTGGCTCAGTGGTAGAGCCTAGAATCTCCCAGTGCGGGGTTTGGGACACTCAGTGGTAGAGCATTTGCTTGCCCAGTCTGAGGCCCTGTATCCCAACTCCAGCATTACCCAATGTGCAGAATTAAACCCACTTCTGTGACCTGCAATTGAATCTACTGGGGAAACTCAGGTTAAGATCCCACATTTGAGGCCAGGCTGTCTACACCCCTCACTCAAAACAACAAAAGACAATAAAACCAGTAACATGTAGTCAGGGGGTGGGGCCTCAGCCCCTTGTATGTATGTAGCAGCTCAGGATGAGAGGCAGGAGTAAGTAGAGCCCCTCTGCTCCCTCCCACTCAGGCCCAGAATGTGCAGGCAGGAGGAGGAATGGAAGCACTGACCATTCCTGGGTATCTTCTTGGTTTGGGAGATCTCAAGTCACCTCGCCCACCTCACACTGCTCTTTCTAGTGTTCCCTGCACCCTGGCTGCCTCATGCTCACCTCCCACGGGCCCCTCCCCACCTGTTCAGCCTGGTGGGGAACATACAGGAAGTCAACGGGACAGGGGATTGGAAGCCTTGTGGCCCACCGGGAGCCTTTTTTACAATACAAAATTCCGTGGGCTGTCACGATGGCTCTCAGCCAGCTAATGGAGATACAAATGGGTTCCTGACCAGTGAACTTGCTGGCCAGCTGTGAAAGTTGTTTGGCCGCATGTAACCAGTTAGCATTCCCTGACAGCTATGCTACCTCCGGTCTGTTGGCCAAGCTGGATTCTTCTGCCAACCTTCGAGTTCTTTCACAGCACTGGGAATGGAATCCAGACTCTGTTCATGATGAAAACGTGCTCAACCACTGAACCATTTCCCCAGCCCCTCAGTGGGGGATTCTAAGCAGAGACCCTACCTCTTAGCTACTCCCCTAGTCACAGGGTTATCGCTTTTGTATTTTGTTTTTGTTTTTGAGAGGATTCCATGACTCTCAAGCCATCCTCAGCTTCCTGATCTCCTTATCTCCACCTCTGAAGTGCTGAAATTACAGAGCTGGGTTGCCACATCCAGTTTCTAAGTGATGTTTTCAAATGGAGTGCCATGCTGGGCACAGTTATGGCATGCTTCCGATCCCAGCATGCAGGAAACAAAGGCAGGCAGGTCTCTGAGTTCAAGGCCAGCCTGGTGCACATAGTGAGCCCCCCACCACCTAGGGCTACACAGTGCGACCCTGCCTCAAAACAACAAACAAAACACAAAATCAAACAAAGTAATAAAAAAAATAGTAATAAAGTAATAGTTTTGGGGGTTGTGTGCAAGTTCTACGCAAACAGGACATTAAGGACCCGAATCTGCGACAGTGGGTGTGGCCTCTGAAAGGAGATTGACAGTAACTGTCTCTAAGTACTGAACCGGAGGCAGGAATGAGGCCCTCTGAGTGCTGGCCAGTGTGTCCCTCAGTTTTCTTCCTTGGAAATGTGGGTGCACCCATGAAGCTGGAGAGGATCTCTGGAGCACGGGTAGAGTCTAGTCACTTGTGTGTGAGTTGTCTGCAGAGGCTGCCATGTGTCACGGTGTGCCCACTTGTGTTTTAATTGTTGAGCATCTACAACCATGTTCCAGTGAGACTGAATATGTTGGAACCATGGATATGTGCCTGGGAGCAGGGCTTTACATCCTCAGAGGGCAGCTGGACCCAGAAACCTCATTTTCCTGGTGTGGGTGGATCTCTCCAACTACGGCCAAATGGATTTATTCCCTTCCTTTCTTTCCTTTTAAAAGATATGGCTGGAGGGCAGGAGAGCTGGCTCAGAGGTTAAGAGCATTGCCTACTCTTCCAAAGGTCCTGAGTTCAATTCCCAGTAACCACATGATGGCTTACAACCATCTGTAATAGGGTCTGGTGCTCTCTTCTGGCCTGCAGGCATATACACAGACAAAATATTGTATACATAATAAATAAATATTTAAAAAAATAAAAGATATGGCTGGCTTAGATATGGCTTCTATGCTGACCAGGCTGCCCTCAAATTCAAAGAAATCCTCCTGCCTCTGTCTCCCAGGTGCTGTGATTACCGGACCACACTGCTACACAGCCAGCTTGTCTGGATTTCTGAGATGGCCTCAGGCTGCACAGGCTGGGTCTGGATTCACTAAGTAGCCAGTGCTGAGCTCGAATGTTAAAAGGGAGGCGGGGCAGTCCATCCCCAGGGATGGATTTAAGCTCAGAAAATAAACAGCTCAAAGTACCAGAAAGTGATGAGCTGCAAGGCTGGGTCACTCCCTTGCTCCCTCTCTAAGCCTAGAGAAGCAGTAAGGAAGGCCGAGTGACTCTCAGACCAGCTGAGCTGCCCAGTGCCACAAACACAGAGACAAGTGAGTTGCCCGTAGGCTGCATCATGTGCTCCAGTCTGAACTGTCACCAACGCTGGGGTGGACTCTGATGATGCGGCTGTCCTTGTGTCATGTATGCACCGTAAGTAACCTCAGCACAATGCATGGGCTCACCAAGTTGGTACATGGCGCTATCCACACAGGGACCTGCCCGATTCCCTATTTTGGATGAATAGATGTTTGATCTTCCAGTTATCTCAACAACAGTGTCCCACCAATAGGTGGGTCCATGGCTACCTTTATGGGAGTCAAGGGTGACTTTTTTATATGGCAGTTTTTCTTTGGTTGTCCAACTTTTTTTCTCTCAAAGATTTTATTTTTAACTGTGTGTGTGTGTGTATGTGTAAATGTATGAACATGTGAGTGCAAGAATCCCATGCAGCCAGAGACATCCGATCTCCCTGTAGCTAGAGTTAAGAGGCAGGTGTCAGGTGTCCAATACGGGTACTGTGAATCCAACTAACTGGGGGTCTCTGCAAGAGCAAGCCACACTTAACCACTGAGCCATCTCTCCAGCCCATGCAGGTTTCTCTCTGCATTTGGGGTTTAGGAGTATCTGACTGTACAGCAGACTATTTATTAAACTAGGCCCGGACTAAGCAAGCTAGGGACAGCCTCAGCACTTTGGAGGCAGAAGCTGGACTATTCAGAGTCAGAGATGACTTGGGCTGTTTCAGAACATGAGAGAAAGGAACATACGTATCCACGCATTCCTCACCTCTGCCATGCGATGCCCTGCTGGCTTTCCTTGAATGTACAAGCAAGAAGGCTGTGACTAGATGAGACCATAGAAGCTGCACCCCTGGGTCCCTGAGCTGAGAGAAACCTCCTTTTATAAAGAAGATGGCTTCAAGCATTGCTTCAGAATAACAACAAAAACTGCCTGAAATAGTAATTGATATAAAAATCTCAAGAGCAGCACTTATTTATTTATTTAGGAAAACATCAAAATAGAGAGAGAAAGAGAGAGAGAGAGAGAGAGAGAGAGAGAGAGAGAGATTAGGGTGTGGTTCCAGCTGAGCATGTTTCCTAGTGGGTGGAGCTGGGCTCCACTGGTTGAACCTTAGCGTAAGGACTGCACCTGTATTTGTTATCATACCCCCAATACTAAAGAATTTGTGGGGGCTGGAGAGATAGCTCAGGGATTAAGAGCATGACTGCACTTCCAGAGGTCATGGGTTCAATTCCCAGTACCCACATGGTGGTTTACAACCATCTGTAATGAGATCTTGTGCCCTCTTCTGCAGGCATATGTGCAGAAAGAACACTGTATACATAATAAATAAATCTAAAAAAGAAAGAAAGAAAAGAACTTGTGTTCAAGAGGAAACCTCAATAAGAATTGCTTAGCAGATGACCTAGTGACTCAGAATCTCTATAATGGAATTTCTGGATGCAGAAGTGTCTTCTAGAATGTTCTTCAGGTGTGTAAGGAAAGATGTTTATGTATGTGAACTGTGGCCCTGTTTGACTATGTTTTCATCCAAGTATATGTCCCCGAGGGTTCAGAGCTGATGAGCAGGCAAGTTTCTGTTCTTACAGGCAAGTCAGCTTGCCATGGGTGTATGAGCAAAAGTTGTGTGTCTCAGCAAGATGTGTTCTCAAGAAGCGCATGTCCAACTGCACCACAGGACTGAGCTGTCATTTACTTTCTCTCTAAACCATTTGCTGTGTTTCTGAGGGGCTCAGATCCTGCTTGGTAAGGTCTGTATTTCAGATTAATGTATTTGCATAGGCAAACTGTGTGGTATCTACAGTGGTACTTCTAAGTCTTCTTTTATGTTTCCATACTGAGGATTGAACTTAAGGTTTCCAACATGCTAGTCAAGTGCTCTACCACTGGGCTACACCCCATTCCCTCACTGGGGGATTCTAGGCAGGGGCTCTACCACTGAACCATACCCCAGCCCCTCATGGGGGATTCTAGGCAGGGGCTCCACCACTGAGCCACACCCCAGCCCCTCACTGGGGGATTCTAGGCAGGGGCTCTACCACTGAGCCATTTCCCTAAGTCTCTTGTCATATTTTATTTTATGGTATATTTTATTTTCTGAGATTATGGTTTTGTTCTGTAGCCCAGGCTAACTCAGAACTCACTCTGTAGTCCATAAACTTTTTTTTTTTTTTTTTTTTTTTTGATTTTTAGAGACAGGGTTTCTCCATAGCTTTTTGGTTCCTGTCCTGGAACTAGCTCTTGTTTTTTTTTTTTTTTTTTTTGTGTGTGTGTGTGTGTGTGTGTTTTTTTTTGGTTTTTCGAGACAGGGTTTCTCTGTGGTTTTGGAGCCTGTCCTGGAACTAGCTCTTGTAGACCAGGCTGGTCTCGAACTCACAGAGATCCGCCTGCCTCTGCCTCCCGAGTGCTGGGATTAAAGGCGTGTGCCACCACCCCCCCGGCGGCCCTAAACTTCTTATTCTTTCACCTCAGCCCCCACCAGGTCTGGTTAAGGGTGTTCTAAGAACAGTTTTTTCCTGGTTCCTGCAGCATGTTAAAGGCCCTGGCCAGTGTCACTCTTTCTTGGGATGTGTCTCAGTGACAATGGTTCTAACTATAAAAGGTTACATCTGTGTGTCTGGATTTCTAAGTTTCAAGAGAATTCCCAGCCTTGGCTCATGGCCAGCTTGTGGGTCTTGACTGTGGTTCTCATGACTGAGCAAACTTGCTCGGTGTGAGTTTATCCATCAGAAGTCCACAAGACGACGTTATGACAGTCTTGTCTGCTCCTGGGGACAAACCTCGACAGCTGGCATTAGCTCCTGTGTCCATCAGAGACTCACCGGTTCTCTTCTCTCACTGAACTTTGGGTGCTTTCTTTCTTTGAAATAGGGTCTCACTATGTAGCAAAGGCTAGCCTCACAGTAATCCTTCTGCTTCAGTGTCTTGAATAAATGCTGGGACTATAGACATACCTCATACCCAGCTTGGGCCTTGACTTTTAAGATAACTCAGTGCGGGCCCCCACTCGGGAACTCTTCTGCCAGCTCTCCTCTCTGGTCACCCCCATTACAGCCTACACTTGCAGGCCGAGATGGAGAAGCTGAACTATACACTTATCTGTGCAGATTGAGGGAATTTTGACTCCCTCTCATCCTAAGGCAGCATCAGTGGACCCAAGCCCCAAAGGGAGAAACCACAGGGCTTTATACTCCAATGCCAAGACCTCCTTACCTCGCACCAGGACGACCTGCTCAGCACGACCTGTCCCCACAGCATTGGTGGCTGTACAGATGAAGGTAGTGTTGACCATTCGATCCACAGAGTGGACAAGGAGCTGAGACCCCTGGACAACTGCGGAGGTTGGGAAGACGCCTGAGGTCCTAAGGGTGTGGGATGAGGTGAACAACAGTGAAGCAGGCACCCAGGGGAAGCAGGCTGTCCCGGAGACGGCAACCCTAAGTCCCAGGGGCCCAGACTCCAAGCCTCCTCCCTCAGACCCAGGGTTCTAGGCCCCAGCCCTCTTCCCCACACCCAGTCCTAGGTTCACGTCACTCACGTGCTCCAGTCGTAGCCTGTGGGCTCTGGGTTGCTGCGTACGTCACAGGTCAAGATGGCTTCGCTGCGGCCGAGGTACCAATTGTCATCATAGCCAGAGATGGACACTTCGGGAGGGTCTGAGAGGAAGAGACGACTGACTCAGAGACAAGTAGACTCCAGAACTAGGGACAAGTTAGCAGAACAGGTGGCAGGAAACCATGGAACATAACCACCTGGGGTTAGCAGGCCACACCGTAAATGCTCTGACTAGTGTGAACCCCACCCAGGAAGCCACTTGAATATCAGCTCAGGCAGGGCCAAGAAAACAACTACAGGTATTGTGTGTGTGTGTGTTTTGTGTGTGCATGCTCCCGATTCAATGTGCCTAGAGTACTCCATACAGGAGACAGTCCATCTAGACAGTTTGGGGCGGCCAGTGTAGAAAAACAGGAAGTCAGGGTGGACAGGCTCACAGAGGATCTCAGGATGAATATGGCTGGAAGAAGCCACTGCAGACGAGGTAGTAGGACTTTATCTCACAGTGAAGGGCACAGCTATTCCACTGGTGTCCTGGGTCAGTTGCGACAGTGAGTGAGTAGACAGGGTGGCGCTGAAGATAATAGGTTTGCAAGCCATGGCTCAAGCTTGTAATCCTAGCAGTAAGGAAGTAGATGCAGGAAGAGCAGGAGTTCAAGGCTACCCGTAGCTACACAGAGCTCAAGGTTAGCCTTGCACGAGATCTTTCAAAAATCAAAGACTGCAGAGAAGGCTCAGCACTATGTATAGCTCTTACTGAGAATCCAGCACCCACATCAGGCAACTCACGGCGGCCTGCGACTCCAACTCTAGGGGCGTCTAAGACCTCTGGCCTACTCCACTCATGAGCACAGACACATGCCAGCACTTAGGAGGCAGAGACGGACAGATCTCTGAGTTCATGGCCAGCCTGGTCTACAGAGTGAGTTTCTGGACAGCCAGGGCTACGCAGAGAAACTCTGTCTTCAAAAACCAAAACTAAACAAAACAAAAAACCCCAAACCAAAGCAAAACTGCTGTACATGCCTTTAATCCCAGCACTCCAGGAGGCAGAAGGACGCATCTCTGTGAGTTGGAGGGTAGCATGGTCTGCACAGAAGGTTCCTGGCCAGCCAGGGTTACATAGTAAGACCCTGACTCAATACAAGAACAAAGCAGGTAGAATCCCAGCCTTTGTGTAGAGAGTGACTGGGGGTTGTTACTGTAGGCAATTTCTGGAAATGCTAGCCCCGTCAGGAAGACTGGGGGAACTCCAAGACCCCTAGTGAGGCAATTTAAAGCGGGGGTGGGGGGGCAATGCTTGCTCAGCACCCCTCAGGCTGTGCTCCACTCCCAGCACCTCACAGAACCAGGACCAACCACTGCTTTGTATTGTTTGGTTTTTTCTTTTTTTCTTTTTTTTTTTTAAATATTTATTTATTTATTATGCAATATTCTTTTTGTGTGTATGCTTGAAGGCCAGAAGAGGGCGCCAGATCTCATTACAGATGGTTGTGAGCCACCATGTGGTTGCTGGGAATTGAACTCAGGACCTTTGGAAGAGCAGGCAATGCTCTTAACCGCTGAGCCATCTCTCCAGCCCATGTTTGGTTTTTTCAAGACAGGATTTCTTTGTGTAGCTTTGGAGTCTGTCCTGGAACTAGCTCTGTAGACCAGGCTGGCCTTGAACTCACAGAGATCCGCCTGCCTTTATCTACCGAGTGCTGGGATTGAAGGCACGCACTGCGCTAGTGGTAATCCCAGGGCTCACAGGCACAGGCTGTGGATGAGCAGGCCGTGCTCATCTGTCTGGGGAGTCTGAGGCTAAACCAGGTTAGGTGTGAAACTCTGTCTCCAAAAAGGAATCAATGAACAAAGCGCGCCAACAGTGCTGCCAACAGTGCTGCGGTGGGCAGCGGGGACCGTGGTCCAGTTGATGAAGACTGTCAGGAGACGAAAAGACAGCGGGGCGGGGTGGGGGGACTGTTTACAGGCAAACCCGGTCTGAGAGGTGACACATTCTTCTATTTTCTTGTTTGATCGGGTGAGGGAAAGCCGCCTCCCATCACACTCACAGCGCACGGAGAGCGTCACTGGCAGCTGGATCGGCTCCTCGAAGCTCTCGTGTTCTACTCTGCAAGTGACCTTGACGCCATGCGCTTGGCCCACCGGCACCAAGGAGTATCGGCTGGTGACTGTGACGGTGCCAGCCTGTGGACCTAGCTCCTGAATGTCTCTGGCTTCTCCACCTAGAGATGAGATCCAGGTGATCCGGGCAGGTGGGCGGCCCCCCGTGGAGATACAGCGGGCAACAGGCACGGACTCAGAGCCAATCGTTACCTCCTGGGCTTCAGCATGATTCTCAGGCTGGGCTAGGGAGAGGAGCAAAGAAGGTGTGTGACCCACGACTTGCAGTCATTGAAAAGATCAGGCAGTGACCATGGAGCATGGGTCCACTGCACGGCTTCAGCGCCTAGCTCATCCGCCTAGCGTGTGCACAGCTTCGGGCAAGCCATTCTAACCATTTCCTTTAGTGTCAGAATAACCTAAGTCCCCACTCCATGAGACTGATGTTTGGATCAAAGAACATACCCAGTGCACACGTTATTCTAGCTTAGTGTAAGATATGTACGTATATTTACAGATCTCTGAGTTTGAGGCTAGGATATATAATTTATATGAAATATATATATTCTATATAAATTCTAGTCCATATATATATACATATATATATATTTCCTTTTGAGACTGGGACTCCCCTCGTGGTCTTGGCTGACCTTGAACTTCCAGAGATCCACTTGCCTTTGCCTGAGTGCTGAGATTAAAGTGTGCACCACCAAGTCAGGCCTGTGTAAGACATTTTACAATATCCATACTGCCCCATCGGAAGATATACAGGCCAAAGCTGGCAGGGTAAACCTGTGATCCCATCACTGGGAAGGCTGAGGCAGGAGGATGGTGAGTCTGAGGCTGGGCTTCAGCTACATAGTTAGACTTTGAATCAATAATAAAAACAGTAAGTGGGGCGAGGTGAGTGGTGCAGTCAGCTCTGGGGAAGCGGGGGCAGGAGGGTCAGAAGGGCAAGGTCAGCCTGGGCTAAAATGGATTCTCTCTCAAAAAAACCAACCAAACAAAACCACAACAACAAGGCACTAACAATAATTAAAAACAAATCAAAAGCAGAGACAGAGGGCAACAGCCTAAAAGAAAATGAAAATTATTTAGCTGCGTCAAATAGTTTTAAAGTCCAGTTTAAGTCAAATGCCTTTGATCCCAGCACTTGTGAGGCAGAGACCGGCAGCTCTCTGAGTTTGAAGCCAGGACAGCTAGGGCTACACAGAGAAACCCTGTCTCGAAAAAGAACTAATAAGCCAGGCGGTGGTGGCGCACGCCTTTAATCCCAGCACTCGGGAGGCAGAGGCAGGCGGATCTCTGTGAGTTCGAGGCCAGCCTGGTCTACAAGAGCTAGTGCCAGGACAGGCTCCAAAGCTACAGAGAAACCCTATCTCGAAAAACTTAAAAAAAAAGAAAGAAAGAAAGAAAAAGAACTAATAAATAAAAAGGCGGGGGAGGGGGTAGAGAAAGAAAGAAGAAAGTCTAGAGTTTGAGGCATGGCTCAGTGGCAGAGCTCTCATCTATGATGCTGAATCCTGGGTTCCATCCTCTGGGGCGAGAAGGGAAGACAGTGTTCTGTTTCTTTTCCTGTCATCACCGCTGTACCGTGCTTCCAAACCGGGAAGAAAACAACAGGAATCCCCGTTGCTCATCACGTTTGCCCTTTCACCTTATCCTTCCGGAAAACATGGGAAAACCTCCAAGGGAGACAGCGGGGCACACTCCCCGTGTTTCTCTTAACCAGTACTGTCCCTGGAGTCAGGACTCGTGGGTCTCCTGCATCCAAATACACCTGCCCATCTGAGCAGGTATCGCCTGAGCTATCAGTCCCCTCCCCTCTCTGTCCTCACAGTGTCCCCCTGACCACCAAAGGGCATTGATTCATCAGGCCCTCTGGTCCATCGATGGCCGCAGGGGTTTTCCAGATCCTTCCACTGGGAAATTTCTTTTGACTGTGGAGCCTGGCCATGGTGCATGGCTCTTGTTTGGGGGTTCTATACCCTACAGGCCTCACCCTCAGATGGAGGCTAACTTCCTCAACTGGACTTTTCTGGCCTCTGTGGCCCCGAGTCACCAGCCTTTCCACAGAGGTTGCTCTTCCCACAATGCCTGTGGGCTGACTGATGTTCTAAAGTTTGCCTGCCCTCTACCCCTCCTTCCCTCTTTCAGTATTATTGATGTAACCTAGGACCTTGTGAATGACAGCCAAGGCTTTGTTCCTGAGCCGCTCCCCGCCCCCACCGCTTTCCGCTCCCCCTCCCTTCCCTCTTCCCTGTCATTTCAGTCTCACTGTGCAGCACAGCCTAGGGACACAGCTGAGGACCCTCTGCATGGCGAGCAAGCACTTTCTCCTGAACAACCCCACTTTCCCCTTTTATGTATTCATTTTTTCTGTGTAGAAGGAGGGTCTGGCTATGTAGCCCAGGCTAGCCTCAATCCCATGATCCTGCTTTAGCCTTGGAGAAGAAGCACATGCCTCCACACCTGGCTTGAAGCATTTCTTGACCATAGTCTTGTTCAAACTATTGCACAAGAGCAGAGGGCTTTACAGAGGTGTGGGAGGACTTTGTGGAGTGTGCACGTTGCTTTTTCTGTCTTTCTCAAAAACCCCAGGTGGCTCAACTCTCCCTTCATATATCTGAAGATGACCTTCCACTTGTTGGGAATGCAGGCCCTGCCATCAGCCCTTGTTTCATGTGGTGCTGGGGATGAACCCAAGGTGTTTTATGCATCATAGAAAAGCACTCTAGCCGGGCGATGGTGGCGCACGCCTTTAATCCCAGCACTCGGGAGGCAGAGGCAGGCGGATCTCTGTGAGTTCGAGACCAGCCTGGTCTACAGAGCTAGTTCCAGGACAGGCTCCAAAGCCACAGAGAAACCCTGTCTCGAAAAAGCAAAAAAAAAAAAAAAAAAAAAAAAAAAAAAAAAAAAAAAAAAAAAAGAAAAGCACTCTATCAGGTAAGCCCACTTCCAGCTTTGCTTATATTTTCTTCCTTCCTCCCCCCCGCCTTTTTTTTTTTGCATGCCAGACAGGTGCTCTGTTACAGAGCCATGCCCCCAGCCCCTCACTGGGGGATTCTAGGCAAATAGTCTATGATAGAGCTTCATCCCTAGCAAGAACTTTGTGTGGGTTTTTTTTTTTTGAGACAAAAGTTAATCTGTGTAGCCCTAAACTCACCCTATAAACCAGGCAGGCTGGCTTCAAACTCACAGTGAAATCTTGTCTCAAAAAAAAAAAAAAAATTGATTTTTGAGAATGGGTCTAAAGTTGCCCAGGCTGCCCTCAGCCCTGAGTTTATGGAACGACAGGCCTGCTCTCCCAGAACTGGCAAGAGCTGTGCTTGGATCTATGGAAGCAGCTCTTCCGGTGTCCCTTGGAAAGGGAACCTTCTGTTCCAGAATATGTAGGGAGGTTTCCAGCTCTCTGGAGCCAGAAAGGAGGTACTAACCTGGGGCAGTGTGGTGTCTGGAGGGCTGGATGGTGTGGCCTGCAGGGGATTTTCCAACTCTAAGGAGAAATCTCTGCCACCCTGCCAGCTGGCTTTGTCAGTCATCTGTTTTTGAGGCCAGCAGGCTGCAAGTCCTTTTTTTTATTATTATTTTCTGTGTATGGGTGTTGTCCCTGTATGAGCCTGCACGCCACAGGCCTGCAGCATCCACAGAGGAGGGAAGAGGGAGATGGATCCCCCAGGAAGTTACAGATGATTGTGAGCTGCCATATGCGTGCTGGGAACCAAACCCAGGACTTATGAAATAGGATTCAGTAGCCTTTCCACTGAGCCACCTTTTCAGCCCCATGGGTGTCTGTTCTGGTCCTCCTTTCCCCCACCCCAGGAACAAAATTTCCTGTTTTGTCTCCTCCATTTCCCACACTGCCTCATCCTGCGGCAAGCCAAAGCGATCCCAAGGCTCACTCCCTGCTTCCTGCCTCTCTAATCCTCCACCCAGTCACACTTTTTGATACAAAGAAGTTGTTCTGAGCTCTCTGGGACATTCACAAGGACTCTTGACCAAGCCCCAGCTCTGTGCTTGCTCAGAACCCCCTTGGCTCTTGTTCTCAGGACAAAGCTAGAGCAGAGTGCAATGGCCCTAAGGCAATGGGTTGCTTTGAATTGGAGGTCAGCCTGGGCTACATATTGAGCTCAAGGGGAAAACGTGCTGTAGCCTGCCAAGTACCAAGTGTTTGTCAAGGGTAGGAGCCTTGGTGTGTTCCTGCGATCCTAGCACTCGGGAGACAGAGGCAGGAGGCTTAGAGTTCAAGCAAGCCTGGGCTACATGAGAGAGAGAGGAAGGAAGGGAGGGAGGGAGAGAGAGAGAGAGAGAGAGAGAGGAAGGGAGAGAGGAAGGGAGGGAGGGAGGGAGAGAGGAAGGGAGAGAAGGGAGGGAGAAAGGGAGGGAGGGAGGGAGAGAGGAAGGGAGAGAGGAAGGGAGGGAGAGAGGAAGGGAGGGAGAGAGGAAGGGAGGGAGGGAGAGAGAGAAGGAGGGAGGGAGGGAGAGAGGAAGGGAGGGAGAGAGGAAGGGAGGGAGGGAGAGAGGAAGGGAGGGAGGGAGGGAGAGAGAGAGAAGAAGGGAGGGAGGAAGGGAGAGAGGAAGGGAGGGAGGGAGGGAGAGAGGAAGGGAGAGAGGAAGGGAGAGAGGAAGGGAGGGAGGGAGGGAGAGAGGAAGGGAGAGAGGAAGGGAGAGAGGAAGGGAGGGAGGGAGGGAGGGAGGGAGAGAGGAAGGGAGAGAGGAAGGGAGGGAGAGAGGAAGGGAGAGAGGAAGGGAGGGAGAGAGGAAGGGAGAGAGGAAGGGAGGGAAACTGGGGCTAAGGCTGTAACTCAGTTGGGCGAGTGCTCGCCTAGTACACACAGAGTTTTGGCTCTGTCCCCAGCACCAAGTGAACTAGACGGGATGGCTCAAGTCCTTAATCCCAGTGCTCTGAGGTCGAGGTGGAGACAGGATCAAAATACCAGCTCATCCCCAGGACATAGGCGTTCGAGGCTGGAGTTGGCAAAAGTGGCTCAGCGGTAAATCAACAGCCGCCAAGCCTGGCACCTGACAACCTGAGTTTGATCTCCAGGGCTACCAAGGTATGAGGAGAGAACTGGCTCCCAAAAGTTGTCTTTGACCTCCAAACACTGCAGGATGGACACACATACCCACATGCACACACCTAATTTAAAAAAAAAAAAAAGGTTTGAGGCCAGTCTTAACTACATGAGCTTCCCTTCTCAATGAGACGAAAACACAAACAAACCGCAACAAAAACAAGCCCTTTGACAACACATTAAGGGTGGTCAACCTGAAAGCTGAGACAGGGAAAAACAGGCAGGGAAGGGGCTCTCACACTGTCTCCCCACTCACCTATGACTCTGAGCCAAGTCACCCCCCTGCGGGTGCCATTGGGAAAGGTGGCAAACTCGCAGGTATAATTGCCCTCGTCCTCCACCCTCAGTCCCCGGAAGGCTAGCGTGGCATCCCGCAGGTCCGCGTTTGTGTCCTCGTTTGCTCTGACAAAGGACAGGCGCTCCTTGTTGAACTGAGGGTTGGGGAAGTCCACGCCGAAGGATGGGTGGAAGGCGGCCACGACTGTGGCATCCAGGCGCTGCCAGGTCACCTGAGAGACGCGCTCGGTCGTGGGTGGGAGTAGGTGACACGGTAACTCCACAGTGCCTCCCAGGCGGCCGCGGACCTCTGGGAGCACTCGTACCCGCACATCTTGGGCTCCTAGGGAGAGAGGAAAGAAGTCAGTCATGTGGGGAAGGGAATAAGGCAGTGGTCTCCAGGACAGGCTGTGCCAAGGCAGAGAGGAACTTCCTACTCAATTGCTTTAATTTAGATGGGGTCTCAGTATGTACCTCAGGCTGGCCTAACTCACTATGTGGCCAAATGCTGCCTTGAACTCAGAGATTTGCCTGCCTCTGCCTCCCAGTGCTAAGATCAAAATCATGCGCCACCACACTTGACTCCCTCCTTGTCTTTTTAATTTTATTATTTAGATTTATTTTTTTAGTTTACGTGATGGTGTTTTGCCCGTATGCATGTCTGATATCTGTGCACCATGTGCATGCAGTGCCACTGGAGGCCAGAAGGGGGAGTCAGAGCCCATGGAGCTGAAGTTACAGGTGGCTCTGAGCCTCTATATGGGTGCTGGCAATCAGAACCTGGATCCTCTGGAAGGGCAGGCAGTGCTCTTAACAACTGAGCCATCTCTCCAATTCCCCATCATATTTGATTCAGGGTCTTTGATTGGCCTGGAGCTCACCAGTTCAGCTAAATTGGCTAACAAATCCCCGAGATCCCCCTGTCTCAGCCTTTCCAGTTGCTGAGATTCCAGATGTTTGATGTTGCATCTAGCTTTTTGGAGCAAGGAGACTGCTTGTTCATCCCAGCTGCCCAGAACCAAAATAACCACACAGAAACTATATTAATTAAATCTTCTTTTTGGCTAACTCTTACATATTAATTTAACCCATTTCTATTAATCTGTATATCGTCACCTGGCTGTGGCGTACCAGGTAAACCAGCGTATATCTCTGGTGGTGGCTCCATCACTCCTCTCTAACCCGGCCTTCCTCCTCCCATGCTACAGGCCAAGCCAGTTTCTTTATTCGTTAACCAATAAAAGCAACACATAGACAGAAGGACCTCCCACACCAGCTTTTGACATGTGGTCCTCATACCAACAGAGAAAGTATTCTGTCCATCGGTCTGTCTCCCCAGCTCTGTCCTCTGTCTTACAGCACTGGAGAGTGAATGTGGGACCCCACACATGCCGGGTGGGTGTTTCACCCCAGGAGCTACAGTCCTTTCTCCCTGACCATCACCCCCATTACTTCTCACCTCCTGTGGCTCCTGCTGAACCCCTTTCTTGCCAACAAGTCTCCCTGATTTTCATGCGTTTTGTGATCCATTGAATCTAATTTTGGGCATTGTGTCATAAGCATGGCTGTGGGCTTATCTACTGGAACATGGGCAACAAGCCTGAGGCCAGGCCACTCAAGAAAATGACTTCCCTTCCTTTAGCGACCATTAACTCCCAATATCTCCTCGAGGGGATGGGGTCTTACCAGTCCAATATCTCCTCGAGGGGATGGGGTCTTACCAGTCCAATATCTCCTCAAGGGGATGAGGTCTTACCAGTCCAATATCTCCTCGAGGGGATGGGGTCTTACCAGTCCCTTTTCCTGTTTTCCTACTTTATTTTTATTTATTTACTTTTGCTCTTTTTGAGACAGACTATCTCTACGTAGAACCGATCATCCTAGAACTTGCTCTGTAGTCCAGGCTGGCCTTGAACACAAAGATCTATCTGCCTCTGTGCCACGTGTTTTGCCTACATATATGTTTATGCACATGTATGTGTTCCTGGTACCTGTGAAATCCAGAAGAGAGCATCAGATCTCCTGGAACTAGAGTTACAGACAACTGTGAGCTGCCATGTGGGTGTTTAGACTTGAACTCGGGTCTTCTGGAAAAGTAGCCAGTGCTCTTAACCAACCACTAATCCATCTATTTCTCCAGCTCCCAATTGCTCACATTAAAAAGATTATTTTTTTAATTTTGTGTCTATGTGTGACGTGTGTGCAGGTACCTATGGAGACCTGAAGAGGGCGTCGGATCCCTTGGAATCAGAGTGACAGGCCCTTTACTGGAAACTGAGCAAGTCCTCTGCACTAACTGTTGAGGCTTCTTGCCAGCACCTGTCCCCCACTTTGAACGAGTACAGAAACAAGAAAGACCGCATCTCAGCTTTGGGAGGAAGTACTCCCCATGACCCAGGGCACAATAATGTGTGGGTTAAACCCAGGCTCTCCATCTCTGTGCCTCAGTTTCCCAGATGCATAATGAGGCCATAATGACAGTGTTGCACCCTCCAGGGGTGTCGCACCTCCAGGGGTGTTACGAGGACTGAGGAGTGCTTGGAGAGCACTTTAGCGTGGGTCCACAGGAAGTTTGAATTTGTAAACAAACCAAGAGGCCAATAATTACAAGTGGTCATTGCTGGTGAGCCCGAGGTGAGGAACTCATGACAGGGCTCATGACAGCCACCTGGAGAGGGCTGGGCAGAGCTGAGTTCCTGTACAGTGGTGAGTGGACAGCCCCGGCCTCCTCACACACAAGAATCCCAGGGAACCAAGATGTGGTGGTAATAGCTTTTAAGTCCAGCACACAGGAAGCTGAGGCAAATGAGTTCAAGGCCTGCCTGGGCCACGTAGTGAGTTCAAGGCCAGCCTGGGCCACGTAGTGAGTTCCAGGACAGCTAGGGAGACATAGCTAAACCCAGACTCAATATATATACATATAAAAAGTTAGGGACCGAAGAGGTGGCTCAGAGGTTAAGAGCACCTGTTGCTCTTGCAGAGAGGACCTGGGCTCAGTTCCTAGTGTCAGTGTGGGGGCTCACAATCATTAACAGCGCCAGCCTTTCCTCAGACACTGCACATACGGTGCACAGACATATGTAGGCGCTACACCAAAATACTTAAAAATCTTTAAAAAGAAGAAGCCAAGTGGCCCTGATGAGGGACTCTGGCAGAACACAAGACTGTAGACTGTGGACAGACAGTACCAGGAAAGATGGACAAGTGACAACCAGTGATGGCTTGGAGAGTCACAGCATCTCCAGACACGCTTCACCTTGCAAACCCAGACGGCATTGCCCAAAAGGACTTCATCCTCTGGGGCAGAGCAGAGCAATGTGGGCTTGCGGGAGGACAGCTCAGCAGTTAGAGCCCCTGCCTAGAATCCCCCAGTGAGGGACTGGAGTGTGGGGATGTGGCTCAGAGGTAGATCACCTACATAGCATATGGAAAGCCCTGGGTTCCAGCCCTATCACAGAGGGCAGCAGGGGCAGAAGTACTTTTTAAAAGAATTGCAACACAGATAGACGTGAGCTTCCTGCTGATTGCTGCTTCCGGGCTGGATGACCTTTTCAAGCCCAAGTTCTTCCATGTGTAAAATGGAGACATTTAAGCCACCCTGTAGGATCCCCTGGGACAGTTCCAGTAAAAGATCTGACACTCTCTGCAGGCCAGGTCACAAGTTCAGCGCCTGTCCCCACAGGCTGCATCTGGCAGGGTTTGCGTTTTGCTTCAGCCTAGGCAGAGGTCTTACTTTGTTTATTTTTTTTAGACAGGGCCTCATTGTTTAGCTCCAGTTTTCTTTGAATTCACATCCATCCTCCAGCCTCACCCTCCTGAACACTGGGATTACACATCCTTGCAAATGTGAATTAGAGGTTCATGTAGCTAGACAGGAAGCACACTAAAAACAGCAAAATGGGCTTTAAAAGGTGTCAACGAGGGGCTGGTGAGATGGTTCAGTGGGTAAAAGTGATGGCTACCAAGACTGATGGCCTGAGTTCGATCCCCGAGACCCACAAAGTGGATGAAGAGAATATATACTCCTAAAAGTTGTCTTCTGAGCGCCACACATGTGGTGTGGTTCCCTCCCCCAAAACACTAAAAGTGGTAAACCAGGCTCAGTGGCCTTCAGTTGTAATCGCAGCACCAAGGAGGCAGAGGCATGAGGATCATGAATTTGAGGTCAGCCAGTTCCAAGTTAACCTGTTTTACACAGGGAGGTCCTGTCTCAAATCATTAATAAATGAAAAACATATAAATAGCAAAAATTTTACTGCCTCAGCCAGGCGGTGGTGGCGCACACCTTTAATCCCAGCACTTGGGAGGCAGACGCAGGCAGATCTCTGTGAGTTCGAGGCCAGCCTGGACTACAAGAGCTAGTTCTAGGACAGGAACCAAAAGAAAAAATTTTTTTACTGCCTCAAGACCTCCAGATTAAGCATCTAAATATATATAAAAGAATAGGCCCTGTGGTGGTGGTGCACACCTTTAGTCCCAGCACTCGGAAGCAGAGGCAGGTGGATCTCTTTGAATTTGGACAGCCTGGTCTACAGAGTGAATTCTAGGACAGCCAGGGCTACACAGAGAAACCCTGTCTCAGAAAACAAACAAACAAAACCTGCCCAAAACAAAACAAAACAAAACAAAAACTCAAACAAAGAATGGGATGTTCAGGCCCCTATGGGATGGACAGTGTTTTTTTTTTTTTTTTTAATTATTACATTTATTTGTGGGCAGGGCTAGATGTGCCATTGCACAGGGGTGGGGATTGACTCCCCCTGTCTACTTGTGGGTCTACGTGACAGAACTTGGGCTTGGTACCTTCACCTGCTGGACCATCTTGTTGGCCCGTTTTGTTGTTTTTGAGATGAGACTGGCTATACAGTCTGACTGGCAAGGAACTCAAGACCTTGGAGACACCTGCTTGAGCCAGCCCCACCCCCTTTTGTTTTGTTTTTTGAGACAGGGTTTCTTTGTGTACCTTGGTGCCTGTCCTGGAATTGCTCTGTAGACCAGGCTGGCTTCAAACTCACAGAGATCCGCCTGCCTCTGCCTCCCGAGTGCTGGGATTAACGTGTGCCACCCCTGCCCAGCTGAGTAGCACATTTAAAGGCCCACCCGAAACCTTGTAAAAGGTTCAGGATGGAAGGTGGTTCAGTCTCTCCCAGCTCCCCGAGGAAAAGCAGTCAGGAAGTCCATCTCTGCAGGAAACATCTTTAAAATTTATCCACAGCCAGACATACATGTGTTATGCCTCAGGGTCCCCACTCTGGCTCACCTCAGCAGCATTTCTTGTTTGGGTTACTTCCTAGGTAACCTTGCAGGCTATGTCTCCATGCACAGCCAAAGAGAAACTACGGTAGCTGGCATCCCCTCTTCTCTGCTTGGAGTAGTTCCCTTCTTGCTACGAACCCTGCATGCTCACACCCACCCCATCTCGGGGCTCCTCTCTCAATCGCTCCTCCCTGGTCCTCAGGCCCAGGCAAGTCCTTTGCCCAGGCAGTTTTCCTTTCCCACCAGGTCCACAAGGTTTCTTCCTCACCCTGTTTAGTGAGACAAGCTGCATCACCATACTGATAACAAGGATTTTTCTTTTTGGATTTCTTATTTTGGTTTTTCAAGATAGGGTTTCTCTGTGTAGCCCTAGTTGTTGTGGAACTCAATCCTGTAGGCCAGGCTGGCCTTGAACTCACAGAGATCCGCCCCGCCTCTGCTCCCAAGTACTGGGATTACACGTCACCACCGCCCAGGCTGCTCACTGACCCCAGCATGGCCCCGACCATCTATCTCCCCAGCAGAGCCCCAAGGAGAAGAGGTCTTTGTTTCATTCATCCCAAATCCCAGAGCCTAGATCAGTGCTGGTATC
This sequence comes from Microtus pennsylvanicus, assembly GCF_037038515.1. NCBI lineage: Eukaryota > Metazoa > Chordata > Mammalia > Rodentia > Cricetidae > Microtus > Microtus pennsylvanicus. The sequence goes on along the minus strand of NC_134579.1, from coordinate 141,338,807 downwards.
CCACCCCTGTAAGCCCTGCTCTGGAGAGGCTGATATAAGAAAAGCCTACGCAGTGGACACCTGTCTTACAAACAGCAAACTATGCTAGGTTCCACAGGCCAGAACTGAACTAAAGTGTGTGGGCTTTTAGTGGGGAGCCCCAGGGAATGTAAACATGGGGAAGGAACAGGACAAAGTTTAGGAAGATCAGTGATAATTAAGAAAAGGCCTGTGCTGATGGAGAAGGATCTAGAAGGAAGATTTTTTTCCCAAGCAAGAATGGGAGCGTGAGACTGGGTTTGGGAAGGAAGAGACTGTTGGGGACCTGGAATTTAAAGACTTGGGGGTGAGGGGGATGAGGGGATTCTGTGTCAGGTGAGGAGACAGGGGAGTCATGAAGTCAGGAAGGTGTGTGCTAAAAACATATCTGGCTGGGAGGTGACGCACACGCCTTTAATCCCAGCACTTGGGAGGCAGAGGCAGGTGGACCTCCGTGAGTTCATAGTTACAGAGCGAGTTCCAGGACAGACAGGGCTACACAAAGAAACCCTATCTCCAAAACCAAAACGAAAAGAAGAAGAAGAAGAAGAAGAAGAAGAAGAAGAAGAAGAAGAAGAAGAAGAAGAAGAAGAAGAAGAAGAAGAAGAAGAAGAAGAAGACTTTAAAAAAGGGAGAGAGAGAGAAACACGTGAAACACGTGTATGGGCAGCTGTGGTATGACCTTGCAGGGACAAAGCCAACACCATGCCCCAGAGGCAGTGGCCAGAAAATGGCCATGGGAACACTTGCTTCTCTCTGCTTTCCTCAGCAAGGCTGACTGGTGACAGATCCACAGTGATGTCAGCTGGGTCCTCAAACACACTTCCTCTCCCTGAGGACTGGTTTCCTGGAGGCCAGAGTGGGGACTGCCTCTGGCATTAGGAAAGCCTAGGGTGAGCAAAGACACTGGGGGGAGGGTTGGAGCTGGGGTCTCCTAGCCTGAGGGAGGGGGGCTGGGTCCTATACTTCAGGTCAGGAGAGAGGTTGGGGGATCTAGAACCCCGGATCTTGGGGATGAAGGCTTGAGTTTGAATTCCTGGCGTCTTAGATTCTTGCCTGGCTGGCTGACTCCTCAAGTCTCCGCTGGCCCCTGCACACCTATAAAACCCGGTGTGTCCTACCACCAACCATGGCAAGGTGGGGCAGGCCTGGAGCAAACCCTTCATGGCCAGCGTGCTTGGAGCACTGGCATCAGCTGCTGCCTCAGCCACCTGGTTAATTAATTAATTACATTAATCATGGTTCCCACCCCCACAGCGGACATCCGGAGCCCGTCTGAGGGGTGAGAATGCAACCAGTGCTGCCCGGATACATGGCCCGGGCTGTGTCTGGATTTCTACCTTAACACTCGGGGGTTACACGAGGCCTCTCTGGCCCCTTTGTTACAGGGTTCAGCTTCCAGAGGACTTCCCCTGTGGAAGTGCAGACTCATCAGGGTAAAGGCCTCCAAAGCTCTTTCTGGCTGGGCCCTGGGCAGACCACTCCCATATCCTGCCAAGAGGGGCCACCTTAGTGCTTTGTGTACATCCCAGTCCCAGGAGGCTCTAGCCTTTGCCTGTGTCTAGGTCATGCTTCTGCTTCTGGGATCTGTTCCCTTCTCTCCCTACCCCTTGGCTTCTCCCTCCCAAAGAACCAGACTCCTGCCTCTATCTTAATACCTAGCCAGGGCTACATATATATATGAAGAGAGAGAGACTTAATATGTAGCCCTGGCTGTCCTAGAATTCTAGTTAGATCATGATGCCCTTGAACTCAGAACAAAGATCTGCCTCCCAAGTCCTGGGATTAAAGGCGTGTGCCACCACAACACAAAATGACAATTTTGTTTTTGCCGTAGGGTCTCTGTTCAGCACAGGCTGGTCTGAATTTAATTATATAGCCAAGATGACCTCGAACTTCTGCCATAGGAAGTCTCTACCTCCCATTTTTGGGATTACAGGTGTACACTCCCACTGGAGATTCATTTGGTGTGAGGGGATCGAGCCCTAGGCTTCACACGTCAGGCAAGTACTATGGCCTGGACTGCATTCTCAGCTTGTCTGCCCCCCTCTTTTCTGAGAGAAGGTCTCAGGTAACCGAGGCTGGTCTCAGTCTCACTATGCAGCCATGTAATCTTGAACTCATGTTTGGATTACAGTCTTGGGCCACCATGCCTGCTTTGGTTAAGGATGGAACCCAGGGCTCCATGCAAGCTAGGTGAGCATTCTCTACCAACTGAGCCCCAGCCAGCCCATCTCTTTCTTTTCCTTCCTCAGCTCTATAGCCAAGGCTGGCCCTGGGGCTCAGATTCTGCTGCCTCAGCCTCCCCCACACCGGCACTAAAATTACACACAGGCCTTCCTCAACCACTCTTCTTGAAGACAGGGTCTTTTAGATGTAGCTCAGCCTGGCCTTGAACTCCCTGCAATTCTCCTGCTTCAGCCTTCTTCTGCCTCAGAGTGCTGGAGTTACAGGTATGTGGTCACCACTCCTGCCTTTCTGTTTTGGTGACCCTGGATCTCCGTGTCCCTGCGTGTCCAGCACCCACACCAATCCACATCTCCCGACACACTTTCTCATTGCCTGGGCCATCCCTCTGGGTCTCTCTCCTCCTCCCCCTCCTGTTCTGTTTCTCAGCATTGCTGGGACATTAAAAATGTAACAGCATCCCAGGCGGGGGCAGGGGAGCTGGCCCTTGTGCAAGACTCCCTGTCCCTCCTGTGTCTATAACTCCCTGTGGCCCCTCCACACTGGCTGTCCTTGAGACTGGCCTGTGCTATGACCTCTCCAGGTCACAGGATCTCCACAGTCTCATGGCTGGGGTCTTTTGGTCTTCTCTCCTGTCACCAAACCTCTCTGCCCTTCGGATCTCCCTGCCTACACCCCTGCCCCCTCTGCCCTCCCTTGCGGATCTTCATTCTTTGTGCGTGACTCCATCCTTAGATCTGATTCTGTCCTCCCTCTCTTGGCTCCTGTCCCTGTCCCCCCTTTTCTCTTCTGCTCAGTGCCCCTTCTCTAACGAGAAGAGACAGCCAGGCCTGCAGTCCCCTCTCCTCCCCTCCCCCACCGCTGTGTGGGGCTGCCTGGCAGACAAGGATGAGCAGAGAAAGATGGGGAAGAGTGGGGAGAGAGGAGCAGGCTCAGGCAGGAGGTCCAGGTGGTGAAAGTCCCATTCCCCAAGGAGGCCTGGGGGGGGGGGGCTGAGGAGCCAGGGGCAGGAGACAGAGATGGAGGGAAAGGCGAGGGGAGATAAGAAACAGAGTAGAGATGAAGATGGGAAGGAAGAAGGGGAGAAGGGAGAAATGAAAAGGAGTTGTGAACGAAAGAGGGAGAGAAAACAAACAAGGAGAGAGAGAGAGAGAGAGAGAGAGAGAGAGAGAGAGAGAGAGAATGAGGAAGTGGAGAGGTAGGAGCAGGTGGTTAGGAAGGGCTGCAGCTTTCTCCAGGTATGCCCAGCACCTGGGAATCCCCCCCAGGTCTTGCAGAGAAGGGACAGTCTAGAAAACAGGAAGCACTTTAGGGGGAACCTGTCGAGCAAGGCCACTGGATTGCTGGCTTTCAAAGGCCTCCCAGGGGCAGAGTGGACCTTGGGAAAGAGTGTGTTTGTTCGGTTTCCTCCTTTACAGACTGAGAAGAGGAACGAATTCTGCTTAGGGGTTCTGAGGACTATTCTGTAGGCTCACACTCAAATCAGCGCTTGGCTTGGGGGTTCCGGTGGGTTTTGAGAATTCACCCAGAGTGGCAGGTTCTGATCCCATTGTCGCTGAGACAGAGGCAGGAAGCTTAGAGGTCAAGACCTATGACCTCAAAGGAGGTATTGGAATGGAAAAGGAAGCCAAAGAAGTGATAGGCATTCTCCCCTAGATCCCTCTGATCCCTGCCCCCCTTTTCTGAGGAAAGGCTCCGGAAACTCCTCGCCCCCCAGTCCCATAGTTTGCCAGAGGAAGAAACAGCCGGGTCACCTGCTAGGGGCGGGGCGAGGTCAGCACACCTGTTACCCCACCCTACCTCCAGCCTCCCTGGGGGCCTTTCTCTTCCAGGAGTGTGTGTGTGGGGGGGGGAAGGGGTGCGTGCTTTAGGGAGAAAACTCCTCCCATTTACCTCTCTAAGTGCTTCGAGGACAAAGGCGTGACCAAAGGAAAGATAAGGTCCCGAAACCGGGAGTAGGGACTCTGGAGTGCTCCAGCCCCGCCCCGCCCCTCCCAAACTAGGTGAAAGCGATACCGGAAAACTTCCCCAGGGACGTCGCCACTAGGCGCTCACAGGGAAAGGGACAACAGCAAACCTCCCTGCCTCCGATTGTACCGGGACACGGCCGACGGAGTTCCCAATTCCAGGCAAAGCCTTTTAGTCTTTGTTTATATCTGGGGTTAAAGGTCAGAGTCCCCGGTCATTAAATTCCATTACCTATAGTTAAATCCTCAGCTGCCAACATAGTGTGCCTCTGGCCTCCAACTATCCCTGGACCCCCAACGAACGAGCTCTTCGGCCACAGTTAAACCCAAGACCCACAAGTTTGAATCCCCCTTCCCCCCAATTCTACCTAGATCCCGGTTAGAATCTCCTTCTAAAATCCTGAAGGCAGAACCCCTCAGCTCTTAATTTTTCCAGAAACGGTGGTCAGCGCCTATAAACTCCCTGAGGCCTGAGGTTTGCACTCAGGACTCACACCCTTCCCCCTCAGAGTGCCCCCAACTCCCATCATTGGCTTGCTGGGGCCCCCAAAGACCCGAGCTCCCTACCCTTGGTCTAGGGAACCTCGACCGAGAGTCCCCTCGCGCCCAATTCTCTCCGGGCCTCAGACGCCCAACCCAGCCAAAAGAAAAAAAAGGGGGGGAGGCGGGTGTCGTCCCTCATCATCACGACCCTCCAGCTAGTGAGTGGGGGGAACATTCTTCACATTCCTGAGGGGGGTAGCAGAGACGGAAATCCAGATTCTGGATAACTGATCGGCGCAGGATGGGAAGGATTTAACCCCTTCCACCCCGGAGGAGATGGGGGGGGGGGAGGACACAGAAACCCGGGTTAGAATGGGCACTTGTGATTAAGAGGGCGTGTAGAGAGGGAGGTTAGGCGAGTCGGAGACCGACCGGGTGTGTTGAGGGGATCTCTGGGTTAATAGGGACAGCCTGGAAGGTGGCACGAGGGAAGGGGCCTCGAAGAGCTGGGAGTGAGGTGGGGAACGATGTCCCAGCTCCCTCCACTCTAAGGACAGAGGAAGGCATCCGCGCGGTTTCACCTGTTTTCTGGAGCAGGAGCAGAAGCAGCAGCAACAACGATAGCGTCGGTGACAATCTGGACGGCGGGAGGACTGCGGCCCGGGCCATGGGGGGCCCGGGGAGGGACTGGGCCCGGGCAGGGGGTGCCTAGGGACCACTCTTCGTTCACCGATCGGCTGTAAGGGCGGTCAGGGGCCTGAAGTGTCCGGCTCCAGGCCGGCTCCCGCCGCTCGCGGTTCCTCGATCAGTTCTTTTGGCCGAGCTTTCCCCGCCTGGCTCTCAGGATCCGCGCCCCCCGGCCCCTCGCTTAGCACCAGCGGGCCGGACTCGTGACGTCACAGGCCCCGCCCCTCTCCATCAGGCCAACTCTGGGATTCAGGCCCCGCCCTCGTCCGGAGCTATGACCCCACCCCTCCCGAGTCCCACACCTGTCCGAACTCACGATTCTAACTCCGCCCTCTCCTGGGATTAAGCACCGCCCCTTTAGCAATGTGACCACGCCCACTGTCAACGAGCCACGCCCCCAGAAACTCCGGGAAGGCCCACTGCGCCCCCTACTGATCATTCTACTTAGATGCGGTCACACCCCCCCCTTCTAGACTTCCGGTCGGCTCCCCCCAGCAGAAGCCCTGCCTCCTTGCCCAGACCACGCCCCACTGCCCTCTGGTTAGCCTGAGTATGTGGATTCTCATAGGGCTTCCCTTTCTGAGGCACCGCCTCTTGACAAGGCCACGCCCCTTTCCCCAGCCCTTCTAGTCCAGCTGCCGTCTTGTGTCGAGGTCACTTCTCAGTGGACTTGGTCTCCTTTTGATCTCTGCCCTAGGTTCTCTAGATTTTTTCCCCTCTCTCTCCCTCACCATCTTTGAGCTTCCCTCTGCGTCCCCGTGTTTCTCTGTCGCTCTGCTTCTGGTATTTCTTTGTCTATCCGTGTTCCTGTGTCATTTGGTCCCCATGTCTCGTAGCATTCCTTTGACTGTGTGCGTCTGTCTGTTTCTCTTTATCTCTCTTTGCATCCCTGTCATTTTCTGTTTTCTGTCTTACGGCTTTCTGTGTCACTCTTAACATTTCTGTCCCTACATCTGGCCTCTGCGTCCCTCCCACCCAGTATCCTTTCTTTAGATCACAACCTCCCGCCAGGGGGCAGCACAGACCGACCGGGTAGGCTGAGCTCCTCTGGGTGGGGCTGGACCAGTCAGTCACTCCCGACTCTGGCCCCACCAGCCTCTCTCGGTGTCCTTGTCCCACTTTCTCTATCTCACCAGCCTCCTCTGGTCTTAGTGGCTGTCTTTGACTTGGCCCCTTTGTCTCTTTCTAGACGCTCTGCTCCTCCCTACCCCCACCTGGTTCTTCACATTTTCAGGGCCCCTGAGGGGAGCTGATGAAGTCCATTTGGTGGGGTGAGGGAGGGGAACAGAAAGCAAAGGGAAGGGATTTAGCTGCGGGATCGCCTAATAACCAAATCCTCCCTGAGGGCCAGGTAGTAGGAGGTTTCTTGCAAGAGAGCCACCTGGACTGGGATAGGGTCCCTTCTCCAGCCTGTCACATTCCTGGACTCCCTCACCCAGGTGGCACCGCCCAAGGAGGGAAGGTGGCTCTGACCTACTTGTTATGGATACTGTTTGTTTGCTTGTTATTTTGTGTGCTGGCAGGCCATGTCGGCTGCTGAAGGTTAGAGGACAGCTTGTTTTGAGTGGTTCTTCCATCAGGTGGGTGCCGGAGCCCCAACTCTGAAGGTCAGGTTTGGTGGCAAATACCTTTACCTGCCCAGCCATTCGTTCCACCCACCTTGGTTTTGTTTCATGAGACAAAAGTCCCACGTAGTTCAGGGTGGCTTCCAACTATCTATGTGGCTGTGGGTGACAAGGCTGGCAGCACAGATGTAGGTGGCCGCTCCTGGCTCCTGGCCTCGTGGAGCGTTCGGGATTGAACTGTGAGCTGAGCTAGCTAGCAGTCTCTAATCTGGGCTGCTACCTTGTCCCTTTAACAGAACTATTAACAAAGGGCCTTAACCTTTTCTGTCTGTGAGGCACTCAACTCAGCCTGCTGCAAATGCCCCCATCAAAACTTGGGGGAGGTAGAGAAACCGAGTCATGGGGAAAGGAATTGACTCGGTCCCAAAGTCAGAGTTAGAAAAACGCAGGTCCAGGATAGACACTCTGCAAAATCCCTTTGTCTTTGTTCATCGCTCACAAGAATCTCAGGAAAGGTCTAGCATGGTGCTGAACATCTTTAATCCCAGCACTCAGGAGGCAGAGGCAGGAGGATTTCTCTGAGTTCCAGGCCAGCCTGGTCTACAGAGTCAGTTCCAATCAGCCAGGGCTATGTAGAGGGACTCTGTCTTATAAAAGAGCAAAACAAGAATCCTAATAAGGGGACAGTACTGTAATGATCCCCACTGGTGAAAGGTAAACTGAGGCACAGAACCTTTTCAAAGCACCAGCCAAGAAGTAGCAGGATGAAGCATGAACCTGGATCTCCAGATGCCGCCTCTGGCTAGGAACCAGTGTATGTGAGGACAGAATAAAAGCAGTCTAGATCTCAGTGACTTCCGCCCCTCCCCCCAGACAAAGTCTAACTCTGTAGCCCTGGTTGGCCAGGAATTCTCTTTGTAGACCAGAGTGGCCTTGAACTCACAAGGATACCCTCCCCCACCCCGAAGTGCTGGGATTAAGAGCGTGGGTCACCGTGCACAGAACCTTGATGACTTTTTCCTGTTTTGAGATTTATTTAATTTTATGTATAAGAGTGTTTTGCCTACATGCCAGAAGAGTACATCAGGTCCCCTGGAACTGGAGTTACGGAGAGATGTAAACTACTGTGTGGGTCTGAGAGGCAATCCCAGTCTTCTACAAGAAAGAACCACAGATGCGCTTAACCGCTTGGTCATCAATGGTATTTGTGTGTGTGCGTGTGCACCTGTGTGTACATGTGTGCGAGTATGTGTGCATGTGTGTATGTGTCTGTGCATGTGCACCTGTGTGTGTGCCCGTGTGTGCATGGGTGTGTACATGTGTGCGCGTATGTGTGCGTGCGCACAGGTGTGCATGTGCACGTGTGTGTACGTATGTGTATGCACGTGTGTGTACATGTGTGCACGTATGTGTGCATGTGTGAGTGCATGCACGTACGTGAGTGTGCATGTGTGTGCGTGTGTGCACGTGTGTGCACCTGTGTGTGCATGTGCACGTGTGTACATGGGTGTGTACATGTGTGCACGTATGTGTGCATGTGTGAGTGCATGCACGTGCGTGAGCATGTGCACGTGTGCATGTGTGTACAGGTGTGCGCATATGTGTGCGTGTATGTGCGTGAGTGTGCATGCGTGTTTGTGCATATGTATACTTTAAATTTTTTTGTTTGGGAGGGGCCTATGTGCTATAACATGTGAACAAGTTTCAGGAGTCAGTTTTCTCCTTCAATCTTGTAAATCTCCAGGGATTGAACTCAGGCTTGGTAGCAGGTACCTTTACCTATTGAGCCATCTTACAGGTCCTGGATTATGAGTTCCGCACCCTCCGCATGTTAGGAGGCCAGAGGACAGATTTAGGGAATTGATCCTCTCCATCTATCATGGTTCCAGAACCCAAACTAAGATGGTCATGGTCTATAGCTTTTACCTTGCCGACCATGGCTGGCTTTATCAAGGCCAGCTAAAGATCCTGCCTCCCGCCCTCTCCCACGAGTCAAAGAGTCTGCATGTTCGACCGTCTTTTTTTCCCCTTTGCACCTGCTCTTCTGGATGGCCACCAAGTGGGCTGGGCTTTCTGCTGGCTGGTCTTTGTGGGCAGGGCGGGCTCAGGAAGGAAGCCAGAGAGGTGCAGGCTGGAGTGTGGAGATTACATGCCTGTGAGGCACACTCAAGACTTGTTTAAGATCAGCTTGGTTTGTTGACAAAGGAATGGGTGGGTCTCATGCCTGAGGAGTCAGTCTCCAGGGTCAAGGAGTCCCAGAGGTAGTACCTCACTCTAAAGTAGCAGCCCGCTAGGCCCAAAGCCAAAGGCTTCCTGTTCCAAGTCATTTACCTGCCTAGCAACCCTGCTCTTGGACGCAGAGGAAGCCGCAGCCACCTACCTTTGATCAAATACAGCATTTGAGCCCCTGCCCCGCCCCATCAGCCATGGAAGTAGATTTGATCTCCTGGATCCAACTGTGCCTGAGATAGTTTACCTTTGATCTTACCGGTTATACATCTAACTTTTAAAATTTATTTGGGAGGGGGGTTACTTTTCAGATAGGGCCTTAATCGGTAGCCTTGCCTGGCTTGGAACTCCAAGGAACTCCAGTTATAGCCCCAGGCTAACCTCAGGTTTGTAGTAAACTGCCTGCTTCTGCTTCTCAGATGCTTGATTCCCAGAGTGAGGGCCACTGTGTTTGGTTTTTGTTTGTTTGTTTGTTTTGTTTTCTCCTAAGACTGTGTCTTACAGCACAGCTTTGGCTGAGCTCAATGTTGCAGCAATCCTCCTGCCTCAGTGTCCTGCTGAGAATACAGGTGTGAGCTGGGTGGTGGCACTGCTTCGTGCGTTTGATTCCAGCCCTTGGGAAGCAGAGGCAGGTGGATCTCTATGAGTTTGAGGCCAGCCTGGACTATAGAGCTAGTGCCAGGACAGGAACCAAAGCTACACAGAGAAACCCTGTCTTGAAATAAAAAAAAAAAAAAAAAAAAAAAAAGAGGATACAGGCGTGAACCACCATGCCTGTCTGGATTTAAATAAAAATGTCACCCCCCATATTTGTTTATTGTTTAGTATTGTGTGTGCTCACGCTCTGATGCTTGTGTAGAAGGCAGAAGGCAGCTTGTATGAGGAGGTTCTCCTTCCACTAAGTGGGATGTGAGGACAAGCCCCCCTCATACTGGGCAGCTCACCAGCCTTCCTTTGTCTGTCTGTCCCAGCATTCTACTGTGGGAGGGAGGAGGATAGAATCTGGCCAGTTCGGGCCACTTGAAGCCCTGTCATAAACAAGCAAGCCAGCAAATACAGCAAACAGACAAAACTGCCATCTTCCACTCTGCCATAGAGGACAAAAGAGCTCTACCAACAGGGACAGGGAGGTGGGAGGGGGGACAGGAACAAATCCTGGTATCTGTTGACAGGAGGTGTCCTCCCCTAATCCAGTTTCACTTTCCATGGCCAGCCTTAGTTCAAAAGTGATCAATAGAACATTCCAGATATCAGTAATTCCTAAGTTTAAAATAACTTTTATTTTAAACAGCAATTTTTAACAATGCCATACTTTATGTTCCTATATTTATTCTATTTAGTGTGCATATGCATGTATGTGTGTGATTGTGTACGTGTGTGAAGTGTGAGTGAGGAAGCCAGAGGACAACCTCAGATGTTCCTCAGCCACTATCAATCTTTTGAAAAGATATTTTACAGGCTGGAGAGATGGCTCAGGGGTTAAGAGCACTGACTACTCTTCCAAAGGACCTAGGTTCAATTCCTAGCACCCACATAGCAGCTCATAACTGTCTGTAACTATGGTTCCAGGGGACCTGGCAGCCATGGCAAACAAATATATTTTACTTTTAATTATGTGCATGTGTCTATGTGTGGGTATGTGCACATGAGTGCAGGTGACCGTGGAAGCCAGAAGAGGGCGCCATATCCCCTGGAGCTGAAGTTACAGGTGGTTGTGAGCTGCCTGATGTGGGTGCTGGGAATAGAACTCCAGTCTTCTGCAAGAGCAGTAAACACCCTTAACCATTGAGCCATCTGCCTAGCCCCAACCTTCTGGGTTTTTTTTGAAACAGGGTCTCTCACTGGTCTGAAATCTTGCCAAAGAGGCTGGACTAACTGGCCAGCAAGCCAGTCTGTTTCTGAAGCACTGGGATTTTGTTCAGCTTTTCATATGGGGATTTATGGATTGAACTCATTCTTATGCTTGCAAAATAGTTTATTGACTGAGCCATCTCCTCGGCCTTCCGTTTTACTAATGATTGTTCACTTTCCTTTCTAGTCTTTCTTTCCTTAACTTATTGAGACAGGCTTTTCACACTGTAGCCCAGGAGGGGCTTGAACTAATGGCCATCCTCCTGCCTCAGCTTCCTGAGTGCTGGGATATTAAATGTGACCCACACTTGGCTTTCTCAGTAGCTATGAATTTCATCCTGACTTGGGCTATAAAGTGAGATTCATCAGAGACACATGTGTGTAAGAGAAAAACGGTGTACAGAATGCTTGGTGATGTCTGTTTCTGGAATTCAGTGGACTCTTGGGACAAATCCCTTGTCTCAAGGGGAAGGTGTCTACTGTTTTAAAAATGTGAACTTCTGGGCAGTGTTGGTGCATGGCTTTAGTCCCAGAACTCAGGAGGTAGAAGCAGATGGATCTCTGAATTTAAGGCCAGCCTGGTCTACAGAACGAGTGCCAGGACAGCCAGGGCTACACAAAGAAACTCTGTCTCAAAAAAAAAAAAAAAAAAGTAAAATAGTGGTGGCAGTCCCCTGTAATCCCACAACTTGTGAAGTGAAGGCAGGGGGACGTGGACTTTAGGGTCATCTTCAGCTACTCAGTGTTAGTTCAAAGCCAGCCTGGGTTTGAAGTCATGAGGGTTGGCAGAAAGTGACCTTGCTCACTAAGACACCTGACTCCAGTTATTTTGTGACAGCCTCACTCTGCAATCCCCCAGCCTGGGACTCGCTTTGTAGTCCAGGCTGGCCTCAAACTCACAACCCAATCACCTCAGCATCCCGATTGCTCAGATAACCAGCACAGGTCACCATGCCAGGCCTCTGTCCTTGCCCACCCTTCCCGTTTGGACCTTAGGAAGTCTGCCAGTTTCAGCACTGCCCCAGGTCCCTTTTGCCTTCCTCCTGTGACCCCTGCTTCCCCAGGGAGCCCCCAGCTCCTCCAGGAGGGGGAAAGGATTTTTCTAGCCTTAGTTTCAGCTCCCTAGGGACTCTAGGAATTTTTCCTTAAGGGGATAAGGACCTCAACTCTAAGCAGGCACTGGGCATTGGTCCAGTGTCCAGGCTAGTGCATGGACCCCTGGCGGGGCTCTTCCAACACCAGCTAGTTGTGTCTCATCCCATGCTCTCTGTCTCTCACTCTCTCTTAGCTTCTGTCTCTTGCGTTCTCCTTGACATCAGGCTTTTCCTGAGGGTGTGTGAGGAGGCAGACAGCCAGCAGTAGTAGGAGGGGACAATGGCCTGCACCCTCCCTTCCCCTTTACCCCCTCCCCTTCCCCAGAAGAGGATCTGGTCGTAGGAAGGTATCCACGTGACAGGCAGCATTTATTTAAGAATCCAGTGTCCATGATGATGGGCTGGGGCGAGGGGCAGGGATGGGGTGGGTTGGGGACTCCAGTGTCAGACTACACAGCAGGGTATCAGGTGGGGGGCAGTGCCCAGCAAGGGAGACAGGAGGTAAAAATAGCCCCGGCCTGCCGACCCTCAGCGCCTTGTCCCAGGCCGGTCCCTGGGCTTGGCTCCAGGAGCTATTCTGGTGCCTGGGAGAGTTCCATTCCCTGGAGGAAGGCCCCCTCTCAGCCCTCCCCCACCCTCCCTTTTTCCCCTCCCTGAGGCCGCTGGCCACTGTGGGTCCCTGCCCAGCAGGCAGAGGAAGGAAGGGAGGGCCGAGACTGAAGGAGGAAGGAGGTGGAGGCGTGTGCGCAGAGCCGGTCCTCCTACGATGCCCAAAGTTCCAGATCCAGAGACAGCCTCTGGGAGGTCCTCGGCCTCAGCACTGGTGACAGAACCCATAGCTCAGCCTGAGCCCACAAAACTGGCCCTGTGCTCAGTTGCTTCCTCAATGGACACCCAGGCCATCACTCACCTCATCTCCGAATCCCCCGCCGCCACCTCTGCCTCCTCCGGAGGGCCCACCCATAAGAAGGCCTGTCTGCTCTGGACGATCTGAGCCAGAGTGGCTCAGCTCTGGTTCCCTGGCTGGCCTGGGAGAGGACAGTGGCATCATAGAAAGATCACTGCTCGAGATTGGAAGTGGGAGTGGGGTCGGGGTGGCAATGGCAGTGGGTTTGGTGGTAGGAGGGAAGGGAAGGGTTGCTGAGGTTGGAGATGGGCTAGAAGCAAGGTTAACTTTAGAAAGAGGCCTGGACAGTTATGGGCAGAAGCTGAGGATGCTATAGGTTAGAGATGAGGTAAGGTAGGACCGCGTACAGGTAAACACAGACATGGGTTGTGGGGATGTAGCTATGACGGAGAAAGACAGACCGCCACTGGAAGTGTGACTTTAAGGAGCAGGTCAGGGTGTGACTAGCATTGGTGTGGAAACAGCCCTGTGTGGGACTTTGGAAGGACAAAGTCTAGACTGGAGACAAGTTGGGCTTTGCGGCACAGGGCTCTAAGCCCAGCCTTGGGAAGTTAAAGCAAGAGGAAAGTTCAAGGCCAACCTGGACAACTCAATGTAACCTTGTCACAGAATAGCCCAAAAGGGACCCGGAGATGCGTGTAAAGAACCTGCCTAGAATCTCCAGGTGATGGCTTGGTGGTAGAGCAACTCCCTGGAACCCCCCTCTTCCGTGTGCTGGCTAGTTTTATGTCAATTTAACATAGGCTAGTTATTTGAAAGAGGGACCCTTGGCTGAGAAAATGCTTCCTAAGATCAAGTCTGTAGGGCATTTTCTTTTCTTTTGGCTTTTGAAGACAGGGTTTCTCTGTGTATCCCTGGCTGGCTTCAAACTCACAGATATCGCCTGCCTCTGCCTCCTGAGCACTGGGATGAAAAAGACTTTGCACCACCACTGTTCCGCTAGGAGTATGGCTCAGGAGCAAGGCTTTGTTTGATGTAAAGTCTGGGTCCCAGCTCCAAAACTTCAGACAGAATGAAAGACTGGAGCTAAATATAGAGGCCTGTAACTGGGGATGACAGATGGAGACAGACATGGTCTGACTAAGGAGACTACAGGGGGCTCTGGGTGGGATTCTGGGTGGTAGGCAAGGCTATCCTTGGGTTGGCGAGGGGTGAAGATAGGTGGGGGAGGGCAGGTAGCTGATGGGTTTGGGACTCCTTTTGCAGCAGAGCTGGAGGCCTTGGCTGAGGACAGGACAGGGCTATGGTTGCAGAAGGACTGGAAGCCTACAAATACTTACGGAGCCCCCTTCTCCTTTCGCCGGCAGCAGCTGGGGCGCCCCTTGCGTCTCATGCAGTAAAAAGCAGCAACCACAAGCAGTAGGAGGCCTACGCTGACGGCTACAGCCATGACAGCCACTCCAGCTTGGGCAGTCTGAGGGGCCACTGCGAGGAGACATCAAAGAGGCACTAGGCTCCCTAGATCAGGGTGCCTGTGTGTCCACCCAGTTGCTCCCCTCCTGGTTACCCACCAGAGCCAAAATGGAAGACATGGCTTCTCTTGCCATGGACGTTAGATGCCTCACAGGACACGCCCTCTCGGCTCAGGGCGCTGGTCACTTTCACCATCAGCGAGCTGCTCATCCAGCCTTTGCCCTCAAAGGGAGGCTCTGCTGGCTGTGGAGGCTTGGGTCAGGCCAGGCCCCTTGGGGGTCAAGGGCTGGGGGTGTAGGCTGAGGTGGAGTATAGGGGCTATGAAGCTTGGATCGATGAGGGTCAGGGTCCCCTGTGGAACTTGGGGTAAGCTCAGAGTGGCAAGGCATGTCCCTTACAGTATCGCCTGGCTGGCTCCAGGTGAGTTTGGGTTCTGGGTAGCCTTGGGCGGAGCAGACCAGCGTGACTTCGTCTCCTTCCATCCAGCTGTTCCCCGATATGGGCTTTATCTCATTTGGTTTTAACTCTGGTGTCCCTGCGGGTGGTGGGGAGCAGCAGAGTGAGGGGGAGGCAGACTGCCAGGGAAAGGAGAGAGACACAGGAGTGGAACAAGGAGAAAATGGAGAAGGGACTGGGGAGATGGCTCAGCAGACCAAGTGCTTGCTATACAAGTTTCAGGACCGGAGTTTGCTCCCTGGCACCCACATAAAAATGGGTACAGCAGTGCACAGTTAGGACCCCAGCACTGGGGTGGGAGGACTGCAGGGACAGGAGGACTTCTGGAGTCCCCTAAGCAGCCAATCAGTGAGCTCCAGGTCTCAAGAAGAAGGCGGAGGGGGATGGCAGGATGGCTCAGCACGCAAAAGTGCACCTTGCCAAGCCCGACAACCAGAGTTCCTTCCTTGCAATCTATGGGGTGTTCTCCCGCCACCACAAACTGTACTCCCAAAATAAATAGACACAAAAAAATACAACTGTGTGCAGCGGTGCACACCTTGTACCGCAGCACTCCAGAGGCAGAGGCAGGCGGATCTCTGTGAGTTCGAGGACAGCCTGGTGTACAAAGTGAGTTCCAGGACAGCCAGGGCTACACAGAGAAACCCTGTCTCACAACACGCGCCCCTGCACCACGCCTTCCCCCAACAAAAATTAGACAGGGATAGAGGAAGACACTCAGGCTCGACTTCTGGCATCAGGCATGCCCATACACGCACACACAGACACACACGACTAGCCACACACACCACACATGCAGACACAACAAAAGAAAGGTAACGAAAGAGAGACACTGCCCCCACATAAGGCGCCCAACAATCCAAACCTTGAACCACCAGCTGGAAACTCTGTGTCCGGCTCAGGAGGGGGACGGTGGGTGTAGAGGCCTCACATGTGTAGGTACCAGCAGAGTCAAAGGTAACAGCGTCGAGAGCCAGAGTGGGACCATGTGCGAGGGTCACAGAATCCTAGGGCAGGGACAGGAAGGAAGCCGGGGAGGACCATGAGGTTGAGAGGCTGAGGCGGAGCAGCCGAGGCCCCACAACTCCTTCCTTCTGTCACCTTGGTCCAGCGCACAGTAGGAGCAGGCAAACCTCTGGCGGAGCAGTCTACCACCGTGCCACTACTGTTCAGGAAGACGAAGAGTTCCTCGGGCACGCTCAGCTCCAGGGGATCCAGGTCTGCAGGGGAGAAACATGCTCACATTCCCCAGCCCTGTCCACTCAGCAAGGGCCTCTAGAGAGCTATCAGGGGCAGACAGCACCTTGTTGTTCTTTCTAATTCTACCCAGTATCGTAGCAACTTTACTTTCCATTCAGGCCCTGCAGTCAGCACTAGGAGAACAGCTCTGAAGAATGCACTATCTGACCTACTATCTGAGGCTTTGCAGTACTGAGGATGCCACGAGCAAGGCAAGTGCTCTACCACTGGGCCACGCCCCCAGCCCTTCACTGGGGGATTCTAGGCAGGGGCTCTACCACTGGGCCACACCCCCAGCCCCTCACTGGGGGATTCTAGGCAGGGGCTCTGCTTCATTGCTGTGCCTCCAGCTCTCTATCTCAAGCTTTTGTGTAATTAAGCTCAAATGTCTGCTCCTCTGTACCACCCTCATTCCACCTCCATACAAACTTGATGAGTTTGGACCAGCAAGAAGGCTCACTGGCTAGACTCCTGCTGACACCGGTCCTCTATACCCACATGGTGAAAGGAGATGACAAGCTCCTGTAAGCTGTCCTCTGACTTCCATGCGCACAGATGCACAAACGAATAAACGGTAAGAATAATTTCAAATGATCAGACAACTTAAAGGGCTCGAGCTGTATATAAACACAGGAGGTAGAGTGTTTGTCTAACATGGAAAAGGCCCTAGGTTCAAATGTCAACATCTCAAAAGACAATAAAATTCTGACTGGTTTTGGTGGTTCCGTACTTGTAATCCCAGCACTTGGGAAGCTAAGGCGGGAAGATCTGAGTTTCAGGCTAACCTTGGCTATCTAAGACATTGTCTACAGAAAAACTAAGATTTTTATTTGTCTGCTCTGAGAAGGTTCCCCCTACTTCCCTTTACCTGACCCGCTCCCTGTCTTTACCATCTCTCTACTAATCTTCCCTCGCTGTCTCTTTCTCCTCTCTTTTTTTGGTTTTTCAAAACAGGGTATCTCTGTGTAGCCCTGGCTGTTCTGGAAGTCACTGTGTAGAGCAGGCTGGCCTCAAACTCAGAGATTGGCCTGCCTCTGTCTCTCCAGTGCTGGGATTAATGGCATGCATTACACTGCTTGGCTTATCCCTCACTTTCTAAAAGTTGTATTTTTTTAAAATAATTTAACTTTATTTTATGTACATTGGTGTAAAGCTACAGGCAGTTGTGAGCCACCATGTTGGTGCTGGGAATTGAACCCAGGTCCTCTGGAAGAGCAGCCAGTGCTCTTAACCGTTGAGCCATCTCTCCAGCCCCTAAAAGTTGTATTTTTATTATTGTTTGTGCACGCATGCATGCGTGAGTGCTGTGGCACATGGACGGAGGTCAGATGATTCTCTCCCTCCTTCATGTGAGACCCAAACTTGGACCATTGGGCCTGGCAGCAAGCTCTTTGGCTTGCTGAGCCATCTTGCCAGCCCTATTCCTCATTTCGGTTATCTCGGTCGATCCTCTACTGAGCAGCCCAAGGAATGCTTTCAAAGAACACACTGGTCCGGCCATCTTCCTTCCTCTCTGGCTTTAAATCCTGCTATGGTTCCCCAGTGCCCTGGGCATCATGGACAAATTAGGCTAACCTACAAGAGCCTGCCTAGCCTTTGAACACTATCTGCTTAGCTACAGAGACCTTGTTTTTGGGTTTAGTTTTCTTAAAAATACGAAGTTCATTTCTAGGGCCCGTGCACCAGGTCATCTGTCTGCAGCAGAGGCTTTCGGCTCTGCAAGCTTCTCACGTCATTCTTCAGCTTCCTACCCATGTATCCCCTTCTCTCAGAGGCCTCCCTGCCCCCGCCGCTGTGGACACCCGGATCTCGGGATCTCGCTTCCAACACCAACAACTGATTCTCCCAGCTGCTGCAAGGGGGGTTGGCAGCTGTCAACCCTCAGCTGTCAGCTCTCGGTGGGAATGCCCTCAACTGCAAGGAGCCCCTCACCCAAGGTCATACCCCCTTTCCTGCACAACGCACAGACAGGTCCGATTCCATCGTGCTAACTGTAAGCAACTGTGGAGTGTCGTCGACCACCCCCTTCCCTGCCCTGCTAGACCTTGTGTAAACCACAGTTAAACTTCACGCCTGCCCATTCTTGCTACTTCTGAACACAGAGATCACAAGAGACTTTCCATAAACACTCTACCTGCAGACGTGGTAGCAGAGAACACTTCTAGGGAACTCAATTCTGTCACCGTTTTATCAGTGCTACTGCCCTAAGACACACTAACGTGATTAAAAGAGATTGGGCCAGCACTTGCCTTCTGTCTCTGTTACTGTGTGTGTGGGGGGGAGGGTGGCTGTACAGTGAGTTTAAGGCCAGTCTAGCTTCATGAGACTGTCTCAAAACAAAACACAACAACTCAACAGGTAGAGTACTTGCTGGGCAAACAAGAGGACCAGAGTCCTAGAACCCTGCCTAGAATCCCCCAGTGAGGAGCTGGGGTGTGGCTCAGTGGTAGAGCCCCTGCCTGGAATCCCCCAGTGAGGGGCTGGGGTGTGGCTCAGTGGTAGAGCCCCTGCCTAGAATCCCCCAGTGAGGGGGTGGGGACATGGCTCAGAGGTAGAACCCCTGTCTCGAAGCCCCAGATTCCACATAAAAGGTTCGGTGTAGCTGTGCATGCTTACTCTTAGGACTGAGGAAGCAAAGGCAGAAAGATCTCTGGGGCATGCTGGCTGGCCAGACAGTCTAACTTAACAGGAGAGCTCCAAGCAGATAAAGAGATCCTTCTCAGAATCTAAAGTGTCAACCCTGAGTAACGCCAGCTAAGGCCTTGACACATGCATGCACAGGAGGTGTGCACATGCATGCAGATGCGCACACTAAAGACCACTTTCTTCCTAGTGAAGTGAATGCAAAAGCTGCTTAGAAACCGGGGCCGAGCCAAGCATAATCCTGTGGAGTTAGTATGGAAGAGAGGAGCCTGCCGTGTGCTGGAGCTGTGGCCTCCACGGGGGAGGAGTCAGTTGATGGCAAAGCCTCTCAGTTCTGGGGAACACAGATGGTTAAAAGGGAATTGATCTTTCTCTATAAAGCACTGGGGAGGCACAGCAGGTTCCACACAGAGGAGAGAGACAAATGTGTGCTCTGGAACTAGGACTCTGGAAGGAGCCAGGGTGGGGACCCTGAGGGAGAGGAGCTGGTGAAGCCTCACCACACCCTGCCCTCCCTCCCTGCCAAAGCTCTCACAGGCCACATGCAGCTTTAGCATCTTGACGAGTTGTGCGTCCTCAGCGGCATCGTAGTCCTCCACTCTGCATCCATAGGTGCCACTCTGGTCCCGGTGCACCCCCTCCAGGGTCAAGTTCCCCTTGAGGTTGACGTTTAGCAGTTCCTCCTGGTTGTTCTGAGAAAGTAGATGGGACGCAAGAATTAGGAATTATTCTGAGGGCAGCTGGGGGTGGAGTCAGAGGTCACCAAGCCGATGTCATACTTGACTAGAGTCTGTTCAAGCCAAAGGTTAGGGGTCACACTGGGTGGGTATAGTCTCCAAACCATCTCAAGTCAGGGTCAGAGGAACCACCTCAAGTCAGGGTCAGAGGTCTTTTGATAGAGCCCCTGCCTAGAATCCCCCAGTGAGGGGCTGGGGTGTGGCTCAGTGATAGAGCCCCTGTCTAGAATCCCCCCACCCCTGTGAGGGCTGAGATTGTAGTTCAGTGGAAGCACAGTTATGTAACATGAGACAGGTCCTGGGTTCCATCTCCCTCATCAGCAAGAGGCTGATGAGGTTAGTATGACCCAGAATCAGGTGGGATCCAAAGGGACCACAGAGTGAATTACCTTCAGGCGGAAAAAGGAGTACTCCAGGCTGGGGCTGCCATCACCCTGGCAGAGCAGCTGGACAGCGTCACCCTCACGCACCCATCCTTCCGTGGTGGATGGACTTCCCACCCAGAATTCCACATGCTCTGTGGGATCTGTGGGAAGACAGGAAGTAAGGTCATCTGTCAAGGGGAAAGGTCAGTTCTACTTTTTTCAGAGTCAGGGTTTCTCTGGGTAGCCCTGGCTGTACTAGAACCCACTCTGTAGACCAGGTTGGCCTCTGCCTCCTGAGTGCTGGGATTAAAGGCGTGTGCCACCACAGTCCAGCTGAGATTTCTGTTTTGTGTGTGTGTGTGTGTGTGTGTGTGTGTGTGTGTGTGTGTGTGTGGTGTATATGTCCATATGTCCTATTCCTTCTGTCTGGTTTTTGAGACAGGCTCCCTCTCTGTCGCTCAGCTAGATTTCGTACTCTCTAAATTCTTATCTCAGCTTCTCCAGTGTTGAGATGACTTGAGAGGTCCAGACTCATTCTCAGAACACAGCAAAGGTCAGAGGTCTAGGTAAATTGACAGAATGCCTCAAGGGTCAGGGGTCACTGTACAATTTGAGATTTAAGACAAGATGTCATATGGGGAACCAATTCTGTGGGAGAAGGTGAGTGTCCCATGGGGTACAGGGTCCTATACTGAAGTCAGAATCAGTATGATTGTTTGGGGTGCTGAGGTCAAAGGTCAGCAGCCCATCCCCTCATTATTTCTACAAGAGGTGAAAAGGTAGGGTGAGGACACAGATTGGAATCGGGGTCTGGGAGTTGGGCCTTGCTGGGATAGGACCTTGGGTCAGGGGCCGGGAGTCATGGGGACTCACAGTGCAGCGTGAGCTGGAAGGCAGGGCTGTCCAGGTGGCCTTCCTGACCTGAGGGCAACTTGTACTGAGCAGCACAGTGGAACCTGGCATCCCGATCCTCCTTGTGGAGCCTCAGGTAGAGGGTGCTGGTCAGGGAATACAGGCCCGAGGCCTCTCGGACGGTGCGGCTGGTCATGTAACCATCTGTGAGAGAGGCAGGCAGCAGGACGAGGTGACTAACCCCTGCCACCAGCCACCACCCCAACCCCCATTCCCCTTGGCTCCTGATGGCTCACTTGTGTTCAATTCCATGGGCACTTTCAGTTGCTGCCCGTTCCGATACCATGTGATGTTAGGCACCGGGTTTCCGTTCTGGCTGCTGCAGGTGGCAATCTGGGAAAGGCATGGGCGTGGCCTGGGCTTGGTGCCAGGACTCTGAAGTCTGGTTCTCTTTTCCCCAGATCTCCCCTTGAGACATGTCCATTGGGCTTTCTCCCCAGGAGAGGAAACAGATCTCATTGACTCCAGTTCCTCCCAATAAAAAGCCCAGAGCCCAGGCCTATGAGATGGCTCAGTCAGTAAGTGTGCTTGTGGGGGAGATGGAAGACCTGCGTTAGATCCCTGGAACCGTGTAGAGGTATAGAGAGGGAAGCGGCCCTCAAAATCTGTCCTCTGATTTACGCTGTGGCACGTAATTAACAAATAATTAGTGAAATAATTAATTAAAAACCTGAAGCAGGTGTGGCGGCACACAAATGTAATTCCAGCCCTCAAGAGGCTGAGATAGAAACATCAGTTTGGCACTAGCCTGGGCTACATAATGAATTCCAGGCCAGCCTGAGCCTCATGAGACCCCATTTCACACAACCCTAAGCCACAGCTAGGGTAAGCCTAGCACTTGAATCAATTGTAGAGGCTCGGGGAGCAGAAGTGTCCTAACCACACAGCAGGTTTGAGATCATACTGGGCTATGAGACAGTGTTGCAAATAAAACAAAACCAAGAAAAAACAAACCGCTACAATGACACATGCCTAGGACCTCAGTCCTTGGAAGGTATGAGTGTCGACACAGAAAGCTTCAGGATAGCCTGTGCTACATAAAGTCGCCCTCCCAAACAAAAACAAAAAGCAAACAAGGAAAATACCCAAGGAGTACCTGCCTGGCGTGCTCAAAGAAAGCCATGAGTTCAATCTCCCATATCACAAAACAAAGCAATAACAAAGAAGGTCTTGGGTCTCTTCACCCACTGCTCAACTCCAGGACACATTACCTCCTGGGCAGACTCGTCCAACACAGACAGCGTTCCTTTGTTGGGAAACACCTCCGTAGGCTCGGGGGTTGCTGTTGGGGAGATGGTCAAGTCAGGAGGACCTTCTCTGACCCTCCCCCACCCCCAATCCACCCTCGCTCCTCAGGATAGTGTTAGGGACACTCACTAAACACACGGACTCTTGAGGTGGCCTCTGAGGTTCCCATTGGCCCAGCCTTCACCACGCACACGTAGTCCCGCTCATCGCCCACTTGGGTATCATTTATCACCAGTCCCCCGCGGGAGTCTAGAGCATATGCGGGATTGCGACCCCGAGAGTTGTGGATTGTGGACCGGAGCTCTGAGCCCTGTGGCTCCCCAGAAGCTAGAAGGTGTCGGGACCCAGAAGCATCAACCTGGGGGTATGAACAGGGGTAGTCTTAGCTTGGATTGTGAGCCCTCCCTTACTACTGAATCCCTCTAAGATTTTTTTTTTCCTCTGGGCCTAAGGGGAGAACCTGGTGGCTTCCACATACTAAGCAATCACTACCACTGAGTCACACCCCAGCCCCTCACTGGGGGATTCTAGGCAGGTGTAGATCTAGGCAAGTGTTTGACTGTAAATGGAAATGTGGCTTTTGAAAGCTCCATGTGGGGTCTTCTGGACACGCCAGGGGATCCCGTGTAGGAAGAGTTGATGGGTACTGATGTGACCAGGCCACTGGATCCTCCTCTGCCTCCTTCCCACATCATCCCCACATCATCCCCAGCTCCCAGCACAGAGCACTCACAAGGAACCATTCCAGCACATAATGTTCGGGGTGCTCCTGTAGTATGCAGTTCAGGGTGATCTGATGTCCTTGCGACACGTCCACCAGCGGGGGTACAGACACATGCACCTCAGCCTGGGTGCCTGCAGGATGGGTGTGGCGTCAAATGTCTACCCAGTGCTACTAACAGGGAGAGCACTCCAGACCGAGCCTCCTATCTCAGACTGGAAAAAACTAGCCCACATGTCCTCCCTTAGACACAGAGGTCCAGACCCTTGCCTCCTCTCTCAGACAGGAGGCCAGGCTCCCACCTTCTCCCTCAAATGCAGCTACTCTCTCCCTCCTTGGTCCTCCTCACGTCTGGGACCCATCAGTGTCTCTGTATAACTTGGGAGTTATGTGAACCAGGCTCAAATTCACAGAGATCTACAGATGCCTCTGCCTCCTGACTGCTCAGATTAAAATCCTGTGCTACCAGACCAGGCTCTCAACTTGTAAGGGTTAAGGTCAAGCCTTCTTCAGCGCTCTAAGCTAAAGTCTTGCTTCTCCTAGTATAGCAGACATCCCCTCAAGGAAGGGTCAGGCCTGTCTCTCCTTTTGGCCTCTAGCACCCAGGGCAGGACCTGGCCTGAGGCTGAAGAACAGGTCTTTCTCCATCTTTGTTTTCCATTTCTTGATCCCATCCTGTTTTCTCCAGTAGCTCCTGGGGGCCCTTCTGCTCTCTGATGTGTGGGGGGCTGGGGTGCAGGCTGCAGCTGGGCCAGGAGCTGGATGGGTGTGTGGGAGTGGCAAGGGGGGACAGGGCTGGGCAGGTTTCAGGAATGTGGGAGGGCCAGGCTGGCTGAGACCTGCCCGGCTTGGCGCCAGAGCCCCCTACCTGCCCCCTGACAACACCCCCCACCCATCTCTTTACAAGAGAAGTTTGAAAAGAGTAAGGTGAGTCACCTGGGCAGGGAGTGAGCCTGGGTCCTGAGGCAGAAAGGGCTGGAGTTTAGACTCCCAGCAGCCTGAGGCATTGGAGGCTGGATGTTGGAAACATTAACCTCAGGGTCCTAGGGACCTGGAAGCTTGAGTCTTAGACTCCTATCAGGGTCTGGTGGGTAGCATAGTTCTTGCTGGGAATCTACCCCCTGGGACGGCATTTTGGCATCATTCCTTCCCCGCCCAGCTTGGCCTAGGCCTACTCCTTGGTTCCTAACTATATACCACGCTTGTGCCAGGAGCCTGGGTTCCCAGGCACCCACCTCTGGCCCCAACTTGTCCCAGGAGACCGTTGTGGGGCCAGACTGGTACCCAGGGCTGGATGTGAGCTGCAAACAGCCAACAAGCAGATAGATATGTCCTCCCTTATCCCTTTCCACCCTGTTCCCAGTGTTCCCGAGCCCCTCTGTTCCTCCTCCCTTCTCACCACGTGCAGGTGTGTGGATTTATCAGGGGCTCCAGGAAAGGGGCCCTTTCAGTCGGAAACACTGTTCCACGTTCTCTGCCAGGCTCGGTACTCCCGGCCCTTTCTGAGAGAGGTGGGTCCTTTAGAGAAAGCCTAGACTCTGAATTGAGTGGAAACCTCACACTGTAGGAAGTGCTTTAGCCGCGGGGTCCCCAGTTTCCCCGAGGAAGCTCAAACTTAATCACTTAGAGAACAGCTCTGGGATGTTGCTCTTTAGTGTGCTAGCAGAAGCTACTTTGACTAAGCAGGAAGGCGGGGAGGGGGGGCGGTGCTGGACTCGAGTCTGAGGGACCAGGGAGAACAGAGCCCAGATTCCAGGTACCCAAGGTTATTAGGGGTCGAGGGCTTAGATTCCAGAGTTCCCAGAGAGACGGGAAGGGGCAGCTGGCTCAGGTTGTGTCTGCTCCAGAGCTGGGGTATCCTCAACTCTCGGATCGGGGACATCCCAAGGCCTCCCCGCCTTCCTCCATGGTAGGGAATCCCTAGATTGTACTCCTTGGGGAGATGGAAGATTGTTCCCCTTGTCTTCCCGGGGACCCCGGGGGCCAGCCCCACAAAACCCAACACCAGCTTTCAGCTCTGCCCTCAGTCCCAATTCATACCTGAGTGGCCCGCCAGGAGGAGGGCGAGCCACAGCAGCCCTGCGCGGGCGTCTGGGGGCTCCATGTTCCCTGCGGTGGTGGCGGTGACTGAGCCGGGGTGAGGCTCTCGGCAGCGGTGAGGCTGGCAGCGGAGGCCACGCCCCGGGACACGCCCCCACCCCCCCACATCCCCAGGCTGGGCGCAAGGCCAAGACCTCCCACTGCCCAGAGAGGACCTCCCACCCGCGCGCGCAAGGACCCATCCGCACCGCCTGCACCGCCTCGCGCGCGCGCCGCTTTGATCCAACCCACGCCCGTGGCTGTCCTCCGTGGCCTGGGGCCTGACCGACCGACCAGGCTAGCTGCTGCCCAGAGCTGGGATCTGAGGGACACCACGAGGACCCTCATTCCCTTCCTTCTTGGCCTCCTTCAGGGGCCTTGATACTCATTTCCACGATGGCAGCCCTACCTCCCGGCTGCAGGTGGATCTTTTTCCTAGTTTGTTTTCTTTTTGGAGACAGGTGTCACAATGTAGCTCTGGCTAGCCTGGAACTCGTAGCAATCCTTCTGCCTCAGTTTCCCAAGTGCTGGGATTACAAGGGTGCCCACCGCCTCTGATTTGTGAATTGTCGGAGTTTACCAGCGGTTTCTGGTACAATTAGTTTCCTGTGTTGGCCTCCTTCTGTAGTCTCTCCTGCATGACTGGCTTTTCCCAGGGTGCTCTACGATGCCCTCCCCTTAGAGCCACCTTGCTGGGAATCGTCTCTCCTCTGACTGAGCAGTGGCCTGGAACTGGTCGGGTCAATCTTCTCTTTAATGGGTTTTCAATTCCTAGGTCCTCTTAGGCCTCTTTGGTGATGGGGTGGGCATGGGGAGCCCCTCCTTCTGCTCTGCTCTCCCTGACTCCCTCACATCCCCCCATCCAGGGAATCCAAGGAATGTCACCCCCCTTCTTCCTTCTCTCCCCGCCATTCCCTCCCCACCTTGGGGGGAGGGGAGGAGACGTGGGTTGGCTCGGGGCAGGTGAGTGGAGGAGGGAGAAGGAGCTCAGGCCACTGGGGCCACTGGACGGAAGAGAGGGTCACAGGTCAAAGCCTAGGGTCACAGACTACTCTACTCCAGGGTCCTCACAAGCCAAATCAGCCCGGAACAAAATCCCAGGAATGCTGGGTGGGGGCTGGGAAGGAGCGTTCTGCCTCTGTTCAGCCTGGAGAAGCTAGCCAAGGATACTGGTAGGGATGGGGTGGGAGGTGTCACTGGACATGCTGAGAGACAGTTCTCCCCCAGTCTCTGGCCAGCCTAAGGGACGTCAGCGGTGAGCTTAGGGGGCCCCTGGAGCCAAGGTTTACCCATCAGCCTCAGATGAAAGGCTATAAGTGCTGGCTCTACTCTGCTAAAGGCTGTTTGAGCATTCCTGTCACATAGGACAGTAATTGTGAAACCAGAAAAAGTGACCTTTGCTTGGGGCTGCTCTTTGTCTCCTCTTCATGAAGTCCCCCTTCAACCCTCCCCTTACAAATCTCTGGATCCCCTGTCAGCCCCCCACACTCTGGGAGGCGTCTATCCTCCATTCTCCTCCACCTGACGCCCAGCCATCCTGAAGGCTGAGGCTGCCCTGCCTCCCATCATGCCCCACAGCAGGCGGGAAAGGGTTGTAACATGGGTCACAGGAGAACACTCTCCACAGCTAATTGGGCTTAGTGGCCCATTTTAACAGCCCTCACTCCGAAGAGGCTGAAGAGGCTGAAGCAGGAAGATCAGGAGTTCAAGGCCAGCCGTGCCTCACAGGAACAGAAACAGGACCAAGGAATGGTGTGCTGGGCTGGTAGAAAACTTGTTTAGCTTTCCTGAAACCTGGGGCTCCATCCCTGGCACCCAGTCTACCTGGCACACACCGACTATCCCTGCACTTGAGAGGTGGAGGCAGGAGGATCAAAAGTTTATTTGTCCTTGCTACGTTGAGTTTTAAGATAGCTGGGCATGGTGGCACATGCCTTTAATCCCAGTACTCTGGAGGCAGAGGCAGGAAAGTCTGGGTTCCAGACCAGCCTGGTAGGTGTACATATCAAGTTCCAGGACAGCTAAGACTTCATAGAAAGACCTGTCTCAAATAAATAAACAAATAAAATAAAACAAAAAGAGTTTGAGGACACCCTGTGCTACACAAGGTCCTATCTCAAAAACAAAAACAAGCTGGGTGGTGGTGGCACATGCCTTTAAACACAGCATTTGGGAGACAGAGGCAGATGGATCTCTGTAAGGTAGAGACCAGCTTGGTCTACAGAGTGAGCTCCAGGACAGGCTCCAAAAGCTACAGAGAAACCCTGTCTCAAAAAAACAAAAAAATGGGGCTGGAGAGATGGCTCAGCAGTTAAGAGCATTGCCTGCTCTTCCAAAGGTCCTGAGTTCAATTCCCACCGCTCGGCGCACCTATTGCTCTTGCAGAGGGCTCAGCTCAGGTTCTGGTACCATGTCCAGTCAGGCTCACAGCAGCCTGTAACTCCATTTCCAGGGGGATTTCATGCCTTCTCTGGCTTCCAAGAGCACCAGGCAAACACGAGATGAACATAGGTACATGTAGGCAAAGATTTGGACATATAAAATAAAATAAAGCCGGGCGGTAGTGGCGCATGCCTTTAATCCCAGCACTCAGGAGACTGAGGCAGGGGGATCTCTGTGAGTTCGAGGCCAGCCTGGTCTACAAGAACGAGTTCCAGGACAAGCCTCAAAGCTACAGAGAAATCTTGTCTTGAAAAACCAAATAAATAAATAAACAATAAATAAAATGAACCTTTAAAAATAAATATTAAAAAACTAAATAAAAATAAATCTTTAAAAACAACTCAAACCGGCTGGACGATGGTGGCGCACGCCTTTAATCCCAGCACTTGGGAGGCAGAGGCAGGCGGATCTCTGTGAGTTTGAGACCAGCCTGGTCTACAGAGCTAGTTCCAGGACAGGCTCCAAAGCCACAGAGAAACCCTGTCTCAAAAAACCAAAAAAAAAAAAAAAAAAAAAACCCCAAGAAAAAAACAACTCAAACCAGAGTAGCCACCATAGGATGCCATCCACACTTCTAGATGGCATTTTCACACAGTGCCCAAGTGTTTTGTAGGACCCTCTTCCACACTGGCACATCAGCTGCCTCTTTCTTGTTCTGTCTCCGCCCTGTGTACCTGATTAACTGGGTCTGGACCCTGATGGGAGCCTAGCATCAACCACCTCCTTTGCAACCATGAGAAGTCAGCAGGCCAGGTGCTGGGTGAAGAAGTGCCACATGGCGAGAGCAGAAGAAAGGCATCAGCCCTGGACTTGTAGAAACTCGTATCACAATGTCACCTCCCATTGTCCCTACAATTAGGTCCTACTCAACAGCTAGAAGAATCCTGCGGGGATGTGAGTCAGCTCAGGCCACTGTTCTGTTAGAAGCCGCCCACGGCTCCATCTTGCTGAAAGTAAAAGCCATCATTCTCTCTGTGGTTTGTGAGGTCCTAGATCTGACCTTTTCCCTCCCTGGCCCCATCTGCCATTCACTCTCCCTCTCAAGCCGTATTTTTATCACATTGGTCTCTCTGCTGACGCGCTAGCCCATCAATCCCAGGACCTTTGCCCTTCCTGCCCCCATTGCCAGGGCATCTTTTCACGGAGTGCCTTCCTCCTTGCTTGCTTCTCATCCCTCCTGTGACTTGCCTCATTAGAGGACTTCAGGTCCCAGTCCCCAGCCGCCCCATGTTTCCCTTCTCCATCACCTTTATCGCGGTGGGATAAATTCTGTCTGCCACAGAACCTGTGCCCCAAGAAGCAGTAACTCCGCAAGGGTCATACTGTATCTCTAGTGCCTAGGACAGTGCCCTGACTTTAGACAAAGAAATACTGTGTACTGAATAAAGTCATGTTCTGACTCCGTCCTCTTGACTTGTGTGTGTGTGCAGATGGACAGTCACGTGTCTCTAACAATGGACATCCGTTCAGATAAAGGCGTTGCTAGGCAATTGTGCCCTCATGTGAGTTTCACAAAGCAGCTCCACAAGAGAAATCACACGTAGGACATCATCAGTTGATACGATCTTACAGTCCTCTGTTGCACACGGGCTCTTGTGTGACTCATGACTATCTCACTGTCCCTTAAATAAAGTGCAGAGAAACGGCCAATTAGCTGTGTGTATCTCTCCATAGGCTTTATAATAATTATTAATGATTCACGTGTATATGTGTATGTCTGCATGTGCATGTAGCTGCTTTCAGAGGCCAGAAGAGGGCGCTGGAGCTCCCAGAGCTGGGGCTACACATATCTTGAGACACTCCACGCACATGCTGGGAACTGAACTTTGGTTTTCTGAAAGAGCAACAGGTGTCTTAACCACCAAACCATTGTCTTAGTCACTGTTCTATTGCTGTGAGAGAGACCACGAACAAGACAGCTCTCATAAAAGGAATTATTAAATCAGGGGCTTCTCACAGTTTCAGAGGTTTAGTCCATTATCATTACAGTGTGGAGCAGGGTGGCACAAACAATGCTGGAACAGTTGCTGAGAGCTCTATCCGGATCCTCAGGCTGAGAAAAAGAGGCATACTGGATATGGCAAGGGCTCTCGACACCTCAAAGCCCACCTGCAGCGACACACTTCCTCCATCAAGGCCACACCTCCTAATCCTTCTCAAGCAGTTTCACTCCCTAGTAACTAAGCATTCAAATACATGAGCCTATGAGGGCTACTGTCTTTCAAGTCACCGCAGCCAAGTGGTGTACTTCACTATGTAAGTCTCCTGAGAGCTGAGTCACAAGTTGGCACACATGCTCCTTACTAGAATATATTGCTGTTTGGTTGGAGATGCGATCTTGCATAGCCAAGGCTGGATTAGAACTTGCTATGAAGCCAAGAATGGACCATAAATTTCTGATTTTCCTTCCATCTCTTCCAAAATGCTAGGTTACAGATGCTGCTCCGCCTGGGTCTGGCTGTGTTTTAATTAATCTTTCTTTTCCTTTCTTTCTTCCTTCCTTCCTTCCTTCCTTCCTTCCTTTCTTTCTTTCTTTCTTTCTTTCTTTCTTTCTTTCTTTCTTTCTTTCTTTCTTTTTGTGGAACTTACTCTGTAGACCATGCAGGCTTTGAACTCAGAAATCCATCTGCCTCTGTCTCCCGAGTGCTGGGATTAAAAGCTGGTGCCACTACTATGCCAGCTTAGTTAATCTTTCATCATCAACATCGTCATCGTCATCATCATCATTGTCATCATTTTGAGACGATCTTACTGTATCACTTTGTCTGGCCAGGAACTCACGCTGTAGACCAGGCTGGGATGAACTCACTGAGATCTGCCTGCCTCTCGGTATGGGATTAAAGGCATGTGCTACCACACCAGGCTATTATTATTATTGTTGTTGTTCTGTGTGTATGTGTGTGTGCGTGTGTCAAACGTGGTAGTCACTTTGAGGCTGATCGTGAGTGTTGGTTCTCCCCTTCCACCTTGTTTGAGACATTCTTTATCACCGTGTTCACTAGGCAAGCTGGCCTGCACGCTTCAGCAGACCCTTCCATCTCCTCTTTCACACACACACACACACACACACACACACACACACACACACGCTTCCTGTCTGGCTTCAGTAGGGTTCTGGGGATGTGAACTCAGGACTTCAGGCTTGTATGCCAAAGGTTGTATCCACAGAATGATCCCCTCACCTTCGGTGACCAGGATGGTTTTGAACTCCTCCTCCTCCTCCTCCTCCTCCTCCTCCTTCTTCTCTCTCTCTCTCTCTCTCTCTCTCTCTCTCTCTTTAAATTTTTTTGTTTGTTTTTTTGGAGACAGGGTTTCTCTGTGTAGCCCTGGCTGTCCTGAGTTCAAGGCCAGCCTGATATACAAAATATGTTCCAGGACAGGCAGGGCTACAAAGAGAAACTCTGTCTTGAAAAACCAAAATAGGGCTGGAGAGATGGCTCAGTGGTTAAGAGCACTGCCTGCTCTTCCAAAGGTCCTGAGTTCAATTCCCAGCAACCACATGGTGGCTCACAACCATCTGTAATGAGGTCTGGTGTCCTCTTCTGGCCTGCAGACATACACACAGACAGAATATTGTATACATAATAAATAAATAAACATTTAAAAAAAAAAGAAAAACCAAAATAAATAAATAATTTTTTTTTGCTTACTTTTATTTTATGTGCACATATGTATATGTACCAGGTGTGTGTGCACATATGTATATGCACCAGGTGTGTGTGCGCACATATGTATATGCACCAGGTGTGTGTGCACATATGTATATGCACCAGGTGTGTGTGCGCACATATGTATATGTACCAGGTGTGTGTGCGCACATATGTATATGCACCAGGTGTGTGTGCGCACATATGTATATGCACCAGGTGTGTGTGCGCACATATGTATATGCACCAGGTGTGTGTGCGCACATATGTATATGCACCAGGTGTGTGTGCGCACATATGTATATGTACCAGGTGTGTGTGCACACATATGTATATGCACCAGGTGTGTGTGCGCACATATGTATATGTACCAGGTGTGTGTGCACATATGTATATGCACCAGGTGTGTGTGTGTGCACATGGCAGCAGGAAGAGGGTGAGGGTGCCCCTGGAATTAGAGTCATTGAACGCTGTAAACTACCACATGGGTTCTGGAAACTGAACCTGGGTCCTCCGCCAGTGCTGTAAGCATTCTCTCTGGCTCCTGGCCATGAGCTCTGTCGAGCCTCCTTTCTCAGCCTCTCATGCACTGGGGCTACAGACGGGGCCAGAAGCTTCTGCTCATTCTCTCTCCACTTTCCACACACAGCACAGCGGTTCACAGCTCACAGAACATGGGCCCATGGCGTGTTTGGAAGGATGGTTATTCTGCCTGATGCCAGACTTGGGGCTGGAGAGCAGCTGCTGATGTTCTTTGTTGTGTGAGTTCACTTTGGGCTGAATGTGGAGAGTTGCATGTGTGAGGATCTCTCAGAAAGCTGCGCTGGTGGGGGCAATGTGTAAATATAAAAACCAAGGGCAGGGCTGGAGAGATGGCTCAGAGGTTATGAGCACTGGATGCTCTTCCAGAGGACCTGAGTTCAATTCCCAGCAACCATATGGTGACTCATAACCACCTATGATGAGATCTGGTGCCCTCTTCTGGTGTGCAGGCACATACATGCAGACAGAACATCATATACATAATAAATAAATAAATCTCAAACAAACAAAAAACCAAGGGCAGG
Source organism: Microtus pennsylvanicus (assembly GCF_037038515.1). NCBI lineage: Eukaryota > Metazoa > Chordata > Mammalia > Rodentia > Cricetidae > Microtus > Microtus pennsylvanicus. The sequence goes on along the minus strand of NC_134579.1, from coordinate 141,306,850 downwards.
CTGGGCTCATAATTGTAGTCATAGCATGGGAGAGTATAGGAGAAGGGAGTCAAGATTGGTCTGGGCAGTGTGTGTGTGTGTGTGTGTGTGTGTGTGTGTGTGTGGTGTGTGTGTGTGAATGGCAAGTGTATGGGGTGGGTGTGTATGGTAAGTGTGTGTGTGGTATGTATGTGTGGGGAGTGTGTGTATGGTGAATGTGGTATGTGTGGTGATGTGTGTAAATGTATGTATATGGTATGTGTGTGTCTGTGTGCAGTATTACCATACATGTAAAGACAGAGGATAGAGGACCAGCAAAACTTCAAATCCAGCCTGGTTTAAATAGTTCTAGGCCCGCAAAGGGGAGTACATGGTAAGACTCTGTTTCAAGCAACAACAAACAAAGACATAAGAAACACAGGTTTCAGACTGGCTGTGGAGGCCCAAAAATGTGAGCCTATTTCTACCTCATTTGAAGGTCAGAGAATTTGAGTTTGCTCAATTGTTACAACGGTCAGGGCTACACATCCTGAATCAGGATATGGTTACTTGGTCTTTTGACATTAAGATGGCTTATACAGTTAGGTCCACTCCACCCTGACCAAAGGTCAGGAAATTCAAGCGTACTTCTGCTTGTTCTTTTGAAACAGGAGGTTTGACCTTGGGAGTGGCTGCCTTCAGGATGCTTGGTCTAGGGTGGGATCACTGCCTAAACAACAGAATGCTAATGACTTGATGTCTCAAAGTGTTGGAGCAGGTTAACTGTTCTAGTTGCTCTTCATTTCACGTTAAAGCAGTCTTTTGCCTTTTTCCCTGTGGTATTGGGGTGTAAAAGTGTCAGGAAAAGGAAAGGCAGAGGATTTCAGTATTCATTGGAACTCCCTCCTGGTACTATTCTGTTTTTCTGTTTTATTATTTTCACATGTGTCTTTGTATTCTTTACTAATATTTCTAAATCCCCCACCCCTACCCTGACAAGAGCTGTCTTTGTTGAGACTGGTCCCTGACAGCTGGCCTGGGTCAGAGTAAGACAAAACAAACAGGGCCAGGGAGATAGCTCAGGTGATAAAGTGCTTGCTACACAAGCATAAGGCCCTGAGATCAAATCCCCAGGACCTACTCACATAAAAGCTGGGCTGGTAGCATGTATTTGTGGGGCAGTGTTGTGTGTGTGATGCTATTCCTGGGGAAATAAGTGAAAATGTCTAGTCATCCCGGACAGAGGGCCAATGACAGAAAAGTGAACAAATGAGTGTACTGGGGTCACTTAACAGGAGCAGGGATGACTTGAAAGCACCCTGGCATGGATGCTGAACCCTGGAGCATACTGCACAGCCTGCATGTAGTTCAACAGGTCGGGAATCTCCTCTTTTTAGCACTACTTACTGATTGTATAACCTTGGGAACTGAGGCATCTGTGCAGCTGGTCAGTTTCAGGGACTTCCTGAGACTTGTGAATTGCCTTCTTCCTGAGTCTTGCAGGTAGACATGATGCTGACTACATCTTGACCAGAGGCAATAGGAAGTTGGCTGCCTGTCAGACTGAGTGAAACTGGAGAAAAGAGATCTCAAAGCCCGTCCCTACAGTGATACATTTCCTCCAGCAAGGCCACACCTCCTAACAGTGTCTCTCCCTTTGGGCGTCATTTTCTTTCAAACCACCACAATGACTAAGGAAGATGCTCAACTTCAACTTTGGACTCCACTATGTGCGCGCGTGCACACACACACACACACACACACACACACCAAAAGACAAAAGCCATGCATGGAAGAACATACCTGAAACCTTAGCACATGGGAGGTAGAGACAGGGGGACCAGGAGTTCAGGCAGCTTTCACTACATGATAGGCCATCATTGGTTACATGACAAATTAAAAAAGGAAAAAAAAATCCAAGATAAAAAAGTGAACACCAGCCAGGTGGTGGTAGCTCATGCCTTTAATCCCAGCACTTAGGAGGCAGAGGCAGGTGGATCTCTGTGAGTGAGTTGGAGGCCAGCCTGGTCTACAAAGTGAGTTCCAGGACAATCAGGATTGATGCACAGAGAAACCCTGTGAACATCAAGGGTATAAGTCTATAGAGTGTCCAAAGGGGTGGTCAATTATATATTTTTTTAAATACATTATTATTAAGATGGGGCATAGCTCAGTGGTGGTCAGAGAGAACTTCTGGAGTCTATTCCAGGGACCCAGTCCAGGCGGTCAGACTCGATCCCAAGCAGCTTTACCCACTGCCTGTGGGGCATCAGTTACCTGCCATCTGCCCACTCTTGCCTTCCCCGGAAGTTCCACACCCTCTGTGGAAACTGACAGTGACAGCTGCTGGCTGTGGCCACTGGGAGCCGAGGTGATCTAAGCTTGGAAAACCATGCCAGACTTTTGAATTAGGAGTGAATACTGCAGAGGGAGCCAGCTTTGGCTAGGTTTCCCAGCCATGACAGCTGGAGCAGATCCGATTTTCTAAAGATGGAGGAAACAATTTCTCAGCCTACAAAACCATCTATAATCAGATCTTGACATTCCCTGCACAAGGAGGTGGGAATTGGTTCCACAGTTCAGCAGTAGAGTGCTTGCCTAGAACCCCCCCCCCAGTGAGGGGCTGGAGTGTGGCTCAGTGGTAGAGTCCCCCCAGTAAGGGCTGGGGCAGGTGATTCAATGACAGGATACTTGCTTAGCAAGCCAGAGACCTCGGGTTCCATCCTAGCACACAAGACAAACAAGGAAGGAAGAAAGAATGGAAAGAAGGTATGAAAATAGGGTCTTTGTTTCTTCCCCTCAGATCTGTGTAGTTTGGGGGCTGGTACACAACCAACAAAAGGTGCTCGAAGCAGTGCCACCAGGCATCATGAGGGAAAAGAAACTACACAACTTCGGCCAGGATCATGGGGATGGTCATTTTTCCAATATCTGAGAGCTTGGGTCTTTATTTTTATTTTTTTAAAGATTTATTTATTTATTTATTTATTTATTTATTTATTTATTTATTTATTGTGTATACAACATTCTGCCTGCATGTATGCCTGCTGGCCAGAAGAGGGCACCAGATCTCATTACAGACGGCTGTGAGCCACCATGTGGTTGCTGGGAATTGAACTCAGGAGCTCCAGAAAAGCAGCCATGGCTCTCCAGCCACTTGATAGTCTTTTCTTGCAATTTAGCCTAGACTGGCCTTGAATTTGGGGTTATCTCTTCTCCGACTCCTGAGTGTTTGGATGACAGCTGTGAACCACCATGTCTGTCTCTCCAGCAACTTTTTTGGGGGCTGGGGTGGGGCTGGGATGGAGTCCAGGACCTCATGCATCCTGAGGAAATATTTTACAATTCAGCTATGTCCTACCCCTCCCTGGGTGTCTTAGCTATGGTTACTATTGCTGTGAGGAAACACCATAACCAAAAACCAGCTTGGGGAGGAAAGGGTTTACTTGACTTTAGCTTGCAGTGATCACTGAAGGAAGTGAGGACAGAAACTCAAGCTGGGCTGGGACCTGGAGGCAGGAGCTGATGCAGAGGCCATGGAGGGTGCTGCCCACTGTCTTGTTCTGCTTTATTACAGAACCCAGGACCACCAGCTCAGGGATGGCACCACCATGGGCTGGGCCATCCCCCATCAATCACTAATCAAGAAAATGCCTAGCAGGGTGGTGGTGCAATTTCTTTAATTCCAGCACTCAGGAGGCAGGGGCAGGCAGATCTCTGAGTCTGAGGTCAGCCTGGTCTACAGAGCGAGTTCCAGGGCTACACAGAGAAACTATCAAGGAATCAGAAAAAAAAAATGAGGAAAAAGAAAATGAAGAAAATACACTACAGACTTGATCTTGCGGAGGTTTTTCTCAGTTGAAGGTCCCTCCTCACAACTCTAGCCTATGGTAAACTGACATAAAACTAGCCTGCACACTGGGAAACTCTAAGTAGGGGCTCTATCACTGAGCCCCACCCCAGCCCCTCACTGGGGGATTCTAGGCAAGTGCTGTTCTGCTAAGTGATAGTTCCTGGTCCAGGGACCCCTTTGTTTCTTCTTCTGATGGAGCATTGAGCCAGAGGCACTCAAGTGAGACTCCATCCTCCACTCTCCACCTGCAGCAACGCCGAGCAGTTAAATCATCATCGCCACCATCATCCACCACTCTTAAGGAGTGACTTGTGATGAGTGCGTGCTGAACAGAAGGGCAGCCACGCCTTATTGACTGCAGGCAGCGGGTGACTGCACCACGATCTGGTCACTGGGGAACCTGTGGTGTCCTCATCAAACCGGTTCTGTAGAGAGGTTTCAGTTGGTGACCGTTGTTGGCTAGCGGCCACTAGTCTCAAGGCTTTCCAATCCCAGCTCTCCAAGCTGCTCCTGGGAGTTTGTGACTGACCCAAAAAGCTCCTCTCAATAACTCCCCTGTGTTCCCGAGGTGGCTTCTGTTGCCTATTATTAGTAGTAACTTATCTGTGAGTCAAACTTTCCGGCACCCTTCCCACGGGACACCGATTCTCTACAGTCTCAGTTTCGACACCCCTCTTCCGGGAAGCCTCCCTCCATTACCTGGGTCAGGCAAGGCATCTCCCTTTGGCTTCCTATAGTCCCCTGTTGTCCCCTTCCAAAGCAACATTTTTTTTTTCTTTTGCCCACCTTAGGCCGGTCCAGGCCTGCCTCCTCCAGCGTATTATGGGCACACGGCACAAGTGCCCCAGTGAAGAATGGGTAAGAGAGGGGCTGTGGGAGGATGGACACATGGCAGGGTCTCACCTAAAGCAAATGGACCCTGAGTCCCTCTAAGCAACGCTGGGGAAGAGTCTGCGGTCTGGTTGAGACCATGGTCACACTAGTTTGGGAGAAGGGGAGGAGGGAAGCTGTCTGTGGATTGGCAGGGGGATTGCTGCACGCTGGAGTCCAGCCTGGGCTATATAGGGATAGAGCAGATGCAGCAACCCAGGTCTCTAACTGAAAAATAAACAAGTGATCTTGGATTTGGGTTTCTGGTCCCACGAGGTGGTCACAGGGTGGGGGCCAGGACTGGATATGTAGTTAGGGGACTCCATGTCTGAAGGAGGAGCCTACAGCTCTGATGGGTGGGAAGGTCTGAGGGTGAAGGGGCCCAGGTTCCTGAGTTAACAGCAGAAGTGTCAGGGGTCAGACTGTCCCACATGGCGTTGCCGGTGTCCCTCACAAGCGGGAGGACTGAAGGGCCAGGATTCACTTTATTTCAGCTTCATCACCCCTTCCAGCCCCAGGGCGCCCTTCCTCCAGTCCAGGTGCCCTGTCAGGCAGGAGAAAAGGGCATTAGAGCTTTGTTTACTTATTTATTATTTATATTTCTTGTTTTTTTCTGAAATGGGGTAACTGCCCTCGCTGTCCTGGAACTTGTTCTTGTTCCTGCCTCTGCTTCTCAAGTGCTGGGATTAAAGGCACCAGCCACCTCTGCCTGACTTATTTGTATTTTTTAAAAGAAGTTTATTAGGCTGGACAGTGGTGGCGCACGCCTTTAATCCCAGCACTTGGGAGGCAGAGGCAGGCGGATCTCTGTGAGTTCGAGGCCAGCTACAAAGAAACCCTGTCTCGAAAAACCAAAAAAAAAAAAAAAAAAAAGAAGAAGAAGTTTATTAGCCAGGCAGTGATAGAACATTTGATCCCAGCAATTTGATCCCGGCACTCAGGAGGCAGACACAGGCGTTTCTCTGAATTTGAAACCAGCATGGTCTACAGAGTGAATTCTAGGACAGCCAAGGCTAGCAGAGAAATTCTGTCTCAAAAGAAAAAAAAAAGTAGTTTATTTTTAATTAATGTGTCTGTGTGTGTGCATGTGTTTGATAGTGCAATGCCCGAGGAGGCCAGAGCGGGGCGATGGATTTCCCTGGAGCTGGAGTCACCTGATATGGATGCTGGGAACTGGACTAGGTCTCTGCAAGAGCAGTACCCACTCTTACCTGTTGAACTGTCTCTCCCAAACTGTGTTTGTTGTTTTTTAGAGACAGAGAGCCAGCAAGACGGTGCAGCAGGAACTGTCTGCAGACCTGATGTCCTAGGACTCCCAGAAGCTGTCATCTGACTGGCCACATACACATGCTGTGGCATGGGCCATATCCCCGCCACAAAGGAAATGCATGCACGTAATTTAAAAAGAATAAGAATTAGGGGGCTGGAGAGATGGCTCAGTGGTTCAGAGCACTGACTGCTCTTCCAGAGGACAGGGGTTCAACTCCCAGCACCGACACAGAAGCTCACAACTGTCTGTAACTCCAGTTCAAGGGACCCGAAACCCTCCTTCACATAGACACAGGTGCAGGCAAAACACCAATACACATGAAATACATTATTTAAAAAAATAATAAGTTGGGCTGAGCAGTGGTGGCACACGCCTTTAATACCAGCACTCTCCAGCAGAGGCAGGAGAATCCCTGTGAGTTTGAGGCCAGCCTGGTCTACAAGAGGGAGTTCCAGGACAGCTAAGACTGTTACACAGGGAAACCCTGTCTGGAAGAACTATGTTGCTGAAACCCCACCCCCTTCATTATTTTGAGGCAGGATGGTGAATAGTCTGCTGACAGTGGCATCAGAGCTAGTCCCACCTGGGACAAAGGAGGGCAGCAGGACTCACCTGGCCTCTAGATCTTGGACACATCTGGGGCCACACAGGGCCAGCTGGAGGGGTGAATTCCCGCTCAGGAGCTTCTGCCGCGAGAATCACTGGTCAGAACTGTCTCAGTCTTTTTCCTCTGCCCACCCCTCCAAGACTTTGAGTTCTCATAGTACTGGGCAGGGCCTCTCTACTTACCCTGTGGCCCCCTCCCTGGCCTGGGGCCTGGTGGGGACCTCCCACATAACTGTGGCCATTTTTGGTAAAGGAAGGGGAGCTCGGAGTCTGGGCAGGGTGAGGGGTGCCTGGAAGGAAGGAATTAGGAAATGTCAGGCCAGTGAGACAGCTCACTGTGTAAAGACGCTTATTGTTAAACCTCCCGACCTGAGTGAGTTCCATCCCCAGGGCCCACGTGGTAGGAGAAAACTGAGTTGTGTAAATTGTCTTCTGACCTCTATAAGTGTGCTGAGGCAGAAGCACACACACACACACAATTAAGAAAACTAAAATAGGGGCTGGAGAGATGGCTCAGAGGATAAGAACATTGTCTGCTCTTCCAAAGGTCCTGAGTTCAATTCCCAGCAACCACATGGTGACTCACAACCATCTGTAATGGGGTCTGGTGCCCTCTTCTGGCCTGCAGACATACACACAGACAGAATATTGTATACATAATAAATAAATAAATATTTTTAAAAAAGAAAAAGAAAATAAAATTTGGGTGCTGGAGAGAGCACTGACTGCTCTTCCAGAGGACCTGGGTTCAGTTCCCAGCACCCACATAACAGCTCACAACTGTCTGTTAGTCCGGTTCCAGGGGATTCAACACTCGCACATACAAACACACACAGGCAAAACAACAATGCACATAAAATAAAAATTAAAAAATAAAATAAAATCTAAAATAGTCCAACCCATCATAAATAAAACAACAACACCCTTTCCTTCTGCGTGGAAGAAAAGTCCACTGCTGACAGGACAGCTCAGCAGTAAGAAGTGCTGGTCAAGCCTGATGCACACACACACACACACACACACACACACACACACACACGCTAATAGTAAATTTTAAAAGAAAACAGAAATCTCCCAACTGGGGCTGGCTGTGGTGGCAGAAGCAAGAGGATCTCTGAGTTGTAGGCCAGCTTGGCTTCAGGACAGCAGGACCAGAGAAACCCTGTCTCAACAAAACAAAACCAGCTGGATGATGGTGGCGCACGCCTTTAAATCCAGCACTTGGGAAGCAAAGACAGGCAGATCTCTGTGAGTTCGAGACCAGCCTGGTCTACAGAGTAAGTTCCAGGACAGGCTCCAAAGCTACAGAGAAACCGTTTCTCAAAAAAAAAAAAAAAAAAAAAAGAACCCCTCCCCCACAAATCAAAGCAACAACAGCAACAACGAAAAAACCCACCAACCAAAAATCCCCCCAAAACCCAAAAAAGCCCCAACCCCAAAAAAGGAATTAGGAAGCCATCCTTGGCTACATAGCAAACATAAGTGAGGCCCTGTCTCAAAAATACCCATCCACTCATGCCACAAACATCTCTGGAGCATCATTTTAGGCTTTGGAGACACAGCATTAGGGAGAAAAACATCTCTGTTCTGTAGAACTGACATACATGGAGAAACAAGGAGAAGGGCTCTTGCAGGGGTGGGGTGAGGCGGAGGGAGGAGGCACGAAAGGCAGTTCCCAAGCAAGGAAACAGCTCAGATGTTCGGAGGCCTTTCAAGTGATGTTGGCCAGAGAGAGGGGGGCAGCTGCAAAGGCCTCTGGGAGACTGGAATGACAGGCCAGAAGCCAAGGGGCAAGGCTCCAACGTAGGAGGTGCTGTGGTGGGCGAGGCTTGCTGGCCTTGGAAGGACAGGCTTGGTAGCTTAGATCCACGATAACAGGACTGGGAAAGCCGAGGCAAGAGGACCTGAGTTCAGACAAAGCCCTGCTTCACAAGAGGATCTGAGTTCAGACACAGCCCCGACTTTATGTGGTAAGATTCTGCCTGGAAAGCACACGCAGAAGGACTGTATACCAATCCTCGTTATGTTAACTACAGCTATGAAAACGAGAAGACCCATCCAGTGCCCATGGTGGCCTTTGGTGGTAGGCCCAGGTATGTCACATGCGGTACAGAAGGTATGTCACACACCATACAGACCATAGAACATCATTTGTTTCCTAGGCTCCGTAAACTGGAGCCAGGGATAATGGGTTTCGTGGTGTCTCCTCTGGATCCGTGGCTGTCACAGAAATAGAGTATGTGAAGAAGCTGTGAGCCCCCTTTAAAAAGAGAGGGAGGGGCTATGGGTGTGGCTCAGTGGTAACCCATGCCCAGAGTGAACCAATGAGGGGCTGGGGTGTGACTCAGTGGTAGAGTCCCTGCCTAGAATCCCCAGTGAGGGGCTGGGGCGTGGCTCAGTGGAGTACTTGTCTAAAATATACAAGTTCTTAGAACCTGAAAATAAAGATGGGAGGGGTGCTGGAGAAATGGATCAGTGATTTAGAGCCAGATTCAGCTTCTGATACCCACAAGGTGACTCACAACCATATGCAACTCCAGTTCCAGGGGTTCTGGTGCCCTCTCCTGACTTTTGCAGACACTGTACACACCTGTTTGCACATGCTACACAACATACATTCCGGCCTACACAGATAGATGAGACATGCCAGTGTGGATGGGGTTCAGTTCCCAGCGCTCACACAGAGGCTTAAGGACTGTCTGTAACTTCAGTTCTAGGAGATCTCATACCCTCTTCTGGGCATCAGGCATGTGTGCACGCGTGCGTGTGTATGTGTGCGCGCGCACACCACACACAGACATACACACATGCAAAACAATCATACATTAAAATAAATATATATTAAAAAAACCAAAAAAATCCAGGATCTCTCTGTGTAGTCCTGGCTGTCCTGGAATTGCTGTTTAGAGCAGACTAGCCTGGAACTCCCAGGAGATCCGCCTGCCTCTGCCTCCCAGGTGCTGGGATTAAAGACCTGTGCCACCTCATCTGGCCTGGAAAAAAAAGTCTTAAAAAAAATAATAGGGAGGAAAATGGGAGGAGGTGGAATTTTTTAAGTAAAAATAAAAAAAATAAAAACTCTACCAACTAAAAATAAAAAATAAATAATAATAATGAGGGAAGGGGGTGAAGGACGTAACAAAAGCCACATACTTTTGAACTGCTCTCAAAAGAATAGTCATATTTCCTGAAGCAGGCAGGCTCAGGGCTTTCTCTTCCCTGGTGTGTAGGGAAAGCCAAGGAGTAGGAGTTGACAGGAATGTGAACAGGAGCAGCGGCGATTCATGCCAGGCTGAGGGCGTGGCCCAGGCCAAGGTGCACCCATCAGGCTGGAGGTGACCGGCAGGCTGCTGTCCTGGCTGCGGCCCCTCCCTGTCCTCCGGGAGCCAGCTGAGTACCTCCTAATGTTTCCATTTGCCTTTGGCCATGGGTCCAGATCTGTTTTTAGCTTTTCTCCCTGGGCTCTCGCCCCCCCTTCCTGCTGACTCTCGTTTGCTGTGATAGAATAACGTTCCCGGATTTCCTGAGTTGTTTGTTTGAAGTCAGCTGGGTATTGATCGGGGCCAGCGTGCACTGAGCTAGGCTGCGGGGACAGCTGCCCTCCCCGTTGGGGAGGGTCTCAGAAGGTCCAGGGGTGTGGAGTGGGAGGGGGAAGAAAGAGAAACAGAGCTCGTTTGAGGAGTGAGCACGCGGGAGCTGGATTGAGGAGCGTGTTCTTCGTTCCAGTACTCAGGAGGCTGAGGCAGGGAGATGGAGAGTTTCGGCCAGCGTGGATGTCATACTGGAGCCCGATTCCCAAAAGACAGGAAAGAGGATGGGGAAGAAGGAGGGGGGTGTGAGGAGGAAGTAGAGGTGGAAGAGGAGAGCTGGAGGGATGGCTCAGCGGTTAAGTCCTGGCTGCTCTTGCAGAGGACCCAGGCTCCGTACCCAGCTCTCACATGACAGCGCATAACCCTCTGGAACTGGGAATCTGGCTTCCATGGGTACCACATGTTCACCGTGGACTGAAAGACATGCAGCCAAAGGACTCATCCACATCAAACAGAGGAAGCGGGGAGGGCATCCTGAGGAATCCATCGGTGTGACCCCAGACTGTGGCCACATGGAGGTGAAATGAGACTCTAACCACATCCATCTCAGATGTCACTCACCACTGTCAGCCAACCGTTGTCTTGGGGTCTCCTAGGGGACGGATCTTCAGGGGGCAATGGGGGAGCAGCGGGAGTCACCTGAAGGAGACAGGGGAGGTTGGCTGTGGGCTAATTCCCCACAGTGTCCAGCAGGGGGCGCTGTGCAGACTCCCTGCCGCGGGTACAGGGTCTCACCCTCAGGTCACCCTGCCAGGGAAAGCCAGGCCAGACTCAACCAGGCAGACACTCCGTTCTAGACCCTCTCCCTCAAACCCAGAGACCAGGTCCCAGCCTCCTCCCTTAGACCAAGATTCTAGTCTTCAGCCCCCTCCATCAGACCCAAGCCTTCCTCCATCAGACCCTGGGAACAGTGGTTCTAGGCCCTGCCTGTCCCTGCTCACCGGGTCCAGATTCCACACAGCTTCTTGGTGACAGTTGTCTCTGGCTTCCTCTGCAGTGGCTCTGAACTCCACGGACCTCTCTTGTGCCTGACAGATACTCACAGCCTCGTGGCCTTTGATCTGACACCGGCAGAAGGGACAGGTCTGGCTATCCGACTGCTGGGGACAAGGAAGAAAAATGTCAATTACCCTCTTGTCTCCCTTCTGACTTCAAATGCACAAAGCGATGTAGGGAGGGAAGGCTGGAGAGAGCTGAGCTCTGGAATGGGTGGGCGTAGGGGAGAGGGTTGGGATGGGGCTGGCTTGGTCTGAATCCAGGAAGGACTCGCAGGCCAGGGCCTAGGCCAGCAGAGCTCAGGTCTTTGCTGAGGGATTCGAAGGGCTGGCCCCTCCTCGTACTACTGATGATGGAATATTTAGTTCTAGCCTTTAGATGCTGAGGTCAAGGTCCGGTAAGGGAAAGCTATTGACGCCACACAGGCCTGCTGGAAGGGAGAAGGGAGCCCTTTCTAAAACCCATTATGTGGCTGCTCAGGGAGGAATGGAGGCTGTGACTCAGGGTGAGGTGGGCCCAGAGACATTAACTCAGACAGCCAGGGCCCTGAGTGGCCTGACCGGACCTCTGTTCTCTCAGGAGGCCCCTGGGAGATCTAGATGGGGCTTTTAGGGGAGGGAGGGGGCGGAAAAATGACAAATGGCAGCCCCACCTGCCAGGTAGCCAGGCAGTGGCTGCAGAGAAGGTGCCCACAAGGCTCGATCCTCACGTCCTTGTCCCTCTCAGCACAGATCTTGCACAGCTCAAATGTGGAGTTCATGGCTTCATAGAGCTGCAGTTGCTCCTGGGAGGTAAATGGATGGGATGAGGGGAGGCTTGGGAGGACGGTCCCCGGCATCTGTGCCAGCCTGGATGCTGTCCCAAGACTGGGTGTAGCACGGCTGGTGCAGTGTCCGCCTGTTCCACCCCTAGTTCTAGCACTGGGGGTGGAGCACACGCAGGGGAGTCAGAAGTTCAAGGTCAGCTTCTGTCATGACCCAAATTAAACCAAACCAAACGAAAACAAAATAAAATCCCTCACATAAAACCACAGCCAGGTTGAAGGCCAGTGCACCTAAGGCCTTCACAGGCACTGTCATCATCGTTTTCTTTCCTGGCCAAGAGATCTCACGAAGTGACCCAGAGGCAGACCAGAGCCTACCCGGCATTGGAATTATAGCCACATGTCACCACCAGGCCGAGCATGTATTCAACCCCGAACAAGATTTCTGGATTTGTCTTTACTCAGGAATGCTAACTTTTTTAGCCATTTGGTTTTTTTTTTAAAGACTCTTTTGTTTATGTTCTATGTGTATGTGTGAAAGACTGCATGTATTTTTTGTGCATCACTTGTGTGTCTGGTGTCGGTGGACACTGAATCTCCTGGACTGGAGTTACAGGTGAAGCTGCCAGGTGGGTGATGGGGACCAAACTGGGGTCCCCTGTAAGAACGGCGAATGCTCTTAGTCACCGAGCCACCTCTCCAGCCCCAGAACTACTCGATTTAGCAAATACGACATGTTCCATTCCACTTGAATTTCAGATAAACAGCAGCTAGAGTATGAAGAAGGGGCTGGAGAGATGGCTCCACTGTGAAGAGTCTATGTTGCTCTTGCAGAGGACCCATGGTAGGTTCCCCAGTATTCATCCAGGGAGTCGCACAATCGCCTGGAGCTCCAGCTCCAGGGGCATTCGGCACCTTTGGCTTTCGAGGGCACCTGGGCTCACAAGCATAAGTCCACATGCAGATAGACACATATACACATAATTAAGTAAAAATAGGTGCTGGAGAGATGGCTTAGCAGTTAAGAACATTGGCTGCTTTTCCAGAGGACCCAGGTTCAAACCCCAGCACCCACATGTCAGATCACAAATATCTGTAACTCCAATTCCAGTGGATCCAGCACCCACTTCTGGGACACACAGAGACTACACATACCTACAGACAAACACTCACATATATAAAGTATTTTTTTAAATAATAAAAGTAAATACTTAAGATATATATTAAAATAATATGAATAGTGAGTATATATCAAATATAGAATGAAATTATTTAGGATAAAAAAATCTCATGGTGTCAAAGGACTGTAATTCCTCCAGAGGCTGAGGCAGGAGGATTGGGAGCTCCAGGCCAGCCTCAGCTACATAGAAAGGCCTTGTATCAAAAACCCAAGGGCCAGGCACGGTGGTGCATACTTTTAATTCCAGTGTTTAGGGAGTAGAGGTAGTTGGATTTTGAGAGTTTGAGGCCAGCCTGGTGGACCACTACATAAGAAGTTCAGGGACAGCCAGGTCTACAAAGAGAGACCTTGTCTCAAAATAAATAATAATAATACCACCATGTGGGGGGCAAGAGCTGAGCTGTTGGTGTTACTCTGTGGACCTGCAGCCCATCAGTCGCGTGGAAGTCAGAGAATGGCCAGCAGGACTCTTCTCTTTCCTTCAACTGCGAGGATCCTGAGAGCTGAACTCAGGTCCTCAGGCTTGGCTGCAGTGCCTTTGGCTAGAACTTCTGTTAATTCCCAGTCCTTTGCAGTATAGTCAATAAAGTTATTGGCAGGCTGTGAGTTTGAGGTCAGCCTGGTCTATAGAGTGAATTCCAGGACAGCTAGGGCTACTAAAAAAAAAAAAACTTGTCTCAAACAAACAAACAAACAAACAAGAATGGGGTTGTGGCTCAGCAGTAGAGCCCCTGCCTAGCATTCACGAGTTCCTGAGTTCCATCCTAAAACCTAAAAGACAAACACATTGGCTCTTCTCCTGTGTGTCTGTTCAGACTCAGAGCTGATAAACACTCAATTGCATCAGCTGTTCTGATTATCTCAGAAGCTCTTTTCTTTATTTCATATCCAATAAACCCCCCTGGGAAGGAGGCTGCAGAGGCTATAGTTCCCAGCAGAAGAACTCAGACAGCCTCAGAGAAGCCAGGGTTGGCTTGAGGTCACATAGCCCCATGTTGGCACTCCCTTGAGGTCTCTGAGCTGAGGCAAGTTGGGGGTAGGAACAGGGTGTGGGTAGCAGGTGTAGGTATGAGACTCACCTCTGATACCTCAATGCGCTGGTGGAGTTCTGCCTGGCACAGCTCAGTCAGATCTGGGTTGTGGTTCTTTCCATCAGGGTAGAGGAGGCTGAGAGAACAGAGTTGGGCTCTGAGTGGCTGGACTCACAAGGACCTGCCTACCTCATTTATCCAGGGTATGTGTGTGTGTGTGTGTGTGTGTGTGTGTGTGTTAGGACCTTCCACAAGCCCACACTGGGACTCCCCAGAGCAAGTATACTCTCCAATCCCTGGGACAGAGCTGTCCACTTGATCATCTCAAGGAAGTCACATTGAACCTTGGTCTCTAGCCTGAGAACCAAGAAAGGAATCCAAACATCTGCCAGTCCAGGATCCCATGGCTCTTCAAAGCCAGTCCTGGAAGGTTGTTATTGTGACTGTTACTGCATTTCACAGTGTTAAACCTGACCTGGAGGATGTTATGCAAGTGCTCTACCACTGAGCCACGCCCCAGCCCCTCACTGGGGGATTCTAGGCAGGGGCTCTACCACTGAGTCACACCCCCAGCCCCACACTGGGGGATTCTAGGCAGGGGATCTACCACTGAGCCACACCCCAGCCCCTCACTGGGGGATTCTAGTCAGGGGCTCTACCACTGAGCCACACCCCAGCCCCTCACTGGGGGATTCTAGTAAGGGGCTCTACCACTGAGCCACAACCCCAACTCCTCACTGGGGGATTCTAGGCAGGGGCTCCACTGCTGAGTCATGCCCACAGCATGACCTATACCTTTTTCTTTTTCTTGCTGAAAGTAGGTCTCACTATGTAGCTTAGAATGCAGATCTCAGGATCCTCCTGTGCCTTTAATATTTTCACACACACACACACACACACACACACACACACACACACACACTCCATCCCTGCTCATGCTCATGATCAATACACTTTCAAAACAAAGAACAAAAGGCCAAAGGGAAAAAAACTAATAACATAAATAATGTAATAAAAGCAATGGGACCAGTCATGAAGGTGAAGAGAACCTGCCTCTTCCCCAGAGGAGCAACTCTGTGATGATTCAAGGCCTTTGCCATCTTATAGAACAGTACCCCAGGGAACAATGAGAAGCAACATGTCTGCTTGTCTGTCCACCTCTCTCTGTCTCTCTCTCTCTGTCTCTCTCTGTCTCTCTGTCTCTGTCTGTCTCTCTGTCTGTCTCTCTCTGTCTCTCTCTGTCTCTCTCTCTCTCTCTCTCATCTCCGTCTCTATCTCACGTTAACCATGCAGTTCCCTGGTAGCTCCTTGCCTAGCTGGGTCACTGGTCCCCAGCAGCGCAAACCAGATAAGATCTGGGTGAGGGAGAACAGGGGAGAGCAGCCAGCCCCTCCCCTCCTCACCCTACCGCGGGCAACTTCCCGGAGGAAACTGGAAAAAGCTGAGGTTACAGGTGGAAAACCACCAGTCAGCTGTTTCCCTGACCCCTGCCCCGCCAATCTAGATCCTAGAGCAGGGTATAGCCTCCAGAAACACAGACTCTGGAGCCCAGACCAAGTAAGGAATCCAGTGTCATGTAACCTGCTGTGTGGACGCAGACGTTCCGCTGCCTCGAGATCCTGCCCGCCCCCTGCTGGGCGCCTGTGGCGTTGCAGTTTGGTGTGTCTGCCCACCCTGCACCATCCCGTCATGGTTTGTGCATAATCTGGATTTTGCTGACACCCCTTTCCTTTCGGGTTGGGGACTCACATGCCGTCCTTTTGTCCTTTCAGGAGCACCTCGAACAGGGGTTTGTTGGGAGGAATGGTCTGTAGGATGCTTCCCTCGGGACTCACGTACCCAATAGCCCACTGCCCCAGGCGAGTACAGCTGGGCCTGAAGATGTAGCTGTGGGGAGATAGTGAGATGGAGCGAGAGAGTGGCCGCTGCTGCCCATGATGGAAAGACCCATCTGTCTGCCGCGCCCGGGATCCAGGTATCTTCCCATCCTTTGTGGTAGCTAGCAGTGCTTTGCTCCCCACCCTAACTATAGACTGGAAGGGTGCCATTGCTCACCGTAGGGATAGGTCACGACTGAGAATCAGGCTAATACAGGAAAAAAAAAAAAACAAAGCACACCCAGACACTGACCCCTGATAAAGGGCTTGAAAGCTTGTATCCATCCGTGCTGGAATCCCATACTCCGGTTCTTTCTTTCAATTTTATAATTTCCCTCCCTGCCCTATACAGCAAGGTCAAGGCTAGCCTGGCCTAACAGAAATCTTGTCTAGGAACCCATCTGGACAAGGATGTTACCACTGATCAGAATGCCTGGTATGAGACAGAGACAGAGGGACTGACAGAGATGGAGAGAGAGGACAGACTGAGAAAGACCCTCCCCTCTCTCTTCCTTCATCTTCCGCCCACAGCTCGTAGTGAATGGGGAGCTCTGGGAAGCAGCTGCTCTCTACCCTGACCTTCCAGAGCCCTGCAGAGATATCTTCCCTCAACCTCCGTGCTCCTCCGTGCGCTCAGCTCCTCATCCTTACCTCCCTAAGGAGCCCTTGACCTGGAAGGAAGTAAGGTCTCTCCAATGTCAGTTTTCCCGGTCTCCTACTCTAACCCACGAGGGCTCACGTTCGAAATATTTCAGAGGCCGGACAAGTTGAGCATGCTGTCCACCTATAAAGTATTCAGGAAGCCAAAGCAAGAGGTCCCCAAGTTCAAGCCCAGCCTTGGCGACAGGGAGACCTTGTCTCAAAAGAAAACAAATAAATCCCAGCAAAATGCTGAGTGTGAGGGTAACATCTGTAACCCCAGTATTTGGGAGGTAAAGGAAGGATGACTAGGATTTCAAGGGTCGTCCTTAGCTACACGGCAAGTTTGAGGCCAGTCTGGGCTATAGGAAGCAAGCCCTATCGCTGCGGAACAATCTTTTTGTACACTACGAATATGTATTACTCTCTTGCCTAATAAAGAGTTGACTGGCCTATAGCAGGGCAGGATGAGACTAGGCAGGAAAATCAGATGAAAAGGATCCTGGAACGAAGAAGGGCAGAGTCATGGGGGTCAGAGACGATGCCAATCAGACACAGGGGGAACAGGAGATGAACACGCCATGCTAATAAGGGTACCGCCACATGGCAGAGGGCAGATAAGATATACTAGTTAATTTAAAATGTAAGACTATAATCCTGGCCTATTGACTGAGCGTTTATAGTTAACACTAAGACTCTGAGTAGTTGTTTGGGAAACAGGCAGTAAGGACAGTAAAACTCTGTCTACACCCTAGCTCCAAACAAAGAGGCTTACCACACAGCCTCTGACTTGTCAGAGATGGGCCTTATCTCGGTTAGGGCCTTCAGGACTCCTTGCTGGACCAGGTATTGTTGCTTTAGTTGCTGAGCCATGGAATGACCCAGGGGGCCCCAGGAAAAGAGACTGGGCATCAGAACTTAGGGGTTTTGTTTGGTTTTTGTTGCTTTGTTTTGAGACAGAGTTTCTCTGTGTAGCCCTGGCTGTCCTAGAACTCACTCTGTAGACCAGGTGGGCTTTGAACCTTGAACTCCCACCTGCCTCTTCCTCCTGAGTGCTGGAATTACAGGAGAACATCACAGGCCTCCAGCTGCAGAGTTCCTGACCTCTGGGTTCCCAGAAACCTCGATTCTTGGTCTCTCAGAACCTCAAGGATTCTCCTGCCTGTGAGCTAGGACTTGGATCCCTGAACTACCCAGCCCTGGCCCACGGAGCCGACTTTGCTCACCTGCCTGGTTTGTCCCTGCAGGCCTGCAGGCGCGTCTGGACTTCATCATAGGTCAAGAAGGCCATGTAGCCGGGGTGGTTGACAGCCAGGAGCAGCCAGTTCTTGAGTAGGGTCGGCCACGGCTGGGAGGGACAGAGAGGGTCACTAAGGGACCTATGAAGTAATCTATGATCGAAGATCTTCAGGTTCAAGACTCCGTCACCATGCTGACACCCATGGTGGCCCTGCACACTATACACAGGAAACCATGCGCCCTCTCTCCCCAGGACTCAGTGGTCCAAACAGCCCTCCCCCTTCAGATCCAGGCTCCATCTCCTCCCTCGGACCCAAAGTTCTAGGTCCACTTTTGACCTTCTCTGACCTGGAAGAGCCTGGTGAAGATGTCAAATTCAAAGACAGACACGTGGCCACTACAGGTGAGGTCCAAGGTGGAACGCAAGGCCTGGGTGATGGGGCCTGGTTCCACAGGGTGGCAAGCACACAGCAGGGACTGGAACTCCGCCCAGGGAAGCACGCACCTGGATGGGAAGGGGTGGGGTCGCGGAAGCGGATGTAGGGAGGGTCTATAACAGGAGGCTACTGGTCCCCACCACACACACCACACACCACATACACACCATACATACCACACACACCACACACACACCACACACACCACACACACACCACACACACACCACACACACACCACACACACCACACACACACACCACACACACCACACACACACCACACCCCCCCACAAACCCACACCATACACATACCACACACACAAACACACACCACACACACATGACACACACACACCACACACGCACACACATATACACACCACACACACAAACACACACACACCACACACACCACACACACACACACACACACACCATACACACACACTTCGGGGCATTGGGGAGGGTAGTTAAGGGACTTGCAGCCCACCATCGCCTGGCCTTGAAGTTTCACTCACCGGATTCCACAGTGCTCCCTCCAGAAGGTGTGGGCAGAGCCCTTAGTGAGCTGGTACAGGTGTCCACAGTACCTCCCCCCAGGGAAGAGTGCACTCAGCTCCGCGTGCATGTGACTGAAGATGAGGGCCAGCTTGGCCAGCTGTCGCCTGCAGGAAAAGGTTATGAGCATCACGCTGGACACAGGGAGAGTGGCTACAGGTGCAAGGCCCGCCGATTCCCTCTAATAAATCAATGCACCAAAGGAGCCGGTCTCTGTCCTGAGGACTCTCCTCTCTGAGCCTCAGTTTCCTCATCTATGAAGGAAAAGTGGAAGCTAATATCCAAAGTAGCCTCGAACCATCAAAGGGGTCCCTGGACCTTGAGCTATCACTTAGCAGAACAACAGCACTTGCCTAGAATCCTCCAGTTGGGGGCTAGGGGTGTGGCTCAGTGGTAGAGCCCCTGCCTAGAATCCCCCAGCGAGGGGATGGGGGTGTGGCTCAGTGGTAGAGCCTCTGCCTAGAATCCCCCAGTGAGGGGATGGGGGTGTGGCTCAGTGGTAGAGCCCCTGCCTAGAATCCCCCAGTGAGGGGCTGGGGTGTGGCTCAGTGGTAGAGTCCCTGCCTAGAATCCCCCAGTGAGGGGATGGGGGTGTGGCTCAGTGGTAGAGCCCCTGCCTAGAATCCCCCAGTGATCTGTGGGGTCGTGACTCAGTGGTACTGCCTCTGCTTACAATGCTCGGGTTCCTAGCTTCCATCCCCAGCCTCTCAAAATCAAACAAAACCTGCACATCATATTGGGTTAACACTCAGTGCATGCTGATTTTATTATATTTCTCATTTATATTAATAACTTCCTTGGGCAGGTCTGCAGGGCTTCTGGCAGTTTCTTAGCAACCTAGCTTCCCAGAACGCAGAGCTGTGTAGCCCAGTGAGGTTGCCGTCCACAGATCTGGCTGGTTCAGACAGGAAGGTACACTTCTCTTTTCTTTCGTTCTCCTGGTTTTTGTTTTTTGTTTTGTTTTTTTGAGACAGGGTCTCATTATGTAGTCTCAGCTGGCCTAGAACTCACTATATAGACCAGGCTGGCCTTGAACTCACAGAGATCCACCTGCCTCTGCCTCCTGAGTACGGGGGTCAAAAGTCTCTGCTACCACAATCAGTCCAGAGTAAGGAACTGATTCTTTTTTCTTTTTTTAAGACTTATTTTTAGCCGGGCAATGGTGGCGCATGCCTTTAATCCCAGCACTCGGGAGACAGAGGCAGGTGGATCTCTTTGAGTTCGAGACCAGCCTGGTCTACAGAGCGAGTTCCAGGACAGGCTCCAAAGCCACAGAGAAACCCTATCTCGAAAAACAAAACAAAACAAAACAAAACAAAACAACAAAAAAAAGGACTTGTTTTTATTTGTGTGTGTGTGTGTGTGTGTGTGTGTGTGTAGGTATGTGCACATGAGTGTGGATTTCTGAGGAGGCCAGAAGGTGTCAGATCCCTTGGAGCTGGAGTCACAGGTGATTGTGAGCCATCCATCCTGGGTGCTGTAAACCTGAGTCCTCTGCTGGAAGAATAAGCCCTCTCAACCTCTCAGCTAGTGGTTCTCAACCTTCCTAATGCTGTGACCCTTTAATACAGCTTCTCAGGTTGTGGTGATCCTCAACCATAAAATTATTTTCATTGCTAATTCATAACTGTAATTTTGCTACAGTTATGAATCAGAATGTAAACATCTGTGTTTTCAGATGGTTATAGCAATCCCATAAA